>NW_017731873.1:117724-123994 GCF_001890085.2 Hipposideros armiger
CTGTATATGTTTTCTCTTTCCAGCATGATTTAGGCTTCCTGAAGACTTAAAAAGAAAGGATTATTATGCAAACGCCACACACATGCACAAAAGACAAGTGAGATAAGACAAGTTGATAAAAACAAATGTTTTATTTGTTTTATTTTATTAAAAAATTTAAAGTATTGAAAATATTTCTTGAAATTTTAAGACACAAGGCACATACCATAGAAAAAAAATCAACAACCAGAGACTGCATTTTGGTAATTACATTATCATTTCCAGGCTTGAAAACCATGTGTTCATATATGTTCGTCTTTGGTGCATGACACTCCATTTCTTAAAGGCACATTATAGCATAAGAAAACAATTATATAAACTTATTTAATGTTTTTATTATTTATAGAAAAGAAACAAAATTTAAAAGACAAAGCTTTTTTTCCCCCCCATGGTGTACCCCCTAACAACTTGGGTTATTGATGTTCCAAAGAACACAGTTTGGGAAACAGTAATTCAGATAATCAGAGTCAGATGGAAAAATCAATGGTTGTTTGGCTTACTTCACAATATCCTTAAATCACATAGTCTACCCAAAAATAGCAACTTGAATAAACTCAAGTCTGAGACGTGGTCTAACAGTGGGGCAACTTATTCCAATGGCCAAGCAAGTAGATAGATACATAGGGGATTCATTAAACCATAATTTATTTCATGGAGACCAGATCATCATGTGTTTAGGCGTCTTTAAAGATACTTAAAAGCACTTGGAAAAAGGGCAGTGCATAAAATGAAAAACAGATGTTTTTCCTCTTAAAAATCAAAACACTCCTAACCCCTTTCTTAGCTCCCAGCTCTGCTCAAGCTTTCTTGATGAGACAACTGTTCCTATCCAATTCATATGCAATCTAAGAAGACTAACTTTAATGAGTCCACATTTTTTAACTTTAAGACTTCTTGCCACTGTTCATACCAACAGAATTCCGCAACCTTTCCAGCCTCATAAGCACATTTATCCCAGCTAGAAGCTGCTTAACTCTCCCTGCATGTGTACACGGCTCTCTCTATAACATATTTTATTTTTAAAAATCTAAACCTTTATTCCAGATCTTTTATATTTCCACTACAATTTGAGATTCAACAATTTACACTTATTAAAAATAATGCTGGGCCGGCCGAGTGGNTACTATATGTGGGAGTTTTATAATACCATGATTAAGAACTCAGTCACTGGAGACAAAGTACTATTTACTGGGTGGCTTATGAGCTACAGAAACTTATTTGTCACAGTTCTGGGGGCTAGAAGTTTCAGATTAAGGTACCAGCAGATTCGGTATCTGGTGAGGGCTCATTTTCTTGTTCATAAATGGCCATTTTCTTGCTGTGTCCTCACATGATGGAAGGGGCAAAGGAGCTCCCTAGAGTCTCTATTATAAGGATACTAATCCCATTCATGAGGGCAGAACCTTTCAAAGGCCACACCTCCAAATTCCATCAATTAGAGATTATATTTCAATATATGAAGTGGGGGGTGGCGGACACAAATATTCACGTCCTAGCTAGCCTCTACTAAGAATGTGACCTTAAATATCTTTCTAAATCTAAGTTTCAGCATCTGAAAAATATGGAACAATTATATTACTTACTCAGATGATTTTTAGAAAGATTAAATGAGATAGTGCCTAGAAAATGCTCAATAAACAAAATTTATTATTATTGTAAGGCAGTAGTTTGGATTGAAGAAAAAGGAGGAAATAAAATATCTCCTCTTAAGGAGTTCATAGGCAAATAGATAAACAGTTAACTATAATAAGAACAAGAATAAAATATACTATAATAGAACTATAAGCAAAATGTTTTGAGAAAAAAGAAAATAAATTCTCCCTAAGGTTTTTGGAGAAATTTTCATTAAAAAAAGAAATGTTTTAGTTAAGGCTTGAGAATAAGTTGGATTCCACTCATCAGGGAGGGACTAAAAAATCAAGTCTACTGAAAATATAATCTCATAAACTCACAGGCTATGCAAAGCCACCCAATAATGGCCTGTTCCAGTACATTCCTACTAACCAATGCTGCCTTGGAACATGGTAATTAGCATCAAGTCCTAAAGGATTCTCTCTGGAGGTGCCATTTCAGGATTTTTCCCCAATAGCTCATCCCTCAGGAGTGCTCTTTTCTTGAATTTATCCTCTTTTGGAGGGCATGGTGATTGTATTTTTCAATGTGATGATTCATTCAGTATGTGTAGGACTTTTTAAAAATGGTGGCAGTTTAAGAATCTACCTAATTCAAACCAACATTTCTATGAAAAACTCTTTCAAAAATTCATCCCAGCATATTTGAATGATCTGGTCACCCTTTCTCATGTATTGAGTGGCATCTGTGTGAAAGAGCCCAGTATCCACAAATATTTTGCTTTGACATTGTGGATCAAAACAAATCAACACCTCCCTGTATTTAAAGCTCTCAGGCGCTCCCTTCTCCTTTGTCTCCTGTCCTCTGCAATTTGCTTTTTCTTAGAGTCAGTCACTTATCTTTTATCCTCAGTAAGGTTTGGTGCTCTGGCTTAATGCACTGGATCACTTGGTATCGGGGGGTCAGATGTAAGGTGCTGAGATGAATTTCAAGTTTCCCAGACTCTATCTCCCCTGATTCTAGATTATTACAATAGCCTTTTACCTGGTTTACCTGTCTGTAGTTCCTCCTTCTTCCAGTCTCTCCTCCCTCCAATTGCATAATCAATTTTACCTAAAACTGATTCTATCACCCTGATTGAAAGATCCCTACTGTTTGTCCTATGAAATTTAGACCCTAAGCTCTGTGTAAAAAAGAGGTTCCCACTCAATTTCTGAAACAAGGAGCTAAATTTATTGCTTGCTAAGCAAAACAGAACTGTGCTTGTAGGGCACAGGCTCCTTAAACAAAGAATTTCGCTGATGTTACATAGGGTTTGAGGAAGTGGTACGTTTCAGGAATTTGGGCTTTTGGCAGTGAGAATTTGCAAAACTTTAAACATGGAAGTACAGTTATTGGAGTAACTGATTGGCTGACTTTCAGAAGTGTGAGATTATCACTGATTGACTAACTTTTAGCATCATGGTCACTGAAGCACTGAAGCAAAAGTTGTCAGTGGTCAACTGGGACAGATTTTAATTTAGTTCTAGTAGTTTTTTATTCAAGGCTTGANCTAACACCAGCGCCGCCTCTACCTCGCCGAGCTCCAGCTGTAGAAGAGGGGTAAGTAAGGAGGTCTCCATACCATGGCTCGTACAAAGCAGACTGCCCACAAATCTACCGGTAGTAAAGCACCCAGGAAGCAACTGGCTACAAAAGCCGCTGGCAAGAGTGCGCCCTCTACTGGAGGGGTGAAGAAACCTCATTGTTACAGGCCTGGTACTGTGGCACTCCATGAAATTAGACGTTATCAGAAGTCCACCGAACTTCTGATTCGCAAACTTCCCTTCCAGCGTCTGGTGCGAGAAATTGCTCAGGACTTCAAAACAGATCTGCGCTTCCAGAGTGCAGCTATTGGTGCTTTGCAGGAGGCAAGTGAGGCCTATCTGGTTGGCCTTTTTGAAGATACCAACCGGTGTGCTATCCATGCTAAACGTGTAACAATTATGCCAAAAGACATCCAGCTAGCATGCCACATACGTGGAGAACGTGCTTAAGAATCCACTATGATGGGAAACATTTCATTCTTTTAAAAAAAAAAATTTCTCTTCTTCCTGTTATTGGTAGTTCTGAATGTTAGTTATTTTTTTTCCCATGGGGTCAGAAGGTACCTAAGTACATGATTGCAAGTGGGAAAATAGGAGACAGAAATCAGGTACTGGCAGTTTTTCCATTTTCATTTGTATGTGAATTTTTAACATAAATGCGGGGGACAAAGCATTAATGCAAGTCAAAAGTTTCAGTGAACAAGTTTCAGCAGTTCAACTTTATAATGATTATAAATAAACCTGTTAAATTTTTCTGGACAATGCCAGCATTTGGATTTTTTTTAAACAAGTAAATTTCTTATTGATGGCAAAAAAAAAAAAGGGATATGGTCTGTCAAGACCCTTTGCCATAAGGAACAGAACATTAAAAACCTCCAAATGAAAGAAAAATTCTACAAGATTAGGCAATTTATTGTCATTAAAAAAATTGTGAAATATCAAACATAGAAAAGAGTATATGAAACATTTATGAGTATGTACAGTTTAAAAATTAATGACAAAGTAAACATCTATGAAACCACCACAAAGAGGAAAGAAATAGTATATTTCCAGCATCCCCAAAACACCATGCCCATGTGCCTCTACACAATCTCAACTCTCTCTACCTAGAAGTGAGCAGTGATCATTTCCTTACTTTTGTAGTCAGCAGGGTAGTTCTCTGGAGCTCACCTGACCAATCAGATTCAGATTTGGCCATAAGTGTAAGGAGTGGGGTCAACACATTAAAGATGTTGGCTACCTGACTGGCTGTCGTGAGAAGGACCTCAAACAGGGAAAATGGCGATTATCTTCCAGCTCTGACCTTGAAGCCACACACCTGTCTGTTCCCCATATGCCTCTGACACAAGTTACCATCGCTCCGCTGGAGCCCAAGGTGAGTGCCTACGAGCAAGTGAGTCTGTGTGCCGGCTGTTTAAGAGGACGTCTGGGTTGCTCACAGTCTTCTGTCCCACTTGGATTGTTGTAATTTTCATGCTTTTCACAGTTGTGAGGGTTCCTCTTCTTGGCACCAGTACTCTGGGCTGTGGAGCCTGGAGTGGGCCTGGGGTCCTTCACTCCTCTGGGGGGAACCTGAGTGGCCAAGGTTTCCCTCCCTGTTTTTAAAGGCCAAAGGAGGTTTAGGACCAGCCTGGTTCGTGTCTCTGCCTTCTACCAGTCTTGACGTGGCTTTTTCTTTATATCCTTAGTTACAAAACTTCTGTTCAGACTGACTTCAGATGGTTCTCCAGGTTGATTTTTCTATAATTTAGTTGTAATTTTAATGTGTTCATGGAAGGAAGCAGACATGGTGTTTATCTAGGCCAGTATCTTGGATCTCCTCTTATTATCTTTTTTGTTTGGAAGATTCATCTATATTATGTCTAGAACAACTTACTTATTTTGATTGCTGTATAATATTACACTGCATGAAATATACCATTTATAACAGTCTAGTTATCCATTTAACTGCTGATGAACATTTGGGTTGTTCTCAGTTTCTGACTCTTACGAGAAACGCTGGAGTGAACATTCATGCACTTGTATTTTGGTATACATAGGCATGCATTTGTTCAGGGTGTATTCCTAGGAATAGATGATAACACAAGGACGTATACAAATTCTAGTTTTCTAGATAATGTTGAAAAATTACCATAATGGTTGTGCCAATTTGTGCTACTCTGAGAGTTCCCAGTGCTTCTTATCTATGTAACACTTGGCATTTCCAATTATTAACTTTTTGTCACTCTGCTGAATATGTAATGGTATTTTTCCCTGTGGTTTTGTTATTTCCCTAACCATGAAAGGCTTTTCACAGCTTTTCATATGTTTACTAGCCATTTGGTTATCCTCTTTTATGAAATGCCTAGGCAAGCCTTTTGCCATTTTTTTTAATGGGAATTGTTGGTCTTTTTCCTGTTGATTCACGAGATTTCATTATTATTTCCTTCACTTACACCAACAAATCTGTATTGAGTGCCTGCTATGTTTGGGGCATATTTTAGGTCTTTAGGCTACATCAGTGAACCAACAGCAAAGATCCTGACCTTGTAGAGTTTACATTCTAAGAAGAGAGAGAAATAATAGACAGGAAACATTATAAAGAAGCAAGTAATTGGGTATGTAAGGAGAAAAAGAATACTATAAAAAAAGGAGGATAGTCTAAGAGGCATTAGAAATGCTGGAAGTTGAAGAACTATTGCCCTCATTGACATGTAACCTTTGAGCAGAGGCTTGAAGGGGTGGCCTGAATAGTGAGCTAGGGGATAAAAGTAAGCCATGAGGTCAGAGAGGTAAGGGGGCAGAAGACAGATCATATAAGGCATTTGGGCCATTGTAAGGAGTTTAGTTTGTACTCTTAAGGAACTGAATAACCACCTCACCATTCCCTAAAACACCTCAATTACCTGATGACTGAATCAGACCACTGGACAACAGAGGGCAAGAACTTGCTGCTTAAAAGAAAAGGAAGTGATGCTGCCTTTTAAACTATAGATGTCCATAGCCCTAGAATTAGGGAAATGATGCCTAAGACCTAATGGATTTTGTTACTGTGGAATTAAACTCAGATGTGAGGTGTGTGTGTGTGTGTGTG
>NW_017731873.1:130085-132268 GCF_001890085.2 Hipposideros armiger
TCCATTCCAAGTACTTGGAAAACTGCTTCTCCTTATCCTAACAAAAGATGGGCATTTTAATCTCTAGATGTAGTTCTTTAAAAGATTTCTTAACTGAAGGACGCTAGGCTATTTGAAGGCAGGGACACTATATTGAACAAATGGGAATTAAGTTAAAACGTACACACAGAATTTTTATTTCCTCAGCCTTGCTCCCCTACCTGGTTCCCAGAATGCTGTCATTCAGGCCTGTATTCTCCAGACAGGTCAGAAGAGCCATATCTAGCAAATCTGACTGTCCAAGAGATAAAAATGCTGGTAGCCATGTGAGTGGCCTGTCTTGGAGTTAAATTTTCCAGCTTTAGTCAAGCCTTCACATGGCTGCATCTGACTCTACCGACATCCTGCCTACAGCCTTGAGAGAAATCCTGAACCAGAACCATTCAGCTAAGCTCTTCCTAAATTCTTGACCTACAGAAACTGTGAGATAATAAGTTGTTGTTATAAGCCACTAAGTTAAGAGGTGCTTTGTTACATAGCAAAAGGTAACTAATACATAGCCTTTTGAAATTTGCTAATTTATAACCATAAGGTACATCATCCCCTCTGAAGCGGAATGACATTACATCTCATTTTCTCTACTTGAGTGTCCCAGGTTTCTCTTCCCCTGCTGACCAAGAGACATTTTGGTGAGACTATTACACTGTACTCGTGGGTAAAAAGAACTGTAATTTTGATAGGTTAAGGAACTGGGATTTGTAGATGCCCAACTACTGGTTGGTGAGCACCCTCTTCTTCCTTCCTGCATTAAAGTTCTCAGCAACATCAAAATCTTACAAATTTGAGTCAGTTTTGCTTTTCCCACTGCAATAGCTAAGCAATAAAACAATATCCAAAGGCTTGGGAGAGACTTCTTTAAGAAGATAAATTAATAGAAAACTTAATTTGTTTGAAAATATTGAGAGATTTATACATGTGGGGAAAGAGTTTGGGGGTTAGCGATAAGAACAGAGAAAGCTATGAAAATGTGAAAATCTATTATTAACTCCAGGGAAAACCAATAGTTGTGGAGGAAAGGAAATCTACGCTTAGTGTGCTATATGCTATATGGTCCAGTGGTCAATAGTGTTTACAAAGTCATTGTAGTGTAACCACTGACTATTGATCTAACCCGAATTACACTATACTAGGAGGAATGAGTTTGCCTATGTATGTGGTTAGGATGGCGGCTGTGTGAGAGAAACTCTCATGTTTCTTATGTGGAAATTAAAAAATCATGCCTCAAAGTGAANTTTATTTCTCACAGTTCTGGAGGCTGGGAAGTCTAAGATCAAGGCACTGGCGGATTCAGTGTCTGGGGAGAACTCACTTTCTGGTTCACAGACAGATGTCTTTTCACTGTAACTTCATATGGCAGAAGGAGAAAAAGATCTCTGTGGAGACCCTTTTAAAAGGGCACTTACCCCATTCATGAGGGCTCCATCCTTATGACCTAATCACCTTCCAAAGGCCCCGCCTCCAAACACCATCCCACTGGAATTAGGTTTCAACTTATGAATTTTGAGGGGACACAAATATTCAGTTCATAATACTGCCATTCAAAGCCTTTAAAATCTACCTGCCCTCCCACCACCACTCCATCTTGTCTAGCTACCCTTATTCTTCAATATTCCCCAATATATTACCTCTGATTTAATCAGGCCTTGTGACCATTCTACCACAACCATTGAACAGTATGAAACATAAAGGCTCAGTTGCACCTCCCCACTCAACTGATTTTCTTTTCCGCCAGTACCCTAATGTCTTGTCTGGAATTTGATTTTACCTTACTTATAAGCTAATAGTTAACCTACTACTGTATCATGGAAGCTGGCAAAAAAGGTGAGATTTCTGGGTCAAAGACAAAAATACTATATTAATCACAGCAGAGAAATCAACACGAGCATCGTTTCTGCATTGGTTCCCCTTGCCATCAAGGGTAAAACACAGAAGGCTAAGATGGATTCCTGCACCCGCAGTAGATTGCATTACTGGAAAGAACATTGGGCTTGGGGCATCACCATTTTATAGGAAGTAGTAATCAAGCCTGCTCTTTATAGAAAAGGGAGATAACTTCATCTCTCAATGTTGCTTGCTGCAAAAACAACCCTGAGAAATGACCTGGGTAGAAAGCAGTCAGAGCTTTGCATTCTGGCATACTAGTA
>NW_017731873.1:137388-218777 GCF_001890085.2 Hipposideros armiger
CTACATGACATTAACTTCTACTTAAGACCTTCCCGTGTGTTCTGAACTTATTCAAAATAATCCTATGACTGGAACCATACAACTCTGTTTTTGAAAAGAATCTTTTTGTGTCCTGAGATGGGACAAAATCTCTAGTGATCACTTTATTCAGTTCCGCTGACTATTTTGTTTTCTCTGTTGACTTAAAGTATGAAAAACAAGGATCTCGGGAGCGCGGCGCGCAGGCAGCGGCGGCGGCCACCACCGGGGCAGCTGACGCGCCGGGTGCAGAGGTCGCTGCCTCAGGCGCAGGCGCCGTGGACTCCGCCCCCGCCGACCCTCTGCTCGCTCTGGGCTCGTCATGGCGACCGCGCAGAGGCCTTTCCACCTGGTGGTGTTCGGCGCCTCTGGCTTTACGGGCCAGTTTGTGACCGAGGAGGTGGCCCGGGAGCAGATGGACCCGGAGGGGAACTGTCGCCTGCCCTGGGCCGTGGCTGGCCGTTCCCGGGAGAAGCTGCAGGGCGTGCTGGAGAGGGCTGCCCGGAAGCTGGGAAGACCTACACTGTCATCTGAAGTTGGAATAATCATTTGTGATATCAGTAATCCAGCCTCACTTGATGCAATGGCTAAACAGGTAACACTTGTCCTCAATTGTGTAGGACCCTATCGATTTTATGGAGAACCTGTAGTAAAGGCGTGTGTTGAAAATGGCGCAAGCTGTATTGACATCTCTGGAGAACCTCAGTTTCTGGAACGAATATATTGGAAGTATCATGAGAAAGCTGCAGAAAAAGGGGTTTATATCATTGGAAGTAGTGGCTTTGACTCCATTCCAGCAGATCTGGGAGTAGTATATACCAGAAATAAAATAAAAGGTACTTTGACTGCTGTGGAAAGTTACCTAACTGTACATTCAGGACCTGAGGGGCTGTGCATTCATGATGGTACCTGGAAGTCAGCAGTTTATGGTTTTGGAGAGCACAGTAGTTTGAAAAAACTACGAAAGGAGTCAAATTTGAAACGTGTTCCAATTGTTGGTCCAAAATTGAAAAGAAGGTGGCCAGTTTCTTACTGCAGAGAGCTTGGCAGCTACTGCATTCCTTTCTTGGGATCGGATGTGTCTGTTGTGAAGCGGACTCAGCGTTATTTGTATGAAAATGTAGAGCAATCACCTGTTCAGTATGCTGCTTACGTAGCCGTGGGAGGCATCACCTCTGTCATTAAGCTGATGTTTGCAGGACTTTTCTTTTTATTCTTTGTGAGGTTTGGCATTGGAAGGCAGCTTCTCATAAAATTCCCACGGCTCTTCTCCTTTGGTTATTTTTCAAAACAAGGTCCAACACAAAAACAGATGGATGCCACATCGTTTACAATGACATTCTTTGGTCAAGGATACAGCACAGACTTTTGTCCCGATAAGAACAAACCAAATATAAGAATTTGTACGCAAGTGAAAGGACCAGAGCCTGGCTACGTAGCCACCCCCATAGCTATGGTCCAGGCAGCCATGACTCTTCTGAAAGATGCTTCTGATCTTCCTAAGGCAGGCGGGGTCTTCACCCCGGGAGCCGCTTTCTCCAGAACAAAGCTGATTGACAGACTCAACCAACGTGGCATTGAGTTTAGTGTCATTAGCAGCTCTGAAGTCTAAACAGTTGAAGAATTAACCGAAGTCATGCAATCCATGAATTAACAGCTTTTTTATTTGATATTTGAAATTCTTCCCTAAGCCTGCCTGACTATATGTAGAAAACATTACCAAATCTAAAATATGTACACATTAAAAGCAAGAAATTATTCTAGCTTGCCCTAACTTTCAAGCCTTAGCTGATTTTGTGATTTTGTTGCTTGTGAAGAGAGAACTAATATTTGGCTGACTTCTGCATTGAAGACCTCGTGGTCAGTGGCCAGAGGGTGGGGTGGGTGTCTCTATTCGGGCTGCTGACAGATTCCTTGATGAGGCGCCAGGCTGGTGTTCATGTCAGGCGGAAACTGCTGCTTTCCTTGCTATGCTTTTGAATGGGATCTAACTTTCCAATGAGTTTCTCTATATATGTGTGGGCCTTCGCCAAATGAAACTACACCGTTTGCTATTTTAACTTAGTTTTTTACCCATCTACACTGATTTGGGACTTACCTAAGTTAAATAATAAAGGATTGTCAATTGAAAAAAAATAAAATAAAAATAAAGTATGAAAAACAATATTCTAGTTATTCAATAGATTTTCTTCATTTTAGCCTTTTCTTCTCTTTGCGATGTCATTCAAAAAATTTAAAACAGGAGCCAGCTTTATTTAATAAAATTGTATCAAGCATTCCTTACATGATCATAGTCTAGTGTGTGGTGGGGAGCAGACCTGTAATCAAATAATTACAAAGCAGTTGGATTTGTGTGAAGATTAGTGTGTGTACATGCCGGAGAAATAGCCTAATGATAATTTGCCTGGGAACTGCCTCAGATATATCTATGGAAGGAGGCAAAATATAAATTGACTAAGGAGTGGGAGAGAGGTGATATGAGAAGGTTTTAGAGAACGTGAGCCCTGAAGAGGTTTGGAAGAATTGTTTACCAGGTATACAAGCTGGGGAAGAGCACTGCAGGAAGAAGGAACATGTGAAAAGGAACAGAGCACAAACAGTACTGTGTATTGAGGAATCAAAGTAGTTCAGCACTGACCTAAATGCCAGGGCTGGGAGGAAGGTAGAGGGCTGGTCACAGAGGGCTTCGTTTGTCATTATAGGGGACTTACACTTCACCCTGTAGACGATGGAGAGGCAGTAAAGAGATTGTAATAGCAGATATAAATGGATCACCCTGGTGAAGGAATTTTTTTTACTTGATACTATGAAAATTATATAAACAGTGAAAAATAAAATAGTATAATGAAGTGCTATAGACATATATTTAAGACTTCTTAACATTTTTTAACAAGCGTTTATTATGGAAAGTTTCAAGAATAAACAAAAGTAGAGAAAATAATATAAGGAAGTCTCATGTACCCATAAGTCAGTTTCAACAATTATCAACTAATTACCAGTGTTATATATGCTTCAACGTACTTCCATCACTCCTAGATTATTTTGTGGCACATTGAATATCATATAATTTCATCTGTAAATATATAAGTATATATCTCAAAAGAAAAGGATACTTTAAAAAAACATAGAATGAGTACATTGGCAGTTACAAAATAGTAGTCACAGGGATGTAAAGCACAGCATAGGGAATATAATGAATAATCATGTATGGTGTCAGATGGGTACTAGACTTATCAGGGGGATCACTTTCTAAATTATATAAATGTCTAATTATTGTGCTGTACATCTGAAACTAATATAATGTTGAATGTCAACTGTAATTGAAAAATAAAAATAAAAATATCTTACCCAGAAGCTCCTTGTTGTTGTTTTATGGATGTTGTCGACCTTTTAAAGAGATGTTACAATAATGTGTTGTTTTTATTATATAACATATACCCGTTAAAGATATTAAGTTGGAAAATACAAAAAACATAATAACATAGAATGTACAACACCAAGAGTGAACCATAATGTAAACTATGGGTTCTGATGTGTCAATGCAAGTTTATCAATTATAAAAAGTGTACCCCTCTGGTGGGGATATTGATAATGGGGGAAGCTATGAATTTATGAAGTCAGGGGTATGTGGGAAAGTTCTGTACCTTCCAATAGTCTTAATTAAAATAATAAAACAAAAACTAACAAAAAACCCACAACACAATCATCACACCTAAGAAATAACAATTTCTCAATACCAAATATACAGTCAGTACTTAAATTCCCACGTCTCATAAAGGTGTTACTTATTTGAATTGGGATTCAGATGAAGTCCATATACTGCAAAATTGCTGTCTCCCAAATGTCTTTTCAATCAATTCTCTATTGTAGTCATTTGATTCATTATTTTAAAAAAATTTTTAATGTGGTAAAGCACACATAATATAAAATTTACCAGCTTCCCATTAAAAAAAAAAAAATTGGGGAATTGGGGGAGGGGAACAGACAGGTAGACAAATTGCTGTTTTTGCTCTTCAGTCTAGTTGTGGAGGACTTCGCTTCACTGGCCCATGTTGGTATGATCATTGTGCTCTTCCTGGATGAGGCAGATTGGTCGCCGGCCATTGGTCGGCCGCTCACCGAGGTTCCCAGCAGCTCACATCGGCTGCCGGCCGCTCACGCTGGCTGCCAGCCACTCATGTAGCCCTGCTGCAGCCTACGCCATCACCGGTGACTCACAGCAGCCCAGCTCCAGGTCGAGCTGTTGTTCTTTATCTTAGCTGTAGAGGGCGAGCATCACTGGCCCTCAATGTGGGATCCAAACCGCAGCCCTGCTGCTCAGAACTGGCGCTCGCAAGCGAGCTGTTAACCAGCTGAGCCACTCGCCAGCCCTCAGCTTACCATTTTTAAGTGTACAATTCAGTAGTATTAATTACTTCGCATTGTTGTGTAACCATCACCACCATCCATCTCCAGAGCTCCCTTCATCTTGCTAAACTGAAACTCTGTAGCCATTTAAAAATGACTCCCATTCCCCTTTCCCCTCAGCCCCTGATGACCACCATTCTATTTTCTGTCTCTGTGCACTTGTCTAGGTACCTCACATAAGTGGAATCATACGATATTTGTCTTTTTGTGACTGGCTTATTAAGCTTAGCATAATGTCTTCAAGGTGCATCCATGTTGTAGCATATGGCAGAATTTCCTTCCTTTTTAAGGCTGAATAGTATTCCATTATAAGTATATATACACCACATTTTGTTTCTCCATTCATCCTCTGATGGATGCTTAGGTTATTTCTATTGTGAATAATGCTGCAATGAACATGGGTATACAAACATGCCTTTGAGATCCTGCTCATGATTCTTTTCGATATATACCCAGAAGTGGAATTGCTGGGTCATATGGTAGTTCTGTTTAATTTTTTGAAGAATCATCATACTATTTACACCATAGTGTAAATGTCACTGCACCATTTTACCTTCCACCAACAGTGCACAAGGGTTCCAATTTCTCTACATCCTTGCCAATACTTGTTACTTTCTGTTTTCTGTTTTTGTTTTTTAATAATAGCCATCCTAATGGACGTGAGGTGGTATCTCATCATGGTTTCTATTTGCGTTTCCCTAATGATCGTGATGTCAAGCATCTTTCTGTGTACTTATTGGCCATTTGTATATTCTCTATGTATCCTGAACATTAATCTCCTATCAGATATGTGATTCACAAATATTTTCTCTTATTCCGTGGATTGCCTTTTCACTCTGTTAATTTTGTCTTTTGATGCACATAAGCTTTTAATTTTGATGTAGAACAATTTATTTTTTTTCTTTTGTTGCCTGTGCTTTTGGTGTCACATCTGTATTTTTAAGAAGATGTGAATCATAGATTCATACTGATAGTTTCCAATTCAAATCTAAACTACAAAGTTTTTTTAAAAATTAATTTTAACTCTATTGAACAGGCCTTTTAATGTCTTTTTTCTTATGCCAAAAATCCCAGGTCTTAACAACACCAACTTGATTGCTACTTTTCTTTACACCACAATACACATCCAAAATAATAATACCAACAGTACCATAAACAATTTGATTACTGAAAGATGTTTCAGATTTATTATTTTGTATTCTTGGCTGTTTCTTTTTGTCCTTAAGGTATATCTCCCTAAAATTGTAGAATCAAATTACTGTGTTTGAAATCACTTGAATTAGTTCTTCTCTATATTTTATACCACTAACTCAATATGCAGTTAGGTTTATTTATTTAATTTTTCTTTCATCTGTGAGGAATTGATTTTAATTTAAAATGTTTAATTATTGTGTAAAGTGATTCCATGGCTATGAAGTTAAATCACCCAAACAAGATGTATTTTGAGATGTCTGGCTCTATCCTTGTTGCTTCCACACTGTTTTCTCCCTCACATGGTAACCTTTTAAAAAATGTTCTTAAGTCTTCCATTTAAAAATGTATATTTACTTGTAACCCATATTTCTTAGATAAATTTTAGTTCACTATGCACACTTTTCTCTACCTTCCTTTTTTTACTTAACAATATATCCTAGAGGTGACCGTCCTCTACAATAAATATTACTTATTTATTTTTTATAGCAGCATAGTACTCCATTTTGTGGATATGCTATAGTTTATTCAATCAGTCCTAATTGATAGACATTTGGTTGTTTTTAATCTTTAGTTAGTACAACTGAATAGTCTTATGCATATGTACATTTAATATTTTGCCATATTTGATTATTCCTTTTTGAGAATTAATTTAAACAGAAATATAGATATGTTATCTTTTTCCAGAATTGTTTAATATATATCTTTAAAAAGTGATAACATCCTAAATAACCACAATACCATTATCGCACATTGCATAATTAACAAAATGGTAGTTGATTTTCAGGGACAGCAAGAAGAGAAAGTCATTGCTGGTGGCAGTAAGGATGAAAACTAAGGCAGTGGCAGAGCGTAGGGAAAACAGGAAATTGATTCAAGGGACATTTAGGGAATGGGGGTGCTGTTGCTCAGTGAGCCTTGGGGATATAATAAGCACTTCTACTTTGGTTCTTTTAAGATACAGTCAATCTACCTATGAGGGAAAATAAAATATCTTTGATCATGACCTACTTTCATTATATTATAGTCCATATGGTTTTTAATTTTAAAGCGTATGCATTGAAGAAAATGATCCCTTGCAGGAACCAAAGAATTTGTAAAATAAAGATCATTTACCTTATTTGTCATGAAAATTAAGGAGCTGACCAAATATGTAATAAAGTTATGGTGTCCAGCTTACTCCCCACCTTCTTGAGCAAAGCAAATTATGTGCTTCTGTGCATGATCAGTCAAGACATCCTAGATGTCCTCATGACCATGGGAATCTATATTAAGGGCACATTCTATGTGCTTTATATTGGTATTTTAGAGAACATTGTCTTAAAAGCTTGACATTCACAATAGAAGGCCAATAATCTTCCAAGATGGGCCAATTAAATCTATAGGTTATCTCATTCATTCATTCATTCATTCATTCATTCATTCATTCATTTTGTATATACATCACTCAGAAAATACTATCTAATATTGACTGAGTGTCAAGGATGGTGCCAGGTTCTGCAAACACACAGATACTTGTAAATCAGATGTGCTCTTTGCCAAAGAGTAACTCATAGATAAACTGGGAGGAAAGATATGTAGGAAAATACTCAGCATATAAGGTAGGAATTCGTAAAAGGTACTAAAGAAACCAGAGACTAGGGGGCAACTCACTTAGTCCAGGGGTGGGGTGTGGAGATGGTTCAGTTAGGATGGTCTTCCCTGAGTAAGTGACATAAGAAGGAGGTTGATGAGTTGGACTTCACTTGGGGAATAAGGAGTGTAATGTTCTAATACTACATCCTGTAGTCAGGAAAACCTCTGAGAGGTTTGCAGTGTGGCTGTACCACTATCTACTTCGTATTTTCTAGAGATCACTTGATTCCAATGTACAGGGTGAAATGGAAGTGGAAACTAGAGGTGGGAAACCAGTTAGGAAGCAGCTTAAAGCGTACAGATGAGCCCCTGAGCTAAAGGGAAAAGAAAAGAAGATCAAGAGGAGTTTAGGATATAGAATTAAAAGAACTTGGTGACAGATTAGATGTAAGTAGTAAGGAGGAAGAAGGAGCGAAAAAATAATATGAAGCTTTTAGTTTTGACAATAGGGTCATTAACTAGGAAATGAAATATTGGAGGAAACGAGATTTAGGGGTGAGAGAAAAAAGCGAGTTGAGTTTAGACCTAAATATGTGCTTCTGGGACATGTAGGTGGAGTGACTAGTAGGGAATAAAAGCTGATGGGTGAAGAGGGTGGAGAGGAGAGGTTTTCTATGTACGGGTTGCACTCACTATCCAGGTGGAATGTCTACCTTGAGAAAAGTGCCAGCCATGGAGTCTGCATGTATTCAAATGTCTGGAAGCAAGAGTAAGTGGAGGGGAATGAGGGAGGTTTAGCATTAATAGTGGACTGAAATACAGGAGAAGAATCAGGATGGAAAATTTTAAGGTCAGCATTTTTACATGGGCTTGTCCAGTTTCAAACCTGGCACGCTGTCTTAGTCGGTTTGGACTGCTGTAACAAAATTCCATAGACTTGATGGCTTAAATAATTTATTTCTAACAGTTCTGGAGGCTGGGAAGGCCAAGATCGAGGTGCCAGCAGCTTCATTGTCTGGTTTGCAGATGGCTGCCCTCTTGTATCCTCACAGGGCAGAGGGAGAAAGATCTTGTGTCTCTTTTTCTTCTTCTAAGAACATGAATGCCATCATTAGGGCCCTACTCTCATGACCTAATCTAACCCTAATTACCTACCAAAGGTTCCATCTTCAAATACTATCACACTGAGGATCAGGGCTTCAACATATGAAATTTAGGGGACAGACACTCCATCTATAGACCATTCTATCTGCTATGTCATGTTTTCTTCCAAGTTTGCCAGTAAAGGATGAGGGATGCACTGGTGGTCTGTTAGGGAATCAGTGTCAAGAGAATGTTTTTTGTTTTTGTTTTTTCTAGGATGGTAGGGACTTAATCATACTTTTAGGCTTATGAGAAGGACCCAAGAGGAAAGAGAGGGGATAAGTGATAAAGCAGTGTTCCTGAAGAGGTAGGGAGTAGTAGAACATGCCTGTGTCTCTATAAAAATAAGCAATTCCATGTATTAACATGTATTTATTCTATTTGCTCTTCCCTGGGGTCTTCCTCATGACATCCTTATTAACCTTCCCTGTCTTAATTGAATTTTTAAAAGTAGGATACTTTAGATAATCTTCAAGACAAAATTTGGTCTTACATGTAAACTTTTATCTCTATAGCTTTTTCTATAAAACCTACCACCATAGAACTGGAAAAAACTTTCTGAGTTGTTGCATGGTCTGTCTCCCTACCTCCAAGCCAAACTTGCCACAAATATTTCTGACTTTAAAAGGCAGCTACCAGGTATATCATTGAGAATTAGTTAAACTGCATTTAAGTTTATAGAGTACAAACTTTGCCAAGATGCAGCTGGCTTGGTCCATGCATAGAAATACCATCTTTTTTTTTTTAAGATTTTTTTTTTATCGGGGAATTGGGGGGATGGGAACAGCGCTGGGGAATTAGGGGGAAGGGAACAGACAAGTTGCTGTCGTTTCGTTCCTCAGTCTAGTTGTGGAGGACGTTGCTTCACTGGCCCAAGTTGGCACCATCATTGTGCTCTTCCCGGGCGAGGCAGATCAGCGCCGGCTTCTGGACGGCCGCTCATGCTGGCTGCTGGCCGCTCATGCTGGCTGCTGGCCACACACGGTAGCCCACGGCAACCCACTGCCACAGGGGCTGCAGCCTACGCTGTCGCCGGCGACTCACGGCAGCCCAGCTCCAGGTTGAGCTGTTGTTCAGCATCTTAGCTGTGGAGGGCAGTGTCACTGGCCCTCATATGTGGGATCCGAACCGGGGCCCTCTGGCATCCCAAGCCAGTTCTTAACCATCGCGCCACTCGGCCGGCCCCTAGAAATACCATCTTAATCAACTATTGGACCTGAAGAAGTTAAATTCTTGGCAAAAAATTGCCCCTTAAGTTGTCTAAACTAGAGCAAATAGTTTGGGGGCTCTTTTCCCCCTATTCATTCATTTTGATTTGACATCCTGATAAGGACTCCACTCAGGAGGTATTCAGAAACAGGGCAATTTTTCACCCCTGAAGAGGGTTGAAGGATTCGTTGTTTAGACCTGGGCCTCTTCCAGACAATATTTAGGAACTATTGACAATGGGGTGGGGATTTTCCTCCTTCTGTTGATTTTTAGGTATCTCTGGAGAAGTAAAAATTATGTCTGTGGACACTTTTATTTATTGGCTCCAGCTTTTATGCTTTTTCCTGGGAACATTTTTGCAACAGTAGCATTTGTCAGCTTTCCGCAGGATTCTGTGCAAACACTTGGAAGATCTTTCCCAAAGGGGAGCAAGGCCATTTTTACAACCTTGGGGAAATCTCCTTACATGTTTTTGCAGTCCAGTTACATGGTTGTCCATGGTTTTCCTCAGTAGTCATTTCTATTTGTGAGCCATGAGCAGTTTCAGGATGCAGGAGCACTTGGAGCAGTTTCATGGCCACATCCATTCCCTGCATGGAAAAGCTCTCTAAGAGAACGAACAACCAAATCTCCTATCTCCTTCAGAGACAGAAGAAATCCTGCTTGTGACTCATGTGGTCTCAGGCTAAGTGCATCCAGGCAGGATAATCACCCCCCACCTCCCCTTTGTGTTGGAGCACAGGGAAAGCAAAGTTCATCTGTATTTTCTCCCTAAGCATGTGTATGCTTGTTCAGCCTGAAGGCTGGGCTGTTTTCTGCATCTGGATGTGATAGCTGAGAGTATGAGAGGTGCCCTACAGCAGAAGATATCCTTATGCAGCCTCTGGCCACCTCCATCTCCACACAGACCTTGCATCTTGCTTTACAGGGAAGATTGAGCCAAGAGTCATGAGTTCTAGCAAGGTCCTCCCTAATCCTTCAATCCCATCTCCATCTATGCCTGCTTTCCCCTTCATCACTCTTTTGTCAGCGGAAGGGCAAATCTTTATGCAATGCAAAACTAAATCTTTCTCTTAAAATCTGGATCCTGCCCTCTTATGCCTCCTCACAACCTTGCTTCATCAATCATCCCCTCTCTCCTATATTTTCAAATGCCTGTATTCTTAAAATGTAAAAATACAAGAGTAAACAGCTTAACTTTGTGCTGAGTGTTCTATGTCTCTTTCCATTTACAGTCAATTCCCAAGAATCATCTACACGCAATATCTCACCTCCTGTTGACTCTTCAATTCAGCACAATGAGGTTGCGGCCTCCATCTTGTTCTGAAACTCCTCCGAGGCAAAGATCTTCTCATTATCAAATCCAACATTCCTTTTGGCCTAACCTTCTTGGCATTTCTGTAACAACCAATACTTCTAACCACTCTAGTCTCCTTGAAACACTCTTGGTTTCAGTGTAATCATTTTCTCCCATCCACACTGCTGACTGAAAATTTGGCGTCACTTGTGCTCTTCTTTCCTTGATGGCTTTTAAATGTGTTTTTTCTTGAGATTCTACCTTTGCTCTTTATATTTTCTCAAGTTTGTGCTGCGCCCCACCCCAGATGTTGCCATGAAACCCGCTATTTGAACTATTACACATACACTGATGACACCGAAGTCCATCTTCAGTTCAGATCTCTCTTCTGAGCTCCTACTGTTTAGATGTTTCAAAGTTTCCTGAAACTCAAAATATTCAAAACGTATTTTCTTATTTCCTAAGCTGGCTCCACCCCCTGTGGTCCCTCACTCAGCCTCCCAAACTAGACACTCAAGGGCAGTTGCCAGCTGCCTTTACTCACCAGTTCTGCATCTTAATGCACTTAAAGCACTGGCAAATTTAGCTCCTTTGTAGTTTCATATGTGGCCCCGACCATTACCAATTTAATATCTCAGATTGTTGTGAAAAATAAGTGACTTACCACAACATTAATGTGCCTAGCACCTGATAAAAATCTTAATTGAATCTAAAACCAAGAAAGCAGCATTTCCAGTTGTTTATATTATTTAGCGTGTACAGACCATTGGGAATAAGCATTTCCTCTTTTAAGACATTAAAATCTATGTGATTCATATACTACACTGAAATAGTGAGTCACTAAATACAGTCTGCTGGCTTGAAAGATTTAGGCCACTGGGAGGCTCCAAAAATCAGAGGATTGTTCCCACTTTGGAATTCTCAAGTGACTCCTGACGTGACTTAAGTTTCCAATGGAAATAATTGAAGCAAGCACAGGAAATGTATGAGGGATTTTTGTGTTTTTTGTTTTTTTGAAGAGCTTCCACTGCCCTCATAGAAAATGTCTTCTCCCTAGAGAATCTCTCTTTCTGGGACTTGTGTGCTGGGGGGATGCAAACTATAATGCAGTTTTTTCATTTTCTCCCTCCTATAACCCTTTTTTCCTCTGTGAGTATGAGAGCTACTGCAAATCCAAATTTTATTTCATTGAGCAGGCAACCATATGAAAGATATAATAATAAACAGTTTATTCTCTTCGGTAGTCTCCGATATGTTGCAAATTATCTATTACATATTTATCATACAATTAACTTTGTTGCATTGGCATAACAGAAACCCAACCTACTCTCTTAAAGAATACAGTAAATTTATTGGTTCATGTAAAAGGCAGGATTTCTTCTCTTCGATCCAGTGATCTTTGTCCTCCTCACTATGTTAGCAGCAGATTGTGGTCTGGGGAATGCCATGTCCTGATTGGCTGGCAAGAGGGTGGTTGTAAACTGGGAATGAGACTCTGTGTCCAGGCGATAGGATGGAGCAGGGGATGACTTCCTCTGAAGTGGATAGGTTGCTTAATAAAAAAAATGGTGGGCACCCAAACGGGAAATTGCCATTGTATCGAAATGAGGCCAAAAGATACTGGTAGCCAACAAATGTCTATTACATGAAGCATGATTAAAATAAAGGATATGGAAGAGGGAATAAAAGAGGAATTAAAGGAGTTGCGAGAAGGTCCTTGGTGCTTCGTAAACAGGGAGAAGGAGCTTTCCACTTATTCATAATAGTCCATTTCAACTGCTAAAAAGATCCAGGTTTCTAATAACTAAGAGATGAACTGGAGAGATTTGAGAAGACAATAAATAAGTGTATGGGCTGCTGAGGGAAGTATTCCCGATTTCTGGCAACTTTAAATAGGTAACAGGCAGCCCTCCTCAGTAAACAGCTTGAGCAACAATCTGGTGATGGCAACTGAAAGCACTAAACTATCTCTCTGCTCCAAACCTTTCTTCCCCTTTGGCTTCTCCAAGATAATAAAAATCTCTTCGTCGATCAAGTTTCCAGATTCTATTCCTGATCTTATGTGGAACTGGTTTGAAGGTCCTTCCATTGATGCTACAGCCGCCCCAGTGACCCTACTTGGTCCTTAATACCTACGTCAGTGTCCTTTTAAAGAAACAGTGGGGTAGGTGGGGAACAAACAATTTCCCCATAGCCTCTTAAAGTCCAAAAATGTGGAATTTCAGTGGTTATTGATGTTGTTAAAACTCATTTATATAATTTTAGATATTTATCATATCCTATCCACTCATTTTCCAGAGAGAGAGAGAGAGAGAGAGAGAGAGAGAGAGAGAGAGAGAGAGAGGGAGAGGGAGAGGCTGAGATTATACACCTTAGATAGATATTCTGTCTTACCCAGGATCAGTCACTAGTCAGCGTCAGCTGAAGCCACTATAAAAAGAACTAGGCCTGCATCTTGAGTCTGCTGAGTCCTAGTTGAGGCCTATCACTACCGTGTCACTTACACCCATTTTAACTGATGGTGCCACACTAACTGTAACTTTTCATTTGAGTTCTCTGCAGAATCCAGTAGATTCTGGACTGCCATAGACTGCCATATCAGTTGCCTTTGTATGCTGATGGTCTGGTGAAGAGTATTGTTTATTTCATCCAGTACATTCTGACTTTTAAATATGTTCTGGTCATGGACAAAATATGCTTTGTAACATTTTTAAAGGATAAAAATTCTAACTGAATAAGCTTTGAGGTAAGAAAGTATTCTCAAAGAACATTATTTACCTCTCATTTTAGAGGTTTTCTGACCTCACTGTCAGCAATATTTCATGAGAAAAGGAAAAAAAAATTGGTGAATGCCAGCTATCTAAAAGTTAAATAAATTAAATGAATTAAAATTAAATGCTATTTTTAAATGTTTCAGAACTGGCATCCAAATAAGTATCTTGCCTTGCTGATTACAAATCAAGAAGAGCTTCAGAAGGCTGAAGTAGTTTGCCAAGCCAATATATGAGAAAAATCACATCCGTAGTTTTTCAAATATATGGAAAATTGCCACAAATAGAGCTGTTTCTATAGAGAGTGCAAGGTACAGCATCTAGAAACTACATATAGTGAACTCTATGTTTTATCATTTCATCCACTTTCCCATTGAGAAGAGGTAAATACATCACCTATATAGGTGACATTGTTTTTTTTTCTGCTATGATAAATAAATGAAATGAATACACCTCTTAGGCTGGACTATGTAGTATGTGCAATTCATGCTTACTATCTTATAAGGAGTTATTTGTAATTGAAATCTTGACACGAGATTGAAAATGTGTGATTTTTAAGCAAAAGGAAAAAAAACAGCTTTATATCCTAGTGCCCTGCACTTTAAATTTCTGGTAGATTTTATAAGCCTTTTAAGCCCATGCTGTTAAGCATTCAAAATTTCAATGGCTATGTATGTTTAGCTCGATTAGCCAGCCTGTGGCATTTTGTATGTTATTCTTCATTTTTTCCGTCTGTATTTTTTCTCATCTAGCTTTTTCAGAAATGTTATTCCTATTTCTGTCACACTGTCGCCTTTTAGTCTGTCTTGCAAGAATGTAACATCAGCAGCCAAATGAACCTAGGAAAGAAGAAAAACAAAACAAAACAGGTCTGCATCATTCAGGGTGAACAACTCGCTACATTTTTCTGCCTCTTTTTTCAGCTTTATTTACCCCTTAAGAAGCTGACGTTCCTTATGGAATGATGAAAAAGAGCCTGCTCTATGGGTGAAGGGCCTTTTATTGTGTGTCCTCCAGATGGTCTGGCTACGTGTCAGCTCTGTGATGTGAGTCTGCAAAGAAAAGGGCGGTCCAGACCAAGCCCAACTTGGATGACTCAGTGGCAAGCCCAGAGAGGAGGGCCCATGCCAAGTTTTGCTCACAAGGCTGAACTATGAATCCATCTCAAGAAGAATACAAATTCTCAACTCAAAGATAGCTTTGACCCAATGTGCCTCGCAAGCAGAACTTCCGAGGATAAATGAATTCATAAACAATTCCTCTCCAACTGACTTGCCGTAAGTCATTCTGTCATTAGCTGAATAGCATCATCACTTGTCCTAACAACATTTAGCAATCACTTATGGCTTTGAGAGTTTTGAAGAAACATCAACTAAATAAATTATGAATATAAAATTAAAGATTAAAATTATAAACATGAATATTTGATACCCAGGCCTTCTTTTCCTCTGTAAAGCATAAACCATTTCCCAGACATTGAAGTAAGCCCTTAGGGTTTACGTCTCGATTCATTTAAATGTATTCATGTAAGAACAGCGTGCTATTGCTGACCTATCCACAACAGAACACTGTTCAGCTATTTTAAGTCATCAGGGTGAACAAGATAAATAAATGAAAACACCTAATAAAAGCAAATAATAAGTGGAAAACCCTGGGTCTAGTAGGTAATTAATTAATATTTATTGAATTTTAACCAACTCACTCCCCTCTCACATTAAGAATTTTTTGACCACCCAGCCTGGATTTATTAAACCATAGGCCTTAGTGTGCTAAGTTATCTGACTCCTACAGGGTACAAAAACCATGCCTTTGTGATGCCCACCACCCTCATTTTTTCCTATGAGATCTTCTTTGTCTTTGTTAAAATTTAACATAAAATCAACTAAAATAACAAGGAGACTACATTGAAGCTATTTGGATATTCGGGGCCACATGAAGCCTGATACCTATTTGTCATTCAGCATATATAATCAACTGTTATCCATGAAAGATGGAGACTTCTTTATCCTATTTTTGACTTCGTTTTATGGTTCATCCCATAAACTCCCGGAACTCTTTCCTTCCCCTTTCTTGATTTCATGGCCACTGGTTGCAGAGCAAGCCAAAAAAATAAAAAAAATAAAAAATGGTGGGGTTGAGCATGGACAATCTGTGTGAATAAACATTATTTCTATTGTTTTCCTCATTTGGATTACCTGAGACTATATCCTTCCTCTAACTATCACAAATAATTGAAAATTATATGCCTGCCTCCTTATTGGGTAGGTCAACACATGTCTAGCCTTTGGCTATTGTCTGGTCCCACTATTCTAAATAGCTAAGCTTCTGCAAAAACGAGACTCTGTTGATGATTACCTCTGCCTAAGCTGCCATTGGCTCCTCAGCCTTTGACGGATTGTCTTCTTCCTTCACTTTCCCAAAACAGCTTTTACCAAGTTCCTTCCTAACCTTTTGGTCCATAAATGTTGTGACTATTTTTCAGGTCTTGCTTTGCTTAGCTTCTGCTGTACTTCATCTTGTCAATCACTCCCTTTTCTTGAAATACTCTCCTCCCTTGTTTCTATGAGTCCATTCTTTCCTGGTGGTATTCGTGCCTCTGGTTGCTCCTTGTAGGTATCCTTTACAGCTTTTATATTCTCTGTTTAACTTACTCATTATGTTTTGTTGCTTCCTAGGGTTTCTTCTTACTCTACACCCTCTCTAGACCTTCTTTCAGAGTTCCAATGCCTCTTCAGTCCACGCTTCCCCGAACTTCCAAACATGTGTAACAGCTGCTTAGCAGATATCATCATGTGTGTGTAGTAGACACCTCAATACCAGCAGCTTCCAAATTGAACTCCATGTTGTCCCCCTCAGCCCCAAATGTACTTCTCGCAGCTTTGCTTTCTTGATTAATAATACAACCATCCCCGCAGGTTGCTGAGAAACCTGAAAATAATTCCTGAATCTTTTTTCCCAATCTTGCTCCTTTCAGTCAACTGATAACTGAGTTGTAAATCTGTTCTGCTTTCCTAACATGGCTCAAATTGATCTTTTCCTCTCCACTCCTTATATCAGGGCTTTTCTGTCTTTCTTTGTTTCTTGAGGTTACCATCATCAGCTTCCTAACTGCTCTCCCCCTCCCTCCAGCACTGACCCCTCCAGGACTCTTTTCATTTTGTTGACAAAGGAATGAAATTCCTAAGACACAAATTTCAAAATATCATTGCCCTGTTTATAAACCTATAATGTGTTGCTGCTGTTTTCAATATAAAAATCCAAATTCCCAATTTATCATATGAATCCCCCCCTTTTTAAAATCAGGCCTCTGTAAATAATTTAAATCTTTCTCATGACAATCCCTCTTTCAATCTACAAGTCAGTCATACTGAACTAATCCAAGTTCCTTGTTGCTTGAGTGAAATATTCTTTTTGTGCCATTGGATATGCTAGAATATTATGTTCCCTGCTCCCTTTACCCCATGGCCTTCACCTAATTCCTGTTTATCCTTCAATGTGAGACCAAAATTTCTCTAGGAAGTCTTCCCTGCCCCCTCACCCAATCAACCCAGGTGCTCCCGTGGCTCTTAGTCACACTTCTTTACATATCTGATTCCTCTACAGAACAGAAGATTCTTGAAGGGCAGCAACTGCATCTTGTTCATCTTTGTAAGTTTAGTGCCTGACTCTTAGCAGATGCTAATAATTGCCTTAGTTGAATCAATGAATAATTCAGGTGTGGAAGCCAATATCCAAAATGGCCTGCCATGATCCCTGCCTCCTGTTATTCACACTCCCGGGAAGTCGCCTCCCACTTTGCACCAGGGTTGGCAGCACCTGTTGTGATTAGATCTACAGAGAGGCCTATGTGGCCATGAACTTCATGAAGCCTCTAGCCAACTACCAGCAAAGCACTGAGGCTACATGAGTGAACTTGGAAGGGGATTGATCTCTAGCCTCAGTTGGGTCTTCAGAGACTGCAGCCCTGACCAAGCAGCTTGACTGCATGTGTATTAAGCTGTGAAAACCACCCAGCCTCAACCACCCAGCCAAGGATCAGACTTCTGATCCTTAGAAACTGTGAGATAATAAACATTTGTTTGTTTGTTTGAAGCTGCTATATTCTGGGGGCAATTTGTTACCCAGGACCAGATAATGAAGAATCTCAGCAAAATGAAGTATGTGCTTTACCATTTCCAGGGCACCTCTGATAATCCCACAGAGTAAATTGCAGTAGCACAGAGAAGATCGCCCAGGAGGGAGCTTTTCCACGAACTCCACCAGAGGGTTCTTGTCTAGAATCAGGGAAAATTCATTTCTGCTTGAATTGTTACAGGTCACACTGGGTGTAATTCCCAAATACATCTTGAAAGCAACCTAACAAAAAGGGGGGGAAAAATTACTAAAATTTGTCTAGAGCAAATGAGCGGGGCCCCCAAATCCCCTGTTGCAGGCAGTGCAGTACAGGGGTTAAGAACATGGACTATGTAGTTGTGAAGTCTGGGTTCATGCTTAGCTTTGAAATGTGCTGACCCTATGATTTGAGCAAGTCTTAAAACACTTTTATTTTTATGGAACATCTTAAGGGGCTAGTTTTCCATGGAAACAGTATGGCTTAAGAAACAGAGTTTAAGCATTATTTCCAAAAAATGTTTTTCAAAAATAAATATCTTTTAGGAGTGTGGGAAATTAAAATATTACTAATCAACAAAATGTTAGTATATTTGTCACACTGAGCCTAGTAAAAGATGAGATCTTGAATTAGAAGGGACCCAGGACACAATACAAATGCGATTGAGCATAGAATGCTATGAGAAGGTGAGACACAAGGATGTGTTCTGGGACGTGGAGAGAGTCATATCACTAAGGATGACAAGTCTCTGTGAAGGAGCAAGGGGTAAGTGGGAGGCACATAAATGAGTCATAAAGTAACTTCTTAAAAATGTCTCTTGGGGCCAGCCGAGTGGCGCGATGGTTAAGAACTGGCTTGGGACGCCAGAGGGCCCCGGTTCGGATCCCACATATGAGGGCCAGTGACACTGCCCTCTACAGCTAAGATGCTGAACAACAGCTCAACCTGGAGCTGGGCTGCCGTGAGTCGCCTGCGACGGCGTAGGCTGCATCCCCTGCGGCAGTGGGTTGCCATGGGCTACCGTATGTAGCCAGCAGCCAGCGTGAGCGGCCAGCAGCCAGCGTGAGCGGCCAGCAGCTGCAGTGAGCGGCCGTCCAGAAGCCGGCGACTGATCTGCCTTGCCCGGGAAGAGCGCAATGATGGTGCCAACTTGGGCCAGTGAAGCAACGTCCTCCACAACTAGACTGAAGAACAAAAACAACAGCAACTTGTCTGTTCCCCTTCCCCCAATTCCCCAGCACTGTTCCCATTCCCCCAATTCCCCAATAAAAAATCTTAAAAAAAAAAAAATGTCTCCTGCTTTACAGGACTTCAAAAATGTTACAATGTAGAAATGAAGGCAAGTAAACTAGATGCAGAGAAGTAAAAGGACATAGCCAAAGCTACCCCATAACAGTTTCTTGGCTCCTAGTTCAAGGAACTTTCTTTCCACAAAATGCACAGTCCTGGAATTGGAAGTTTATTAATGGAAATTTGTCAACATGATATGTTGTCACTTTTAAGTGCCTTAAGTCATTTAATTTTAAAATTAACACCACTGTAGGAGAGAAATGGAAACAATTTTCTTTTATTATTTCTAATTAGAAGCACTAAAATGATCTTCATTCATTCATTCATTCGTTACTTGGTGAGTACTGCCTGTCTAGCACAGTGCCTGACACACAGTGGGAGTTTAATAACTATTTGAAAAAAAAATTGTTGAGTGAGTGTCCATTCTGTGTTTGACACCATGTTTAAACCCAGAATGCAAAAGTTAATAAAATGTGGCTCCTGTTTTATAATAGCTCATAGTAAAAAAAATGCTACAGATATTAAACAAATAAGTGCAATGGTATGGTAAGTCCTGCAAGTACAATGTTGTGTATTAGGAAGCAATTCTGGAAATAATCGCAAGGGAAGAAACTTCTACCCTGTTCATGAATATTGAGTGAGATATTTTTTTCAGGGAAACAAATTGTGTGTGGGGGGCAGTGATGGTGATATTCTGAGTCAAGGGAGACTGTCATGGGCATGAAATCCCATGATAAGTTTCATGAGGCTGGCGTTTATCAGATTGTGGGCAGTGGGGACACCCACAGCCATGAGTAAGCTCAGGCAGAATTAAATTTCTGTTTTAGAGGAATCTTCTTCATGTCAGCATGGAGGATGGGTTTAGGGCTGAGGGTGGAGTGGGCATGAAGTCAAAGACAGAGATGCCAATCAAGAGGTTCCTATGACAACCTAGGAAAGAAATGATGAGGACTCATCTCATTTTGTCTTTTATTCAAAACACAAGTGCTCCCTAAATTTTTCCATATGAATGTCAAATAGCCCAAGTCCTAAAATTTGGCTCAAGTCTCTGACACTAGCCAGCTTGAAAGGGTGTCAAATGAATCTTCCAGATTTTAAGTCAAGTAACAAGAGAAAAAAAGTCATGAAACTCCAGGCTTGGAGACTGATTTGGCTTCCAACCAATTGGCTGAAATCCATTTCTGCTAATGTTGATTCCTCTGGCTGGAAAATTCCTAGACTATTATTTGTTTGAGTGAGAATTTCTTTCAACTTCTCAGTCCAAGCAGCACAGAAATAACATTAAAATGGAGGCTGTGCACTGTGAATTAACTCTAATTCTCAGTGTTTGGGCCCTAGTCTCATGGGCCAGTCCACACCAGTAGGAGGTATTATCTAAACAGGATTGGGAAATGGTCATTCCTAGGGAATGACATTGTTTCCTTATCTGCCTGAACAGTCTGAGGAGGACGGCTGCTTCTAATGAAGGAAAATCTCCACCCTTGGCCACAGCCACAGCTTCTCTGCCGATAATTAAGGGCAAAGCATTGTCCCTCTACATCTCCAACATGGATGCTTTTCAGGGGATTTTAAAATTCGTCCTTAACCAGAAAACTGTGATTGGCTACAGCTTCATGGCTCTGCTGACCCTGGGAAGTGAGCGTGTCTTTTCCCTCGTGGCGTTTAAGTGCCCCTGCAGCACTGAGAATGTGGTCTACGGGCTGGCTTTCTTTTTGGCTCCTGCCTGGGTGTTACTGATCCTGGGAATCGTTATGAACAACAGGTCATGGAGACTCTTCACAGGCTGCTGCGTGAATCCCAGAAAAATCTTCCCCAGAGGCCACAGTGGCCGCTTCTTCTATGTCCTTGGTCAGATCATTCTGAATTCACTGGTGGCTCCAGTGATGTGGCTGTCTGTGGCTTTGCTCAATGGGACTTTTTATGAATGTGCCATGAGTGGGACAAAAAATTCAAGACTCCTGGGACTGATTTGCAAGGGCAAGCCCAAAGAATGCTGGGAAGAACTTCACAAAGTATCATGTGGCAAAACCAGCATGACACCTGCAGACAATGAAGAACTGAAACTGTCCCTACAAGCCCAGTCTCAGGTAAAAAAGGACAAACTAGCCTTTTTTTCCCCAACTTGCAGTATTCTTTCTGTTCCCTTTTCAGCCAGGCTGAGTCTGAATTCTGCTAGGGCATCTTGATATGAAATGGATATTGGAGCTGGATGTAGTGTTAAGACAATCTCAGCAAAAGCTTTTTAGAGTTTGGATGCCTCAGTGAAATTGCTGATTGAATTGTCTTTTCTGAAAAGAAAATACCCTCTGGGTTATGCATATGTAAATGCTTAAGTGCTTTAAAACAATCTGTCTGGGTTGACTTTATAAATAATGCATAACACTAACTCATAATTGAGTGTTAAGGGCAAAGCTGTAATTAAAAATTACTGTCTTGTATCAATGATTTATTTTGAAGCTGATTTCTCCGAAAAAGAAACACACACGTAGCATTCATCTTTTAAAATATAGCTGAGCCAAATGAGCTAATACTTTGCAAAGTTGCATGTAATATAATTAATATAGAAATTCCCTTAAATGATTTTTGGCAACTGCTGTCTCTATGTATAAATATTGTCAGGATTGAAAAGTGTTTCCCATGTAAAGTAGGAATTGGCAGTCTTCAAATAGCCTTCAGTGAAAAGTGATCATATCCTCTAGGGAGGTTACGTCCTATGCTCTTTGTGCTGTACAGCTAAAGTTCTTATATTACTTTAGAAGCTCAGGATTTGGGGCATTGTTTTATTTAACAGAAGGAAATCATAGCTTTTCCTAACTGACGTAAGGAAGTAGCCTGTCACCCTTTCAGGTACATGAGCACAAATCCAGATGTGAAGTCTTGCCCTGGCCTCAGGAAAAGGCTGAATTCCTTCTTGAGAGTAGTAGGAATTGTATTCCCCAAACCAAAACAGGGAATTAGAGTCGATAAACATATCCACAATTGGTCAGAAATGCTATTTGTTTCAGGATAAATGCACTGAAAATAGTTTAATTTTACTTTTTCAACAAGGGCTTGTCTTTACAACAGCACGTCAAGGAAAAGTCTGTTTTTAAAAATCACTCTATATTCCAAAGTTGGTTGGCAGTATAGTCATATACTTTTCATAAACCGATAGGCCTAAAAATACCCCAAAGTCTTTGGTTTAATGCATAAAGCGCATCTCAGATAAATACATGCCAGGCTCCCAGATGTCTTCCTTCTTTTGTTGAAGCAAGGTATTAATTACATGTTCTGACACATGACTGCTTTTCGATGTATATCCCCAGGCACCAGGCTCCATTCATTTAGTGCCAGATCCAAACACTCATCACTATGTTAGCTTTTCTTCTTTAAACACAAACATGAGGAAATCGCGCCCACGCTGTCATAGCTTAGCCTAGGCAGGTTGACCTGTGTGCTTTTCAGCAGAGTGAGAAGGACCTGGGGCTGATTCCTAGGGGAGCATGCGTGAGGGACGTGGGCAAGAAGAGCTGCATCAACAGCAGGTGCTCACCATCATGGTCCAGGCAGGCTGGACAACAAACAGTCCAGGCTAATAGTTGGGTACGTGGGTGGGGGTGGAAAAAGTGTCCCATCCATGGGTGGGGCAGAGAAACAGGAAACCCAGCTGGGTGGCACTCTATTCTTAAGGAAGATAGAGTGTAGTAGTAGAAAGAACTCAGCCTTGGACTTGACTAGCCTTGGCTTTGAGTCCTGACTCTACCACTTGGCAGCTATGTGACCTAGAGCTAATGGTTTGAGCTCTCTGAGCCCCGATTTTCTCTAGTTGTGGGTAATAACACCTACCTCGGAGGGTTGCTGGAAGGTATAGAGGTGATGGACATAGATGGGCATAAAGCTGCTGGTGCACAGTAAGTGTTCTAAATTGATGAGGAAACCGCCAGGGTTTGAGGGAAGAGACTCGTGCAGGATGGGACACTATTGAGGGCTGAGGCAGGAGCATCCACCGTGTCTAGTTACATTGTGGGTGCTATGAACTGGGGAAGAACAAAAGAGGGCTCAGTGCTCAGTACTCAGGTGAGAGCAAGGTGATACTAAGGTCATGCAATGGGGGGAGGGGGAGTCTGAAGCTGATCAAATAGCATAGACCTCAAGCAGAATTGGCTCAGATAAAAGTGAGGTGGCCTAGTGGCCCACAGGAGGCCTGGCTGTGGGGAATGAGGAAGGTAGAGAAGGAAGAAAAAAGGAAGTTCTGAGGCAGCCAACCACAAATGATTTAAGGTAAATGTGAGGACTTTCACACGATGGTAGCTGTGCCTCATTCATTGAAAGACACCATGAGTTCAATGATGCTTTCACATACACGTACGCACGTTTGAAAAACAGCTGCATGTGATAATAACTTACACTTGCTGAATGCATGTGTATGTCTACATAATCTCATTTTAATGCCCCAAATCACCCTCTGAGCTAGGTAACCCCCATTTTACAATTGAGGAAACTGAGGCACAGAGCATACCCATAGTAAGGAGAAGGTTCAGATTTACACCCAACTAGTGCCAATCCAAAGTTGACATTCAGGTGGCATCCGAGACCTTCACACTGACTCTTGCTCTGGTCTGAGCCAGAGTGTGGGAACCACTGGCTTAAAGCATTGGAGCTAATTTGTGGTTCTGTTACTGTCTTAATGGGTCTGTTTGCAGGATTATTTTTTGTTTCCATTTTCAAACAGTCCCATTTGCTGAGACACACTACGTGTCATTTCACTGAAATATCAAGAGAAACTTTGAAAAGAAATCTGTTAGTTGTCCAAATATGAAATTAATTCCAATTGCGAAAACTATAATTAGAAAAACAAAAGGAAGTTTACAGGATAAGTTACTCAGACTTATGTTTTTAATATTCTGAGGAAAAAAACCCACAACTGAACCAGTGCTTACCCAGAAAAAAATTTGTTTTTTCTGATTATTAAGATTTAGAACCAATAGTCCTGAAGGTTTGAAATGACTGCAATTTTTTCTTGGCTTTTATGCAGGCTTTCAATTCTTATAGCTTCAGTTTCCTTACTATATTATGTCTGTCTCACTTTATCATGGATAGTGAGTAATATTTCTCTTAGAGAGGGCTGCTGTCCCTACGAGCAAGAGAATGTGGGGAAAAAATCAGTCACTAGCCACGTGTCGGGGTCCTGCCTCGGCGTTCCAGTGAACAGTACCTGAAGTGGGGGGCGAGGTTTAAGGAAAAAAAGAGACAAAGAGACAAAGAGGGTCCAGGAGGACTGGAAGCATTCTTAGCAACCAGCCCTGAGTTTATTTTTCCTCCCCATTATATACCTTCAGAGTACATGCAACACAGAAGGGATGAATATGCATAACCTCATTAAAAGTACATCATTAGTTACCAACTAGAAACCTGAAGGTCAGTGGAAAATTTAGAGGGTCAGTTTCCCAGGAAACTATCTTCCACAAACCCAGACAGCCCTCTATCTTATTGCGTCTTCTAAGGAACTGGCCTTCTCACCACATACCTCAAGGTTAAGTAAGCATCCTCCAGGTGCAGAAAGGAGCAAGAAACAAAACAAGTTATACTACAGTAAAGCCAGCCTGCATGGCTCCCAACAGCCACGTATGCGCATTTATCAATGCCTGAAAACACACCTGGCTAAGGAGTTGGTCATTTGCTCAAATGATCGCATGTACCCATGCACAGAATTCTTTTCTCTAATAGCTAATACTATTTGAGGTTTGGGGTTATCTGATTCTTGGATGGTCTATACTTTTTGATTTTTTTTCTAATTTGCTTACCTTCTGGTTGCATACCAGCAATGATGGTAGAATGGAGAATCATTAGGTAAACTCTAACTTTATTTCGACTGTTAAAAAAGTGTTGTTAAAAAATTAAGATGAAGAATTTCAAGTGAAATATGGCAATGACTATGGTAGTAATTTAGCCATACACTTCCCAATAATATCACTTCAGCCCCGAGAAGTGGCTTTGCTTTGACATGTCCTCAGTATTTCTTTCTTTCTAAGATTCTAGGATGGTGCCTGATTTGTTCAGCGTCTTTTTTCTCTCTGCTCACCATGTGTTATGCTCGCTGCCGATCTAAAGTTAGCTATCTTCAGCTGAATTTTTGGAAGATGTATACACAAAAGGAGAAGGAGCTGTTGGAAAATACATTTCTGGACTATGCCAACAAGCTGAGTGAGAGAAATCTGAAATGCTTTTTTGAAAACAAGAGGCCAGATGTCTTCCCCATGCCTACTTTTGCTGCCTGGGAGGCTGCTTCAGAGCTGCATTCTTTCAACCAAAGCCAGCAACACTACAGCACCCTCCATAGGGTGGTGGAGGATGGTCTGGAACTTAGCCCTGAGGATGAAGAGACCACAATGGTCCTCATGGATACTGCCCACAATGTGTAACTCATCGGCCATCACTGACTCACGGTGTCCAGGGATACACTCATTCTGACATCTTCCTACTGAATCAACAGCAACCTGGGTATCTCTGTGTTTACTCACATTTGGTGCTTTTTTATAAGACAATAACACAAAGGGAAGCAGCTTTGCAGCATCCAGGTGCAGACAGTATCAGGATGTGCTCAAACTGATGCCGAGTAACTGATGAAGGATGGCGACAAAAGTGCTCTTGCATTGGTTGGGGGTTGAGCTCAGTGTCTTCAAGTTCTAAAATTTTATGATTCAACAGCAAGACTCGTGCAAGAAGGTCTGCCACTCTATGTACATATTGGTCATGGCATCTGGGGGCAGACGTGGTGACTTGGGAGTGAGCTAGTAACTTAATAGTCTGCTCTGTACACAGTGGGATCTGCAGTGTAGTCAGCAGAAAACCTTGTCCTGTAAATCGATCCTACTGCCTTTCAAGGATGTCTGAAATTCTACCATCTGAAATTCATTTCCTCAGAATCTAAAGACATCAGTTCTCAAAAATAATACATTGGAAGGAAATAATGCCTAAAATTCAGAGTCTTTCACATGTTTTTAATTTTCAATGAACGTATGCCCTGCAGGCAGGCCCATATTATGACTTTTGTGGGCTCTAGGCACTTTTGCCTTCTTGGACCCCTTTCTACATTAAAAAATACACACATACACACATATATATCCATGACTATTAACATGAAGATGATGTATTAATATTATGTATTAAAACATATTTTGCAACCCCAAAGTTCATTTATTTTCTTCTGATTTTAAAAGAAATTCACAACACTGATGTGGCCTCTGCAAGTATCATGGGCCTTAGGGACAGTGCCTAATGTGCTGATGGGTGAGTCAGCCCTGACTGGTAGTCTGGGAAACTGTCCAAGGCAGTGCTAGGGTAAAGCTGTTTTGCAGTTCTATTCTTATTAGAAATAATGCAAATTTTGTTCTACTATGTAATATGTCCACATTAGTTGAAATATACATATGATATATGATATGTATGTATGTGTGTATATATGTATACATATGTAAATTCCCCTTAACTCTCTGTCTTCTTGATGATGTTATCTGAATACATAAGAATGCTATTATTGCTTTATGCATATCAATTTTATACCTCTCTACTGAGTCTTATTTTATTCTTTGTAGAGCTTTTCAGAATTAGGAAACACCATTTTGTAACCCCTAATAACGTAATGGATCTCGACAATAAATAATGAATTCTAAACTACTAGGTGAAACCAGATGAGGTGAGGACTATGCAACTTGAAACCACTCATCTAAACATCCCTAAAAAGGGGATGACTGGATATTATGTGCCTCCCAATGTGATGCAAAGCAAGAGTAAGTACACAGGACCACTTGTGAAATATTGTTTTCAAAAAAATTAAATCTGAATCTAATCTAGTATTTAGATTTTACTAGTTTACAGGAAATATGGGCAAGAGAAAACTAGTGGATTAGCAACATGAGGAAGGAACCAATTAAATCTAGAATATACTACATTCTATTTGACATATGACATATGACGTCTGACATATGAATATACTACATTGTAGTTTTCCACAATGGCATAAAAAAAAAATAAAAGAGACACGAGAAACATAACAACTAGAAGCAAGCAGCCTATGCAACTTATTGGCATCCTGTTTCAAACAATGAACTGTATGTAACAAGACAACTTTGAAGTATTTAAAAGAATATGAATGAGTATTAAATGGGTAGTAGATGATTTTAGGGAATTATTCTTTTTGTTATATATGATAGTATCATGATGGTCTATGTTTTTTAAAAAGTATTAATCGGTTACAGATGCATACTGAAATATTTATATGTGAATTACCATAGTGTCTATTACAGAATTACCTTTAAAATAATTTCAGCACCAAAATGGGGAGCTGAAAGATGAAACAAAAGTGGACAAATATTGATGCTTATTGAATCTGAATAGTGGGTACATGGGACTTATTACATATTCTCTTTACATTTGCATATGTTTGAAAAATGTTATAATAGTTATGGAATAAAACAAATTACATACTTGCCTTGGTTGTTTTGCTGAAGTTTTGTCAATCAACTCCTACTTGCCTGGAGATTACCTTTTAGTATCATTCTCAGTAAAGGTTCTCTGGAATACAATTCCCTTAATTCTTACATATTCAAATTGTTGGCCTATTCTATACTTGAAGGGCAGCTTAGCTGTTTCATAATTTCTCTACTTGAGCACATTTTTAGTGTTACTCCATTGTCTTTTGTCACTGAATGTTACTAAGGGAAAATCCAATGCCCTCCTGATTTATTACTAACATGATGGTTTTTTTTTTTGTGGAGGGCAGTGTCACTGGCCCTCACATGTGGGATCCGAACCGGGGCCCTCTGGCATCCCAAGCCAGTTCTTAACCATCGCGCCACTTGGCCGACCCACTAACATGATGTTTTTGTCTATATTCTCACAGCATTCTTTATCTTTAAACCGAAAACATTTTCTTTTGTTTCAAGAACATGGAGTTTGTGAATCACCCCACCACCACCCACCACCTTTTTTGTTGCTCTATATGATTTTTAAGAAACCTTATGGTTTTGAATTTAGAACTAAACCACTGCTATGTTCCTATTTGAATGTCATTAATTTAATAATAATTTTTAAACACTCAGTTAATTTTGTGGTAATTCTTGATTCACCTCTTCCTACCCTTTCTTTCCCTTTTGCCCTCCCACACAACCAGAACAGAAGCAATAGACTTTGACATTTGCAGCCTCTCGCCTACGAGGTAAATAGCAAGGAGTAGTGGATCTGTATATGCACCCCTTACGTGGCAGCTGCAAACATGAAGATTGTTCCCCTTTATGTAGTCGCTGCTTTGATTGTTATCACATATTTAATCCAATACCATCGTTGCTCAAAGTTCCCGATGGAGCCTAGACTGCCCTGAGGAGCTGACACAAGGAAGGATCTGGCTCCAGATCTAATCATTTCTAGCAGTGACGTCTGACTAAGCCTTAATGAAGCCTAGAATGTGTACTGAGACACAGTGAGGTTTTAGGAGACCTAAAAGAGCAAGCTGAGCTGCTGAGGCTGGAGCTGGAGCATGGAGGGGGACCCCAGAGGAGCCTACATTACTGGCAGACAAGGCAAGTGCCAGTGGCTTTGGAGTTTTGGGGGTTTGTTTTTTTTGAGGAGGAGGATTTTGATCAAAGAGAATTAGATTAGTTTAATCCTTTTAGGGGGTTAGGACATAGTTATAACAAACATAAAATGTTATATTTGAGAGTCTGGAAGGAAATCTGCTTTTAGGCAGCTTCAAATAATATTTTCAATGTTCATTTTAAAATTGAGTTATACAGAAAGAACTGTTGTCTAGCTATAAGAGAGATCATATTCTAAATTTTGCTCTTCCACTAAGGAGGAGAGGCAGAAATGTTTATGACAACCTACTGTGTGCTGGATACTTTACATATTTATATTTAAAATTCACAAGTATACTGAAAAGGAGGCATTACTGTTTCTATTTTTATGAATAGTGCTAAAGTTCAAAAAGATTAAGGTTAAGCCACAGGTAAGAGATGGAGCCTAAATTTGGACTTGAATTTTTATGAGTCTTAACTTCCACCACATAAAATGCTGCATCATGTTAGTGTAGCCTCCGATACTCATTGAGCCATCAAAAGCGTGTTTCCTCATTTTTAAAAATCAGAATGTTAGATTGGTACATCTCAGAGTTTCTTTCAACTCTGTTGTCCCAAATCTTACGGTCAGTAGCACATAAGTTACCAGTGTACTTCTTGGTGTACTCCTGGGAATGAATGTCAAGCTCCAACACTCACAGACCCTGTATATGAAGTTAAGCAGTTATAGAAATACACCGTTACAAAATCTAGTGTCTGATCAATATCCATCTTCTTTGGAGCGAATGTCTTGGAAGACACAACTTCTCTCCCTACATCCCGCCCCAGGAATAAGCTAGTCATCCCAACCAGTGGTGCCTGGTAGGGTGGGCTTTGTTTCAATCAAGACTCCTTTATTCTATCTCTTTAGTGTTTTCCACTTTTTTTTCCAATGACATTTTACCTTACTTGAAATACTTAAAGGAGATAAAATGAGAGGCAACTCTGGGAAAATCTGGACTGAGGGTCTGGAGGAGTGGCGGCCCTCACCTGCCATCTTGTTTCTACACCAATCACTCTAGAGTGCCAAAGAACACAGTTTTCGAAACCCTTGTGCTAAAACACTGGCTGCCCATTAAGATCACTTGGAGCATGTAAAAAGTTCTTATATTGAGACTTATTTCCAGAGACCATTATTTAATTGGTTAAAAGTATGATCTTGGCATCAAGATTTTTGTAGGAAAGCTCTAGGTGATTCTATGGAGCAATAAGAATTAATAACCATTACCCTGGAGAAATTGCTGAGGAGTCAGGGCAAGTCTGGACAAAATCTTACTTCTGACATGAACTAAGAATGACACCAAGCAGGAATGGCCCAGAGTTTAGATGGCCTTTCTGGTGTTTCTTTGAATCCTTAGGCTCAGATAGTTCTTGCTTTATTTAGCTTTTGGGATTTTGTTTACCAGAGTATTTCCTCAATAGTTTTCAGCTCCCTGTAAGGAATTTTATTGTAAAAAATTACATTAATGAAATACTCCCAAAGCTATTGATATTTTAAATCTGTGAATAAAAAAGGGCTGTATAGTAAGCCTGACAAGCTCAGGGGGTCCACATGGCAGGCCTCATAAGCTCAGTGATGATAGGATGGTTTGATTATAAATACCCAACTGGACAGGCCATGGTGGGTAGTCACATCCCAAGCCTATTGCTTCCTTAGCAAAGGTAAACCTTTAGCTTAAGTAGGCTCTATCCATCATCCTTATGCATCTTGATAACATCCCTTTGACATGTCAGAGTAATGTTCTTTTCCTACCCCTTGAAAACACAACTGCAGGCACCAGAGCACAATACCAGAGCGTAAGACCACAGAACCCTTCACTGTTCTCTTGTTCCCCTGAACACCATCTCTATGTGCTGTAAAGGTTAATTAACTATCCTGTACCCACAATGTAAAAGAAGGATGTGTTTCTCCATTTTCCTTTTTTATCCAGTCCTAGAGATTTTCCCACTTTGCTTTCTCCCACCTCTTTAATCTACCACTAACGGATTTCATGTGCCTTCCATAAATCTTCTCCTTTGAGTCTAATGTATAAAATAAGCTGCAAACCTTGCCATTCTCTGAAGCATGTTCTCAATCCGTTGAGATCTTGTTGCCAGGCATGTCCTCAAAATTTGGCTCAAATGAACTCTTATAAGACTTCCCTATAGGCTGGACATTCTTTTTTTTTTGACAAATCCAGACACTTAGATTTGTTTTGTAAGTCAGTCTCTCATAAGTTTCATCCAAATAAGTTAAGCAATAGAAACAAAACCAAGAATCTCCAATGGAAAATTAGTGTAGACTAACTTTTTAAAAAATTTTCTTTATCCACCTCTTTAAAAAAAACCTGAGATAACATTGGTTAAGAGCACTACATAAGTTTTAAAAAAAATTGAGATAACATTGGTTAAGAGCACTACGTAAATTTTCGACCAGATTTTCACACACTCAGATATCTGGAGCATTGAAAACTTTCCCCTGGAACATCTTTGGTAAGAGCACCAAGAAGACCTCGTTAACGCCAGATTTCCTGTAAGTCCTGATCATAAACAGAAGTGAAAGGTGAACATTCAAAAGTAAGGGAAGATGACTTGTAGAATTAACTGGGACTTGAACCTTAAGAGATACTTCTCTGTGGTGAGGAAAAATAATGTTACACAAATGTAGTCACAGTAAAAGTTTGAGGTTAATTTTCCGGCAGGTGACTGGCCTTCATAGTGGAACTCTGCCATAAGTAATTGATTTGATCTGTTGGGTTAGAGACCCAATCAGTCTGCAAAATACATAGACCTTGTGCTATGCATACACGCTTTTCCAGAAAAGAAAACTTCCTACACTTTTCTTCTTTCACCCCACTCAGAAGTACTAAGGGAAATAGTTCAAGTGTGTGGGTGTTTGTATAAGGCAGTTCTTGCCTACTCAGAGGGGAGAATTAAGGCTAAGTGGTTATGTTTGTTTAAACAAGTTTCTTATTCTTAATAATTTGTCTGCCATATTTCTGGCCCAAATGGTGAGTTCTCAGAATATTTTATGAATTGCTTTTGCTGTTAATAGTTGTCATTTTTTACATATTGAATATAACTGTAAAAGATTTTTCTTTCCATTTAATTTTTCCACTCCCTTATTCCCTGCTTAAAAAAAAAATGCTACTAAGTAGGAAACGGGCCTGACCTTCAGCTAGCTGTGATGCCAGCCTTCTCTGGAATGCTGTGTGGTGTGCTGTGGCTTCCACGGAATTCAATCTCTACTTATCAAGGGCTCCCACTTATTTTAATACCATATGTTGGGAAAAGTGAAAAAATAATCAGTAAGCTCCTACCATTAAATCGAAAATAGTAATTAATAGCAAAGAAAAATGTTCTATTTTAGTCTTAACCTGATTAGCTTCCATTGTTCAGTTGAAGGATTAAAGGAAGCAGTTATTCCAGGAAGGTGTTGAGCATCAAGCATGTACAGCGCTCCTGCCTCCTCTGTGCTGAGAACTGCTCTCTGTGACCTGGTCACCAGTTGCCACTCTGTTGGTTGTCAACCTGCATTTAAAGGTCTGATCTGGATTAATGGCTGAGCCTTGCACTCGGCTTCTCCTCACCTTTTCAGCTCCTTGCAGGACTTACATGGTAAGGAATATCTGGCTCCCAAATGCAACCTGAGGACTCTACCATTTTAGTACCTCAGGTTCCCACTTCAATCTTTTGAGTGGGGGTGGGAGGCACATACAATAATGGCTAAATTCTCAAGCATCTGTTTACAAAGTATTCTCCTATACAACAGTGGCAAGATACCTAAACGTTTTAGGATTGGGGGATCTCTGTAACTAGCAGAGTCACAACTGCTGGCTGTCTAATGTAGGTGAAGTAAGTGGTAGCCACCTTGTACCCCTCCCCACTTCTCACCCTGCACTGTAGGGATTTTCTGGCAGGTTATCTTGGATAAAGCATCGAGTTGTCTGTGGTGGAGTAGATTTGAGCCGAATGGAAGTTGCCCTCCTGTAGTATCTGTGTGGGGAGCACAGAGCCTCCTCTCTACGTCCCAGGAGGCGGAACGCGGAGCCAGGGCACGTTATCATCTGGTGATGCTGGCAGGTAGACATGGCAGTGACATGCTCCCAGCCCTGATGACGTGAAAGCAGCATGAACAAATCACCTTCTCAGAGGATCATCAGCAAAAACCAGTCCTCGATGTCAGGGAGAGATTTTAATACAGGGCAAGGATTGCCTAATAATCAAAGGGTTTCAGGTCTCCCTCTTGTTGTTGTTTTTTTAATTTTTTGTTTTTTGTTGTTGTTGTTTGCCATTTAGGCTGCATTTCTTAGTCTATCCCTTAAAATAAGTTGTGTGTAAGAGGCAGGAGTGTGTGGGGGAGTGTGGTTGGTAGGCAGCTTTAAAATAGAGATTTACATTTTCGTTCTGGTAAAAGGAAGATCATTTAAAGAATAGGGTGGGGTGAGGGGGAAAGCCTCCTGTTTTGTGCATAGAATTATGCTGTTAACATAATTCAAGTGTTGTATTGTACTGGGTGCATTACATTTAGGCTTATACCCAGAACTGTGAAATATGGTGATTTTTTTTTTTTTTAGAGAAAGTATTTCTTTCTAAAATGTACATTGCCTGGAAAATGAAAGAAGCCAAATATAATCAGAAAAAAAGAAAGGAAGGAAAACAAACTATTGAAACATAAGGAACAAAGCTGTTTATTTTGTTTTTTAAAAGAAAGAAAAATAACTTAAGATATGCTGATGCCTCTGACTTGAATGGCTGGTTCAAGTTCATTTCACCTGGGCAGGTTTCCTAGTCACATAAAAAATCAGGTCATCTCTGGTAGCATTCTTTGAAAAAACACAGAATGCCAAGAGAAAGGACTGAAAAAGATTTAGAAAAAGAGAAACAAAAGCATAAGCCCCCATAGGATTAGAGACCCAGGGCAAACTTTTCTGATTGGTTCTTTTATAAGAAAATCAAAAGAAAACCTAATACTATCTATTGTAGTACAACATCATTTTTCTTGGAGAATTTGACTATCTCCCTTCTACCAAAGCGTCTCTTGAGTTTACTGTTCTGAGAAATGTCTGTCCCACTCTTGCTAACAGTTCAGTATATTTTCTTTCAACTAACAATGTGGTTTCCCTTGGAATGCTTCCTGGGGAAAATATATTTTTTTTGAAAGATTTGCTTACTTGATTATTATCTACAAAATGCATAGCGAAGACAATTCTTTCTATTTCAATGCTTTATAGTTAGCATGTGAAACGGAGCCTGCTACACTATTCTATGTAGGAATTCTAGCCTCTGAAACAAAAGAAAACACACACCAGCATCAGTAAGATGAATAATGTGAGGACGGGGCTCATAACTAAAGTAAAACTCATAAATTACTGTTACAAATTTTCCAGTCAGGAAAACCAAGGTCTGTGACAATTATTTTGCCCTGTTTGGGAAAATCTCAGAATGTTTTTCATACCCAAACCCCTCTCCTGAGGGGTTTCCTATGATGGTCAAGTTCTGTGTATTATTATCCTGCTGTGGGCAGTTAATGGACTCAGATGGGCATTTGAGAGCACAGGCTATCAGTCCATAGTTTGGCTATAGGCCTGGAACTGGCCTAGCATGAAAACTCTACCCAACAGAGGGCTGCTGATCGATGGGACAGGTTTTAGGTAGAGACTCTCTTTTTTGGGGACTTTGAATATGAGACACACAGAAAAAGCCACAGTTTGGGTAATTAGGCAGAAAACAAAAGATACCCAGAAAAAAGAGAATAAGCACAAATTTAAGGCAGCAAGAACTGTGAGGCAGCAGAAGCTCTGAAGTGGAGACAAGAAAAAGAATAGAAAGCTATTAGTAAGTACCTGCAATAGCGAAATAAGCAGAGAATAGCTGAGTCACCAAAATGGTGGAGGCCTGAAGTCAGAAATCACACAGGCCTGCTTCTGAGACGACAAGATGGACCGAAGGGTTTTTCCAACTTCTGTTTTTCCATAAGGCCTTAGCTGTTGTGCCCTAGAATATCCTAACAATCAACCTCTACAACCTTGCATAACCCAAAGGCTAGCAACCTAAAGAAGTCTACCCAACACAAGTTGCCTTCATGATAAATTTTAGGATGCATTTCACATATTTCCATAATAATGGAAATGATTTATTTAAATGATTAATTTATCTCTAATTAGCTACTCTTAAAACATGTTTGGAAACCATGAAATATATTTTTATGTAACTAAGAAGGTTTTTTTAGATCTTAGACCAGAGAGAGGCATAACTGTATTTTCTATTTACCCTTATAATAAACTGAGAGAAATATATTCCTGTGAAGTAAGTTTAGGGAAATATAATATCTAATGACTTTATTACCTATTTAATGCTTGCATTTTGTAGTCACAATTGACCTCAGTGTAGCAAGAATGAATTTGTCTCTTCTACTGAAACTTTCTACAATCATATAAATAGTGGGGGAAAAAAGATTTCAATAAAATTATCAAGATGAGTTAGCTCACTATTATTTAATGAGAGTCAGCTATTTTCCTGTCCAGGATTCTTCTACTGCAGTTCAAATCTTGTTACTGAGGATTTATTATTGTGAGTAACCAGACACTTGGATTTTCAATGCAGTAAATATTGCTTAAGGGAACTTGTGCAAATGGTGGGAATTAAGGTGGGAGGGGAAGAGGTCGGAGTCTTTCATTTGGAGATGAATGTGGACTACCGCCCTCTTCTGGAGAGAATAGGAAGAGCAACAGTATGTTGTGTGATAAAATCTATTATTTTCTAAATTCACTTCAATAATATGTAACAAATGTCTACAACGTTCTGGTTTACCATGGCACCGTGGGTCAAACCCTAAGAATGCCTAGAATTATTCCTCCCTTCGAAAAGCTTCCAGACATGATGGGGATGTGAAATTTCCCAGAAATAAAAGATAACTTCACTGGATAATACGATCAAGTATCAAATGAAACAAAGTGTATGTGTATTACCATAACTTGAGAAAACACGGTTATTCTCATTCTTTGTAAAACACGTCTGCTCTAGTCAGATGGGGAATAGAAATATGTACAAAAGAAGCCGGTCACCAGTAAATTCTTGGAAGGTCAACAGGCACGAAACACAATAAAATTGTATTTCACAGACTGATTCAAACATTAAGCTAAAATTCAGACTTACATTGCTCTATTTCATAATAAAGGTGTTCTAAGTAAGGTTAGTCATGAGTTCCCTTACCTGCCCAAGGTTGTTCTGTCATGCTCGCTTATTCATCTTGACACTGCAATTCCTACCTTCTACAACACAAGCTAAGTTTCACATTAAGATCTATGAACTTTTCAGAAAGTGGACCTGGTCAATTTAAAGCCTATACCACCATTACACAGACTTTAAGACCAAGCCCCAAGCTCTCAATACATCTTTCACTGGTGGTCGCTAAAGTGCCAATCTGCCATTATGCCTTGCATCTCACTTCTTTGGAATTCCAAGAAAGACAGCACTCAGTATTGGCCAGCCAGCCATATTCTGGGGTTCCTGACCATAATGCCATTTAATAGCACTTCTAACAGTAATAAAATAGAGTCGATTTAATAGTCGTGGGAGGGAGAGGACATAGATTTGGTTATAGAGACATTAGTAGAAAAAGAGGCAGTTGGCTGTATTTTAAAGAATTTCAGTGTTTAACAGAAAGCCTATTTCAGAAGAAAAGTTTGCACTTTGAAAATTGTGCTCTTCAGTCTATGTCACATATTCAGTTGCAGGAAGTTGACACCACCCTGGTAAGAAAAGAATTTGGCTTCCTTTGCACATCTTCCTTATGCCAGCCAGCTAGCGATATGAGTAGAGGTGAGATTTGTTCCAGTGTGGGCAAGCAGTTTGGATAGGGTCAAACATGAGGCCACCAAAGTTAAAAAAAAAGAAAGAAAAGAAAAGAAAAAAGGCCATAAAAATAGAAGCAACAACCACAACGTCCCAGGCTTTTAGTGCTGGTTGTTGGATTATTGCTTCTCATCTCCAAACCCACTCTGCATTGCCTTGCTTCCAATGCTGGAGTTAGATCTTGCAAACATTTCTCCTTTGCCAGCAGGAGGTTCTGTAGCAAGAGAGCAGGAGGAAGGGGCTTCTTTTTCTAGCTCTAGTGGGTCTTTTCTTGATTTGCTCATGCTGGAAATGACTGGCAGTGCATGGGATAACGAGTGGCACTCACTTTCCAGTTTGCTAGTTCCAGCCCATGGTTCCCTCACTGCCAGCCTCAACCCACTTATATTCCTGTGGGGTGGGGGGAAAAGGGGGTTCTTGCTTATCAGTTTTGACCCATTATTCCCTGCTCACTAGCCTCAGTCTGGGAACCCAAAAGCTTTTTGTACCTTCCATGGTCTACAATCGCACCTTTTCCAAAGACATTTGAACCCTGGCCTTGGGAAGAGGGCCCCTTTCAAAATGGTTTCCTTCTTTGGGAATTCTCTCTTAGCACTAGGGTACTCTTGAGCTTTTTTTTCTTATTATTCCTAGTAGCTAATCGCCTATAAAAAACTAATAATTTGTTATGTTAAACCTACCTTGTTGAAATGATTACATGGTTTCTGTCTCGTGACTGGACCCTCACTTGGAAAACTTCCAAGGCAGGCACACCCTTCTGAAAATGTCTAATGCAGTCAGATTGGAATGTACTCAGTGCTTCTGAGTACAAATCTGTATGGAGATTGCAATTCCAGGCCATGGAGCTGCCACCATTCTAAAGTGACTCAGGGGTTTTAGGCTTCAAGGTATTTGAGTAACTTGTATAGATTCAGCCATGGTAATTTTGTGTATTCAGATAAGAAGCAGGATAAAAAAATAATATTGGGTTGTCGGAAAAATCATAACGCATTTTTGCAACGAAAAACACAGAAAAATATGCCATGACTTTTCCAACAACCCGATATATGACCAGAATGATTTGGTGGAATTTTTCGGTGAAGATTAAACTCTAATCTTAAATGAACCACTTTATTGAAATAAAAATGATTTATCCAGAAAAAAAAATATCTTCATTTAGATTTCTCTCTGGTTTATATTTCTAAATCTTTTGCCCTAGAATTTATGCTTACAAAACTCACAATTTAGATTTCCTTCCTGGCTTTGGGCATCTCTATTTATTGGGTCGTCGGAAAAGTCATGACGCATGTTTGCAACAGATGGCACTAGTTCATTTAGGGAAGTACTAGAGTCATTCGCATCTATATTATTGCTATGTCATTTGACAGCTGACAGTTCTAGCTTCATTCTAAAAAAAAATGGAGCCATTTGGTTGAGTTTTGGAGATTTTACAACAAGTTGAAGATGGAAGACCAAGCTGTGCATTTTGCCATATTTCATTGTTTTAATTCCATAAAGGGAAGAACGCACGTCAAGCTTATGAGAAGTTGCATAAAGTTTACGGTGACAATGCTCTACAAGAACGTCAGTGCCAACGATGGTTCACGAAATTCCGAGTTGGTGATTTTGATGTCAACTACGCTGCTTGGTCAGAGAGGCCCACCGAGGTTGATGATGACAAAATAAAGGCATTGATCAAGTCAAACCCAGGTTACACGACACGAGAGGTTGCAGGAACATTGAACATTCATCATTCAAGCATTCATGACCACCTGAAGAAGCTGGGATACGTAAGCAAGCTTGATATTTGGGTTCCGCATGAACTCAAAGAAGTTCATTTGACGGCATGTATAAACATCTGCAATATACTCATTAAACTTAAGGAAAACGATCCTCTTTTGAAGCTACTGATAACTGGTGATGAGAAGTGGATTGTTTACAACAATGTGCTGCGCAAACAGTCTTGGTCCTGACGTGATGATTTGCCTCAAATGACATCGAAAGCAGACATTCATCAGAGGAAGGTTATGCTCTCAATGTGGTGGGATTTTAAAGGTGTCATGTTTTTCGAGCTTTTGCCAAGGAACCAAACAATCAATTCGAATGTGTACTGTTGGCAATTGGGCAGTTTGAATGAATCCATCATTCAGAAATGTCCAGAGCTCATTAATTGTAAAGGAGTTGTGTTTCATTGCAACAACACAAGGCCACACAAAAGTTTGATCTCCCATCAAAAATTATTGGAGCTTGGATGGGATGTGTAGCCACACCCACCATACTCGCCTGACCTTGCGCCGTCAGACTTCCACATGTTTCGCTCTCTTCAAAACTCCCTGTGTGGTATAACATTCAATTCAAATGAGGCTGTAAATCAGCACCTTGTTCAGTTTTTCACAAATAAAGACAGGTCCTTCTATGAACAAGGACTTATGAAGCTCACTGAAAGATGGTAAAAGGTTATTGAACAAAATGGGCAATATATCATTGATTGATCTTTGTTCTTTATATAAATAAATGACCTTTGAAAAACATAGATAAAATACGTCATGATTTTTCCGATGACCCAATATATTGCCCTTATGAACATTTCCTTTCAATTATTTCATTGATTTTATATTATTCACCAAAAAAATCATTGCTCACATATTTAAAGTAAAATCTTTAATTTATACTATTAAAAGGAAAAGATCTCATTTTTGCTTTCCAGAATTTTTTAAAAGGTCAGTATATAGGGCTCCAATTTTTTAAACTAAAGATCAGAATTTCAAGTTTTAAAAGTATTTTTATATTTTAAATATATTTTATATCGTGTTTTTCTCTATTGCAAAATTTCATCCTACTGTGACAATATCAATGATGTGATGCTTACACTGAAAAATGATAAATTCCTCTATACTCCTTAGAACAACTATCATAATAACCTTGACCTGACAGTAAGAAGCTTTCCCAGCTTTGAAGGACAGAGTTTGTGCTAGGCCAAGCACTCATTAACACTGTAAGTAACTAGAAGGTATGGATGCCCTGAGGGAAGCTTTGGAAGCTACACCCAGGCCACTCAGCTATTTATGATGGTAGTTCCGTGTCCAGATTTTGGCTAGAGAAAGCAATACCTGAAAATCAGAAGAGCTGCCGCTGCAAGGTCTCATCTGACAAATTATGGAACTGAGGCTCAGCTAGGCTAAATGACTTGCTCAGGGTCACACAGTGGGACGGTGGCTCAGCGGGATGAGGACTCCTATCTTTTAATCGCTGCTACATTGGATTTGGTTAGACTATTGCTCCGAATCTGATGACCATCAGAACTCCTTGTGTTTAAATTACTTTTAAAAGGCAACATTATATTTCTTGTCAGGCTTTTCCTAAATGTGTTTGGAAACTATGAAATATTTTTTTGTGAAACTAAGGAGGTGTGTTTTAGACCTTAGACCAGAGAGAGGTATGATTCTATTTTTCTACTTGCCCTTATAATAAACAGAGATGTATGCCTGTTAAGTTACAGTTAAACTCTCTAATTTTTCATTACAACTAAAATTAGCTAAGGTAACTCTACTGCAAATTCCACATTCCCATTTTTTCTCAAGACAATGATCATAATAGGAGAAAATCTTCAAAGGTATATTTTCAAGGGAACAATAATTTCTTTTGAAAAAGCACTGGAATCAGGTCAGAAGAAATAAATTCTAAGCTGGCTTTTCTTACTATTTGTCAATGGAGATGTCATCTAAGAATTACATCATCAGTAAGATGGGGCTAATAATAGATGTTATCTTTACTTCACAAGCCTATTGTAAGGGAAAAATAGATAATAGGTGGGAATTACTTTTAGCTTTTCTTCAGAAAAACTCTGTGTTTCTAAAATTTTTCAATATCACGTTATAACAGAATTTTTATAAATTATGTCTTATTTAAAATTTGTTGTACTTTGAGACAATCACACAAAAAGTGGACTTGTAGATTATAAAATCACATTTAAAAATGGACACATTTTAGTGTCGCAGGAAGATTTTAGAATTAGCCTGTCATCTCATTTTTATGTAAAATAGAAGGCTGACTAAAGATGTTTTTTTGATCAATGATTGGGCCTGTCATGGCATGTTTTTTCATACCACTAGATGGCGCAATTTGAGATCAAAAGCCTGTCAAAATAATTCGTCAGAATCTTAGTAATATAGTCAGCTTACCTTTGCAAAAGGCCAAGTGAGGAAAACAAGAGAATGGGAGATGTTATTAAAATCTGAAGTTACATAATCGTCCTCTCTGAGAGGCAGAGGAGTATAGAGTACAGCATGAGGTCAGGAGACCTGTTCCGACGTGTAGTCTTTTCAGTAACTAGCTCTTAGAGTACTTGCTTCACTCATCTGGACATAGGTTTCTTCATCTAGTCAATTCTCTTCAAATGCAGTCTTCCCTCTCTTCTCTGGACAATGAGTTCTGGAAGCCATGGTAAATAGGCACTAAGTATGGAGAAGGATGATGGTGGTGCCTGGCATAAGTATCGTACTTCCCCATGTATAAAATGCACCCTTTTTCGAAAACTTTGGGGTCTAAAAACTGGGTGCGTCTTATACAGTGGTTGTAGATCTTTTTTTTTACTTGCATTTCTCACTTTTTCACGCTTGTTTTTGTGCTCATTGTTGTAGTTTTTTTACGACGCACCCAGTTTTTAGACCCCAGATTTTTCAAGAAAGGGCGCGTCTTATACATGGGGAAATACGGTACATGGTCTGAGAGGGCAGCCAAACAAAAGGCACAACCATTAGTTCTATGCTCCATGGGTAGCATGTGACCATGGTAAACTTCCTCTGATCTTGCCCACTTCTCTATAAAACTGACTCTGTAATATTTGACACCTGCTTCCTCTGAGGAGAGTTTACAAAGATTAATGAGTTAATGCTTGCAAAGGCCAAACCTTTTAATGAAAGGTACTCATTATAAGCAAAGCATCAGTGGGTGAGTACATAACTAAAGTCTGACCCTTCATCTCTGTTAAAATGCTCCTGAATTGGGTGACATCATTCCCACATGTAAAAGAACATTTTGCTGGAGAAGTAAAAATAATTAAGAGAGAGGAAATCAGGCCTTTGAAGGAAAACGTGAAGACCAGGAGACAACCCTTATGCACAAAAGAAGGGCGAGGGTGACAAAATATTCTGTTCATTGATAAAAAGGAATCTTGCATCCATTTTGAGTTGATTTTTGAGTCTAGTGTAAGATAAGGGTTCAATTCCATTCTTTTGTATGTGGATATCCAGTTTCCCCAGAACCATTTGTTAAAGAGATTATCCTTTCCCCATGCCATACTCAATGGTGAAAAATGGAAATCTTTACCTCTAAGATCAAGAACAATGTAAGGATGCCTACTCTCACCACTTCTACTCAACACAATACTGGACGTCTTAGCCAGAGCAATTAACCAAGAAACAAAAAAAAGGCATCAATACTGGAAAGAAAGATGTAAAATTTTCTTTTTGAAGGTCATGTGATCTTACATGTAGAAAACCCTAAAGACTCCACCATACACACACAAAAAAAAACCTGTTATAACTAAGAAATGATTTCAGAAAAGTTGCAGGATATAAAATCAACAAACAAAAATCAGTTGTATTTCTGCACACTAACACCAACCCATCCAAAAAACAAATTAAGAAAACAATTTTATACAGTAACACTAAAAAAAGGATAAAATACCTAGGAATTAATTTAACTAGGGAGGTGAAAGATTTGTATACTGAAAACTATGAAACATTGATGAAAAAAATTAAAGAAGGCACAAACAAATGGAATGACATCCCATAGTCATGGATAGGGAGACTTAATATTGTTAAAATGTTCACAGTACCCAAAGCAATCTATAGATTCAATATAATCCCCATCAAAATCCCAATGGCACTTTTTACAGAAATAGCACACAACCATCTACATTTATATATTTTGAATATTTACTTTCCATTAGAAGAGCTAGTATTCTTGTAGTATTGCCCATAGAATTGGTTTAGTGAAAATTTATTTCATTTTTCAAACTATTGCTTCCAGGTCTTAGTTATATTCTTCAAATATGGAAAGAGAAAAAAAAACATTTTAAATGGTTTATTGGTGTGGTAAACTGACTACACTGGGGCTTGAAGACTTAGAGTTCAATTTCAACTGTGTGACTCATAAGTCATGAAATAATGAAAGTAATAATAACAGTAAGTGGGAAAATCTTTCATTTAGGTTTTTTTTTGTTTTTTTTGTTTTTAAATTGGGGAATTGGGGGATGGGAACAGTGCTGGGGAATTGGGGGAAGGGGAACAGACAAGTTGCTCTCCTTTTGGTCTTCAGTCTAGTTGTGGAGGACGTTGCTTCACTGGCCCAAGTTGGCACCATCATTGCTCTCTTCCCAGGCGAGGCAGATCAGTCGCTGGCTTCTGGACACCGCTCACTGCGGCTGCTGGCCGCTCACGCTAGCTGCTGGCTACACACGGTAGCCCATGGCAACCCACTGCCACAGGGGCTGCAGCCTACGCTGTTGCCGGCGACTCATGGCAGCCCAGCTCCAGGTTGAGCTGTTGTTCAGCATCTTAGCTGTGGAGGGCAGTGTCACTGGCCCTCATATGTGGGATCTGAACCGGGGCCTTCTGGCATCCCAAGCCAGTCTCCAACCAACGCACCACTAGGCCGGCCCTAGGTTTTGTTTTTTAATGTACAATTCTTTTTTCTCATTCACTGGAATGTAATATTTAGCATATTCTTTCTGGGACTCACTTTTCTTATCTGGAAAATGGGGGTAACAACTCCTATGTTGCATACTTCACAGCGATACTATAAAGATGAAAGGCAAAAGCTACGTAAAACTGCATTTGGAATCACAAAGCACTGTGTAGAACGATTACTGCCACTGATGTGAAGAGCCAGTATGGCAATGTACAACAATATTAAGGATCACGAGAGAAAAGAAGAATGAGACTGATTTAATTGGTCAGTTATGAGAACCTGGAGGCAGCATACCTGGACCTCATAAATATCTCATGTCCATGCATACTTTCTAGGTCTCCCACAAATGAACAACACCAGGTTAATAACCACAGGCCTGCAGATTAAAAGAATTGTGGCTAAGGATGCATTTCCCAATTTCATCTTGTGTCTAAGGGATTTGAGCTAGTCCCAGATGATTCCAAGTTGTCTCTCATACATCAGGGCTGTGAAAGTTTTTAGAGTACATATGCATACATTTACAGGAAGCTTTATTTCTCTTTTGGGAAAACATTGCTTCCAGAATGAAATGGCTACAACAATATTCTCTGAGACAGCCAAAGGCTACTTCCTTCCATGTGCTGAAAATGATTACATAAAGAAATTGGTTTGGGGCATGCATGTTATGAGGCTGCCTTCTGTTCACCTACTTGAAACATTTTTCCCAGTGTGGGACATACTATACTCCACACATAACATTTGGTCAGAAAAATTGATAGATGCTTAAATGCCTGGAAGCGTTTATCTCTGTTCACAATAGATTTATCTCTGTGCTAAAATAAAATGCTTTTTGATCAGAATCCCCTCTGTTAGCACCTAATAGTGGATGGATGGAACCTGTTCAGTCAGAGCAGAAAACCACCAAACTCAGGATGAATCAAAGATTTTCAAAACATATTGACAGTTAAAAACAACAAAAAAATACATTTACCTGAGCAATTATGTCTGTAATTTCTGAGTAACTATGGCATCTTCTCACACAAGAGCGAGCCAAAAAGTCTTCCACCAGCCGTGTTCCAATACCATATCCCCTGTGGATGAAAGAGTGTGTTCTGAAAATCATATTCGAGTAATGAGTGAAGTTTATCAATGTCGAAGAACGGATTCATCTGTTTAGCACTTGCACAAGTGGATAACAAGCTAAGCCAAACGTGACAAGTCAAATGGCTATTTGGCCCTGGGCTCCTGATTTGTCCCACAGACCACAGAAACAGAAAGCAACACGTATAGGCAATATTAACTAGCAAAGGAATTTGAGGAGTCTAGGCTGGCCTAAACTTGACAGTGCTAGCTAAAAGTAAAGAAGGTTGGTTGGTGTTTGTAGTCTAATGTTTCTCATTAGCAGCTAACTTTCTCACCTTTAGCTGTTGACAGAAACATAATGAAAGTCTAGCTAACTTGTTGCCTGCTATAGGTGTGGTACTGAGATGCTCCTTCTTCTCTTAGCATAGTTATCATGGTAGGAGGGTAGGCATGTCTGGGACAGGCTCTGGAAGGAGGGGAAGAAGAGAACGGAGAAATCAATTTTTGTTGCCAGTGTAGATTTCGGCAGTTAAAACTCTGAATTTCAGTGAAAAGAGAAAAAGCCAAGTTTGGGAAATTCATTTTTCATTCCAGGGAAACTGAATCTCTGGGACTTGAGGGAAGGTGTTTGTATTAGCTCCACCGCATAGCGAATAGCTTGAGTAGTGCCTGAAGTACGATTCTGAAAGCATTTTGTTGAGATGTGATCATGTCACAGAGTATGCAGCTAAAATGGCCAAGCAGACACCCTCAACAAGGTACACCTAAGAACTTTCAATCTAGTTGAGGATAAATAACCTAACGATGGAAATAAAAAGAACAGGACTGCTTTTGCCAAACCACTGACTCAATATTGATCTTTTACTTTCACAGCCACATGTACTGTACACAGACAAGGGGACCAATTTGAATGGAGCAACAGAAGGCCTAACAAGATAAAAACACCAAGGTTGGTAGAGGCAATATTTACTGCATAGGGTCTAAAACGGGGGCAGATATTTGGTGCCTTGGAGATTGAGGAAGACTGGTTTGATGTCAGAGTGTTCATTAATTCACTAAATCTATGTGATATCCTATGCATATCTCTGAGTAACATTCAGTTTAGCTTACTTGTCTTTCAAGAAAAATGTTTTGTGATTCTAGTTAGGAAGTTCACACTGAAAAGTCTTTTAAAAAACACAATGTATACTTTACAGAAATAAAGTTGTACCAGGATTTAAAAAATGTTTTCAGTGTTTTCTAATTTTTATGTATATGCACAGGCTTGGCCACCGGGAAAAGTGACGGTAAGCCAGGATGTCATGGTCAGTGCTGCATATATATCTTGCTTTGGTCAAAGGGTATGTTTCTGCAAAAAGGTATTTTGTATACTTATATATCAAATTAAAAATGTAAGATGCTCTTGGCAGGAGCTATTAAAGAAACCTAAATGTGAATTATGGTTTTTCTTAAGGCAAATCCTTTCTGAAGCCTCTCAAAATTTATTCTTTAACTAATAGTTCACTCATATTTGTTAAAATGGGCATGCAAGTAGTAGCTACCAGAGGTATATTTTTAGTCAAATAAATGAATATCTTCATTTTCTAATGATGTTCCACAAAACAATGCAAATTTAACATAAACTAAATAAAATGATGTAACTTCTGGAAATGCTATACTGGGGGTGCCAAAAAAATGTATACAAGTGGACACTTTGGTCAGCGTTGCTCAAGTAGTAGTTTGCCGTAATCAGAAGCGTCTGGACACTGATGGTAACCACTTTGATAACCTCTTGTAATTGCAGAAGTCAAACGTGACTTGTATTCATCTTTTGTTATCTGTGTATACTGGTATTACAATTTAATAGTTTTTTTTCTTTCTTAAAATGTGTATACATTTTTTCTAGCATCCTCTGTATATCACATGTTTAAGTATGACATAAATGTAAAATAGCTTAAACAGCTCCACTTTTACAGTTTAACTGAGGAAGTGCTCCTGACTAATTAAGAGGAAATTTAAAACAAATTTTTTAAGTGTGTGGAGCAAAATAAATACATACAAAACAGTGAAAGAGAACTTTTCAATAGAAAAAGGGTAAACATATGGAAAGGGAGAAAACCAAAGTTTGGGGGGAAAAATCTTTCAAGCTTTCTTTATGGTTTTTTGTTTTTTCTGTATGCCAACTGAAGATACAATGAACCCTTTTAAAAAGCTCTAAAATGTTCAACTAGGCTAAATTTCCCATTCAACTTGTCTAACCAAATCTTCTAACTAGTACAGGTTTTCCAGTCATTGCCCTGTTAGAATCCTTTTCAGAATCCGTAGTTAAAAGGTTCAAAAAAAGTTGGCAGATATTTTATTATTGGGCAATAATCTGATGATCATATAATTATTCTGAGAAAATTAAAGGCTGAATTTGTACAGAAGGAATTTTCATTAATGAAGACAAGCTGTATTTTAAAAGGAAGAAGTGAGTTCCTTTATTTAGTATATATTTTAAGTAAAGCATAGTAATGGTAAAAGTGTACAAACAATAAAGACACTACATAAGAAAAAGTAAATCTCCCTTCTACCCTTACTTAATCCCTCATCTCCCAGCTCTCTCAGGCAACTGCCATTAGTAATTTTTGCATATCCTTATGTAAGCATGTATTTATATTGGAAGGAGTGATGTAAAAACAAGACTTTTGAAAAGAAGCAAATTTGATGATCCATCTTATTGTTTACACAAAAAACGATTTCAGTCTTACCATATCCTAGCAAATAAATGATTTACAACTAAAAAGAAAACATTCCATGCTTGATATTCATGGAAAACTTTCTTCCTATTACTTTATGCTTTATGACTACCCAAATGGCAGCTGTCAGAAAGTATGTTCAGCTTTAAGATGTTATTTATTGAAATAGAAGAAGTAATTTGAGGTGGACAAAATGCAGAGGAGGTTAAGAAACAATGTACACACTCTACAAGAATGAAAGACTGTACGTACATTTTATCTAAATATTGATTCACATCTTCATCTCTTTCATAATCCTTACACAGTTGGGCAACAAGCGCTCCATAGGTGAGGACAAAGAGGTCTTTGTTCTGGAGAAAAATGGATGGTTTTACGTTATAGACAAAGTTATAAACAATATACTGCTCCATTTTTAGTTACAAAACTTTCTAGTTAGAAACAGCCTTCCAGATCATCTGTTCATTTTTTCCACCCTCCTATGAATTATTGCAACAATTTTCACTATTGAAAACAAATTATACCCATATTTGGATATATTGCTGGGGGCAAAACAAGCTGTGAAATAAAATTAATTTCTTAAAATGAGAACATCATTCTATGCATTTGCTTATATATTATATAACTTGCAACACATTTTCACAGAGAAAAATTTTAAAATAAAGTACTACTTGCTAATATAAATTCCTGTTGTTCTAGAATGTTCTTTGGTATGGCTGCCCATGTTTTCGGTTGGAAGGAATAACTGGGGGAGACTTCTTATGAGTCTGCACAATCCCTAATGGGTTCCAGGTCTGCCAAGAAGACCATCAGGATAAGCCCAACTGTAGCAGCAAACTTATGCTTTTTTTCTTTATACTTAGAGAAAAAAGATTTTTCACTCTCCTTATAGATCTCCGAAAATATGTCTTATTTTCAGAGTGAATTTCAAAACTGAGGATAATTTAGGTTTGGTTTAGCATAGATAGGTTGAAAATATGGGAAAGAGAAAACACAAAGCTCAATCAAACCATTTTTAAAAGTCTCTCTGTTTTGTGACTACTACTGAATACTACTTAAGAAAGGAAAGGGGATGTTAGAGAGAATTTATTCCAATGCTCTCAGTTCTACAGAGTAGGGAAGGAGGCCTCAGGAGAACTGAGTGACTGGTCCAACTAGCCAGCAATTGGCAGGGCCAAGATGGAGTCTGAGACTGCAGGCCCCACTCTGACATAGCTGTTACCTCTGAGGTACACAAAAGAAGCCACTGTTTGGAGTAGAGGTGGGTGAGAGAGGGAGGTGGGAAGGAGTACCACTGTTGAAAATAATCTTATTCTGTGCACAATCTCGTATTTTCATGAAAGGTCAAATGTAGGCTCCATGTTAGAAGAGGTACCCTTACTTGTAGGCCCAGGTATCTTCGATAGCCTACCATGGAGGGGACGATAAGGTATGATAATATGTATTCAATTCCTTCTTTTAATCATGGGAAGAAATGGCTCAACAAACCAATAAAATTGTTTATTCAACAAAGTGGCTTCTATAAAATGTTATATAATTTTGATCCAAATACTTCCAAAATTGGCCCAATACCACCAGTGTGCACTCCCTTTTGTATGGGTTTACATCATGACAAATTGTGTTTTTATGAAGTAGGATATTTATTATCACTAAATAAGTTTTAAATGGTTGGAATTTAAATATTATACAGCACATATGGACATAGTTTATGTTGAAAAATATAAATCAAAATGTCATAAATGTATGTAGAATATACATTATATACATTAATTGATATCACATTAAGGGCACTAATATATACAATTCAGGTATAAAAAATAAAAAGTACATTAATATTTCTACTAGAAAACAAAGGATGTAAAATAAGTGATTTGAACAAAAATATTGTTAAATTACGAAAGTGTCATCATGTATTCAGTTTTAATTCTGTTCTTATTTAAATTTTCCAAAAACCTAATCATAACTCACAAGAAATACCTGTAAATTTTACATGAAATATCTGCCTAACATACAAGGAACCACAGCCAAAGATAAATTACTGCCATGTGTCAATACTACAGCATAAACATAAGCAAAGGTGAAAAAGAAAGAAAGACAGAAAGGGAATGATAACATGGTTTTGTCACTAGCAGTAAAACAAAAGAATTTGAAAAGGAGAGAAAATTATACACTCCCTACATGCCAGCCTCCGCATTGTGCCCATTTATAATTAAGGCCAAGCTGAAATAATGACATTTTCTGATCACAAAAAAGGTCAGCATAACTTTATCAGTTTTTAAAACAAATATTTCCATATATGCAAAATAAAGTACCATTAATTATTTCAGGAGTTTTGGGATATCTTAGGATGAAAATATATTTTTGTCAACTGATTTAGGTATAATATGAACTATGTACAATACTTTTTAGCATTTGAGAGCCCCACACAAAAACAAATCAAGATCCCAGAATGCCAGAGTGGGCATCTGCAGGTATTTCCGACTGGGTGTGCGTGGGTTAGTCATACAATTTTAAGTATCCATGGCTGAAGTTACTTAATTTTATGCAATGCCCATCAGTTTCCTGAAATAATTAACAGAGCTTTAAACTTAATAATACGTTTTTACATCTGTAACTTCTGAATGCCTAAAACTATAATAAAAGGATTAAGATTAAAGAAGAATATCCATATCTAATCTGCAAATAATTAAGTTTTAAAAATAACTCTAAACTTGGAATATGTAGAAAAGATAATAGCACATACCAAATTACAATAATAACCACTTATATTTAAGACTAGGAAATATAGTTTTAAAGGCAATCTTTTAGTACCGAGTTTGTGATGACCTATTGCTATTTAATTTACTATATAGTCAACTATTTTCTATACATTTTATTTCCTATTTCATGAAGTATGAAATACAACAAATTGGAAGTCTGAAATACAAAGAATTGTTTAATCTTTTCATATTTTCTGTCAGACACTTTTGTAGATCTAGCTAGTCAGAAAAGAAGACCCTGAAATATGTATAAAGAATTGATTATTCTATTACAGTATGTAAGAGATCATTGTAATTATTCCCAGAGGTGTCATTTATGATTCATTCCACTAAACACTCCCTTGCTCCACTGAAAAACTCTACTTAAAACGTCCCCTTTCGAAATAAATCAGACATCACTTAAGAAAACATTTTTCTCTGACATAGAACCAAATATCTTTGAGAATAGGTTTATAATAAAAGATCTTACTATTTTATGATATTCTGGTCTTCTGTGTGCAGGGCGAGACATAGCGCTTGAGATGAAGAATGTGATCTTCGATTTCTTTTCTTTGGCTTTGTTTTGCTTGTGCAAGTTCCTCTTTGCTTTGAGACACAAGTGCTACTTTTTCACTCTGCTGCATTTGCTCTTTGCGGAACTGACGGAGAGCAATCATAGACAGGACTGTGCTATAGCCACGTCCCAGCCACCCATCAACTAAATACTGCCCGGGAGGATGAGTTGTAATCTACAGGCATAAAAGCTGAGAGTGGGAAATCAGACCAGAAGCACCAGCTACTGAAAATTCTTTAGCCCAAGGGAGTATGAGAGTGGTGTTTTGCTCTCATGCCAAGGCATTGTTTTAAAATCACAAACAGAAACCTTTACAATCCAAGATAGATCTAATTGTTGGCATTATTCAGTCTTTGTATTGATTGTTGTGTGAATTCAAGACAGGACCAGTAATCTATAGACACTGAATTTTGGTTCAGACTTAATCCACAACTCCAACGGTATCACATTACCCCCCAAATAATGGGCATTGCAGACCCCTATCTTGTGTGATTACAAAATTCAAATTAACCTGGTAGCTTATTTTTCAAAAACAGCAATTTGAAGGAGTAATAGAATTTGGGTGTTGATATTTTCTTATAAAACTGTTGCTCATAATGGGTGTTCTAGAGTTTAATAATATATAATGATTCTGGCAGAGAAAGCGAGCCCTTAGCTTTCTTTTGATAGTACCTACCTGCGATGTTAGCGATTGAAAGCTCTATTATTTATGCAGAAGTATAGATGTTTAAAGTTAAAACAAGAAACCCTCTCATCTTGACAACTGCAGGGTGTGGAGGATCAAAATATTTTCAGAAATAGAAGCAGAAAACTCAATTTAAGAAAGTAGTGTCCTACTTCTCACAGCTTGAGTCAAGTAGGCCTATGCGTTCTGGAAAATTCCTGCTATAAAGTGACAGGCTACTGATGACTTTGAAGAAGAGTGTGGTGTAGTTGAAAGAGCCTAGGAGTTGAAAGATCTGGGAGGCCCAGGCTAAGCTGCAGTGCTCCCATTTACTGGCTGTGTGACTTAGGCAAGCCAGTTTACTGCTCTCTGGCTCAGTTTCCACATCTGTGAAAGGGCAATAATAATACCCACCTCACTGAATAATTGTGAGTATCAAAGAGAAAATGTGCGCTATAAACCACATTAGAATGCACTATATAAACACTAATTACTATAGATTATTCTTGTAGTTGAATGGAATTCTACAATATTTAAGATATTTCCATCAATGCCTATGTTCTATGACACCATTCTCGGGAAAATCAGTTTTTCTGGGTTGTAGAGGATGGGGGATTTTTCTGTAGCAAATTAATAGCACCTTATATTTACATAAACTTTACAGTTTACGACATGGTTTCCATTTTCTTTAAGTCATTTTAATTCGACTACAATCTGTGAAGGAGTCAGTGTCATCATCGTTACCATGTTATAGGCTAGGAATCTAAAAGTCAGAAAAGTTAAGAAACTTGTTCAGGGTTAGCTGGATAGTAGGCAAGAAAGGGGGATTTAGGCTAAATTTGCTGACTCCAAATAAATAATTTTTTTTTTCTGTACACCCTGTAATATGTTACAGTAAAATACTTCACAGGTAGATCCACAAAAGCTGCTAAGCTATGCTGACAGCATGTTGCTAGGCCCAGTTTGGGACAATTCTGGGCTCTGGATGCGAGGTCCCTGAGAAAAACATAGAAAAGGCCTGTGTACTTGATGGGAGGGGGGAGATGGGACAGGAATCAGTTTTACTGAACTCTAATGGCTGTGGTATGGTGACATGAGGGCCACCAGGAGAATTCAGGACATCATGGGTACATTAGAAATAGCCAGCCCTTCCTCCAGACTGATGGGTCTCCCCCTCTCGCCAACCCTGCAGCCAGGAGCATAAGGCTTAAGGAAGGAGTCCCTGCCTGGTGCTGTCGTAGGAGAGCACAGTCTCAGCTGTAGGCACTGGCCCTGGGACACTGGTTTGCTGGTTTTCAGACGGTAACATTCAGTTTCCTTCAGCAGCTCTTAAGATCCAAGTGAGGCTTGTGTTCCCCAGGCTCCTTCTTTGTATGTAAAACCACCCTTCACTTAAATGGAAGAAAGCACAGAGGTTGTTTGAAACACGTAAATGACCTACGTTGTCTGCCCTGGTAGCAAACTAGAGGAAAGAGTCATTTAAAAATAATGCAGAAGAAAAGTTTTTCCTCTTTTATGAAGAGTTTGTTTGGTGGCCTAGGACTGAATTCGGAACTGGTGTTGGAAATATGATGCATTCTTTAATCTCATCGTATCTGCACTGCAGTGTCAAATCAACCCAAGTAAATGGTGAACTGGGCCACTGCCTTATACTGGTCCTTTGGGAAGTACCTGGGCCACTGAGTAGAGACTTGGGGAGATGCTAAAAGAGGAGGGTATCTACTACCCCGTCAGCCAAATGATCGCCATCTGAGATCATCCACAAACTCTCCAGACAAGGCAAAGCCACTTTTGGGTATCGTAACCTCTGTCCAGGAATGTGTTATCTTTTTGCAACCTCTTTTTCTATTTAAGGCTGCTTTTGGTGTTTATTTTAACTCGATTTTACATAAAATGTGTTGATTTGCTTGGCACCCCCACTCCCCCGAGAACAGGTCTAGCTGTCAGACCTGATCTCCCCTCAGCATGTACTCAGTGAGTGAGCTGGTGGGTCCCTCTTGAGGAGCAGGCATTTTATATGTTGGAGAGACAGGCAACAACAAGCTATCTTTGACAAGGAGACCATTTGGCTACAAATCTCAACAGAAAATGGATTACTCATAGGTGTAATCATTCACAGTCATTGATAAGCTACACATTGGTACTTTACTGCACATGAAGTCAGTAAATCTTTCAACAGCTGCCTGATATAGCTGAAATACCCTGTACCCTCCTTAATCCTATTCTTCCCTCCTCCATGGCCTCCTGCCCAGATTTTGATATTTATCATTCCTACGCATGTTTTAAAATTCTGCATGTTAGTAACCATAAAGGGTATGTAATATTATTTTATTTTAAAATCTTTAATAAGGTATCATATGGCATGTAAACTACAACTTGCATTTTTCCTTCAAAGTTATTTGTTAAGATTTATACATATCCATAGCTGTCACTGTAGTTAATTTAATTTCACAACTCTAGCTGAGGTCAGCAAACTTTTTCTGTAGAGGGCTTGAATAGTCAATATTTTAGGATTTACGGCCATACAGACTGTCACAGCTACTCAACTCTGCTGCTCTGGTGGGAAAGCAAGCAGCCGTAGACATCTCAGGAACAGGGATGGATATTTGCCAATAAGTAAGTAAATAAACAAATAAGTAAATAAATAAATAAATAAATAAATAAATAAAAATTTATTAAATAAATTTATTGAGGTGACAATGGTTAGTAAAATTACATAGGTTTCAAGTATATAATTCAATAATACATCATCTATATATCACACCAATACATATTTATAAACACTGAGATTTAAATTTCATGTAATTTTCATGTCACAAATATTTTTTAAATTTCCAATCATTTTAATAATATGTAAAACCTAGTTTTTGGTCAAAAGTCATATAAAACAGGCATTAAGTCAGTTTGGTCTCTGAACCATAGATTGCCAACCCTTATTCTATTACCATGGTTTTTAAATCTGTTTCTTTATTATTGGACATTAATGCTGAAATTTTTCTTGTGATCTTGTACGTGATCAATACGTGTTGGCAAATGATTTATTGGGAACTTATATAAATGTTCATTCTCTATTTTTAGGATATGGGATACTATATGTATCTTAGACAAAGCTTTCTAACTTTGTTCTCCCCATCTTTTACATCCTTCCTAATGTTTACTTGATCAATCATTTCTGATAAAGACATGTAAAAACCTTTGTTCTATGAATATAAGAATTTCTCCTTATAATTTTACCAGGTTTTACTTTATATATTTCAAAGTTATGCAGTCACAGATATACAAGTTGATGATTGTCATATTTCATAATGGATTGTTCTTCTTCTTATGACAGTGTTCAAAATCGCTTTTTTGACAATTTTTGCCTTTAGTTCAGTTTTCCTTGTATTAATATTATTCCCAGTGATATACATTTCAATACCTTTATTTTCCAAGCTTTGTGTGGTCTACTTTTAGGTGTGTCGATTGTAAGTAGCATGGGTCTGTTTTTTAATAACTGTGTAGGTGAGTTTACTCCAGCTCTGGTGTGGTGGTTAGACCACGTTCCAGGCCACTTGGGTCTTAATCCTGGCTCTTCCACCCGTCTCTGTGTGACCATGTGCAACTCCCTTAATCTCTCCACACCTCAGTTTTCTCATCTGTAAAATAGCTTAGGATAACATTAGTACCTCATTGTAGGGTTATTGTGAGAACTAAGATAAAGCTCTTAAAATAGTGCGTGACATGGAGTAAGCGCTCAGTAATTGTTAGCTGTTCAAAAATTTTGTGTGTGATTATTGATGTGTTCAGTCTCATTTCTACCATTCTTTTGTGTTTTCTTTTTACTGTCCTTTCCCCTTTAGTATCTCTTTTCCTGTCAATATTTCTTTCTTATTCCCTCTGTTTTTTTGGATAATCTATGCACTGTATTTCTATTATTTAATAATTATACCTAAACATTTTACTGTTTTATTGACAGATAATTGATTTACAATTTGATAAGTTTTGCATATGTATACACCCCTGAAGTCATCAACTCGATCAATGAAATTAACATTTCCATCTGCTTCAACTGTGTTATCTTGGATTCTTTGCCTACATGGCATCCATTAGTAACAGGCATCCACACTAACAGCCAAAGTAGTTTACTTCTCCCGTGCGATCCACAGCCCCTGCTCTGAGCCCCTTCTTACCTCTCACACACCAAGCCAATACTTCCCTGCTCTAGAACCCAGGCCTCGTTACCAGAAAAGTAGTATCAGCCCCTATGCTCCGAAGCCTGCCGGAATTGTTTAAACTAGCCAGTCCTAAGCTGGTTTTCTGCCTTGTCTTGCCTTTTCCACAGAAACACCAGTGAAAGCTCTGGCCTAGGCTTTTCCCCTCTGCCTTTCTGCCTCCTGACCAAACCTGCTGCATCTGCATGTGGCCCTATGTGGCCTGGCATGCCCCCTTCTCTGGGTAAATGTAAGTAATAAATTCTTCTTTCAATAGTATTGCCCTTTCTGTGTCATCACTGAATCACCTCCACAAAATAAAATCCTGCTGGTACAAATTGATACAACGCCCAAAAGTTTTCTTATGCCCCTTGGTCCCTCTCTCGTCTCATTTCTCCACCCCCATTCCATAGGCGAGCACTGGTCTATTATCTGTCAGTGTAGATTAATTTACATTTTTAAAGAATTCTATATAGTCACACACTGTGTACTCTTTTGCTTAAATTCTTTGATTCAAGAAATTATTTTGAATTTATTCTTCTTATTGTATGTATCAATAGTTTATTCCTTTTGTCTTGCTGATTATCATTCCATTATATGGATATATATGGATATATAGCAATTTGTTGATCTACTCACCTGTTAGTGGACATCTGTGTTGTTTCCATTTTGCAGCTATTATAAATAAAACTGTGATGGACATCCATGGACAAGTTTTCATTTGGACATGTGCTTTCATTTCCCTTGAGTAAATACCTAGGAGATAAATGAAGGTATTATGTGGTGGACATATAGTTAACTTTTAAAGAAACTGACAGTTTTCCAAAGTGGTTGTTCCATTTTCCATTCCCACCATCAGTGTGTGAGAGTTCCAGTTACTCCACAATCCTCACCAACATATGGGATGGTCTTTTTAATTTTAGCCATTTTAGTAGTGATATCTTATTATAACCATGTATTGCCTTAATTGTATCTTTTAAATTAAAAAGTAGTTATTTCCACAGCTAATAAATAAAGGAAAGTCTTTAAAAAAATCATATTCGTAGTCACCATTATTTTTTAAAAAGATTTTATTGGGGAATTGGGGAGGAGAATAGCACTGGGGAATCAGGAAGGGGAACAGACAAGTTGCTGTCCTTTTGTTCTTCAGTCTAGTTGTGGAGGACATTGCTTCACTGGTCCAAGATGGTATTGTGATCATTGTGCTCTTCCTGGCTGAGGTGGATCAGTCACCAGCCATTAGACAGCCGCTTATGGCGGCTCATGGAAGCTCACGCCGACTGCTGGCTGCTCACGCTGTCTGCCAGCCACATACGGTAGCTTATGGCAGCCCTGTAGCAGGGGCTGCAGCCTACGCCATCTCCGGCGACTCATGGCAGCCCAGCTCCAGGTCGAGCTGTTGTTCACCATCTTAGCTGTAGAGGGTTCAGCGTCACTGGCCCTCATGTGGGATCTGTACGGGTCCCTGCTGCTCAGAGCTGGTGTTCCAAGCCAGCTCTTAACCAACGTGCCACTCAGCCGGCCCTCATAATTATTTTTAACTTCCATGTCTTCCCTCAGAGTTCATTTTTCTCCATACTGAAATACATTCTTTAATAATCCTCTTAATGAGGTTTTGTGGGTAGTAAATTCCTTTAGTCTAATGTATCTTCATTTTGTTCTCTCTTGAGTGATAGTTTAACTGGTACTAAGCACTCTGAAGATACTGTCTTCAAGCCTCTACTGTTACTGATGAGAAGTCTCCTGTCTGTCTATTTTCTTTCTTTTGTAGGTTATGTATCTCTTCTCTCTGGTAGCTTTTAAGAATATCTTTATTTTTCACGCTCTGCAGTTTTATTATGATGTATCTATATGTGGATTTATCTTAATCTATGCTGCTTATAACATCTAACACTCTTTGGATGTAAGACCTGTCTTTGATTCTGCAAAATTCTCAGTTACTTCTCTTCAAATATTGCTTCTCTGCCTATTCCTTCATTTTTTCTTCTGGAACTTCTGTTAGGTGATCATGGAGTTGCTTAATTTTTCTCCTATTTTCTTTAATTGGTTTGTTAAATATTTTATTTCTTTCTCTTTTTGTCCTGCACTTTGGATGACTTCCTCAGCATTATGTGTCAATTAATTATGTATTGAACCATGTCCAATGGAGAGGTTATTTGAAACAAGAAATTTATATCTTATTCACTTTTTATAAGCCCAGCCAAGCCTAATCCAGTGCCTTTTATTATAGAAGTGCCACAAAAAATTTGATCTTTTTATTTCTTCTTTATTGATATAATTTTAATACCTAAATATCACATATTCATATAACAAAAAGATATCATATAAACAAAATTGCAACTTAACTTATAAAGCAACACATTATTATATTAGATTCTGTCAATACAAAGATTTTTTTAATGCAAAGTTAGAATGCTTTTGTTGTGATTCAACTTCAGGGGTACCCAAGACTTGTTCATCTTTTGCGGGGAAGCTTTTGGGATCTCCTGCCAGAGTTCTTGGGTTGTGAACACTCCAGATAACCTTCAATTTTGGATCACTCTAGTTTTTGATAATTTGCATTATTTTTTATGCCATAATTTTATAGTAATCAAATCCTGGACTAGTACAAAGGTAAGAATAAGAATGTTCTCTGGTTTGCTTCCAAAGTTTTATTTGCTGGTGCTGAACATTTTGAGTCACACTAAGCAGCACATGGGAAGATGGCAGCTATGTGCTTTGCAAGCAAGCCATCCTCTTTTTAGTGGGAAGGTACACTGAAGTTTTCCCCATCACTCATACCAGATGAATCTCTCCTTCAATTTCTTCTAGCTGTAATCTGAAGCGCATTTATTAGCTCAGGATTCCCAAGGTACACAAGGAAAGATGCTAGAATCCTTTAAACATGTAAGGATGTTTAAACATGTAAGGATGGGTTGACTGACACAACCAGTTAAGCCAGTAAGGTCTCATAAAATGGTTATACCTGAAGGAGTCTAATGATCAGAAAGGGTTACCAGCTGATTTGTGTAGGAGCTTCACCACAATGGGCCCAACCCTCAACAGGATGGTATCTTCTCTGCAGAGAAGTGGAACATTTATCAATTCTTTAATTGCTGCTTTGACTATTGGTGGGCAACAACTGTTCTCCTCTTTCACGTTCAGATGCCCCTGTCAGGTTGGGAAAAACTTCTATTATGGTTCTGCTTTTCTAGTCATTCCTGCCTTGATCCTTCTGGTTGCTGGCTATGCTCTGAGAAGCCAAACGTGGACAATTACCAGTGAATACTGCTGCAGGTGTGCCCCTCCACACCGGAGAATCAGCCCCCTGGAGCGCAAGCTGGCTTGCCTTAGGTTCTTCAGCATCACAGGGAGGGCACTTGTTGCTCCATTGACGTGGCTGGCGACAACCCTGCTGACAGGCACCTACTACGAATGTGCAGCAAGTGAATTTGCATCTGTGGACCATTACCCAGTGTTTGACAATGTCAGTGCCAGCAAACGGGAAGAGATAATAGCTGGGTTTCCATGTAGCAAATCAACTCCAACTGATGTGATCCTCGTAAGAGACGAAGTAGTTCTTGGGCACAGATACCAGTCACAAGTAAGTTCTTGATTTTTTTTTTCTGTTATCCTATCCCATATTAACTACAGTCACTGGAAACAATTTACATTCCTGCTGCTTCTCAGATTGTCCAATTATAGAACACAAACTAGATGCCATTTATCAAAATGATTTCTACTGAGTGGCTATATAAATACAATTAAGATGCTGGGCTTCCAAGCCTGTAGACCTGGGTTTCAGGCTAACTTTGCCTTTTATTTATTTATTTATTTATTTATAAAGATTTTTATTAGGGAATTGGGATGGGAACAGTGATGGGGAATTGGGGGAAGGGGAACAGACAAGTTGCTGTCGTTTTGTTCTTCAGTCCAGTTGTGGAGGACGTTGCTTCACTGGCCCAAGTTGGCACCATCATTGCGCTCTTCTCTGGCGAGGCAGATCAGTTGCCGGCTTCTGGACGGCCACTCACTGCGGCTGCTGGCCGCTCACGCTGGCTGCTGGCCGCTCACGGTAGCCCATGGCAACCCACTGCTTTGCCATTTATTAACCTGCAAAACTTTAAGTGAGTTACAGGTCTATAACTTTTCGATGCTTTACTTCTGAACTGTAAAATGGGGATATTTATAGGATATACCACATAGGGTTGGCACGAGGCATAAATGAGCAAATATATCTAAAGTGCTTAGTACTCTGTCCAGGATCTGTATCTATAAAAACAATGCATTTTAGATACTGTTATTAAAATTATTACTATATTACTAAATTTAATCATGCTACGTATATATTCTAAATATGCATTTTAAAAAATATGCATCCTTATATATTATATCATCCAATATTACAGGAAGCTTAAGATAATTAAAAATAAACTTCAATGATGGTTTTAAATTTAGTGTCCTTAGACAGGTTTGTGTGAGGGGTGGGGTGAAGTGGCAGGAAGGCCTGAACCTAATGCACTTATAGGTTAAATATAAAAAATGTAAAAGTGCATTTTTTCAGTAAAGATAGAGTCATTGGTTTACATCCATTTCTCCAAGGGATTTGGGGAAAAACATTTTCAAATCACTGTAATACAGTGAAATATTATTTTTTAAACTGATTGCAAAGGCATTTTTTTTGCCCTATTACTTTTCAGTTACTAAAATTTAGAAGTGCTAATGACATTTAGTTGAAAAAAACTACTATCAATGCACAGAATACTGATGGCCTAGTTGAGGCAAAATTGGAAATGCCATTAAGATAGGCTTTGTCTCAACCTTTTTATACTAGCCCTAAAGCTCAGGCAAAGGAGCTATGGGGATATAATTAAAAAGTCAAGCAATCAATGGGGCAATTTTAACTTTCAAAAATGTTCTTGCTTAAGAAAAACTAAGAGGTAATACACAATGATAAGATGTTCTTATGGTCAAAATAAAATGTCTTATTTAATGATACACAGGCTTCTGTGAAAAGACAGTTTTATAGCTCTGAGTGCCCTCAGCCAGTGAATTTTCTGATTTAGTAACAACAAAACTAATATTTATTGAGATGCTCATCACATACTGTATAAATATTTTATATCTTCACTCTAATCCACATAATCTTAAGAGACAGGTATAATCAACCCTATCTTATAGATGAAGAAACCAAAACTCAGAGAGTTTATGGAACTTTCATAAGTTCATAGAGCTAACAGCTGACAGAGATATTCAAAGATCATGCTGTTTCCCCGTCACCAGGCCACTTCTGCAACTACCTTGAATGTCAGTCTCAAGTGAGGAATATATGCTTTCAGTTGAATTATGCTGGGTTCACCACAGACCATATTAAGTTTAAACCCCTTCTCTACCCATACTTCATTCTAAAATATCTTCCTGACTTTAGTTTTACTCCATTTCAACTTACCTTCTAAACCCAGGCCAACATTATCTGTCTAAATGCAAATTGTGGTGAGCCTCCCCAACATGCTCATATAACATCCTTCAATGATTTCCTTCTAGCCCAAGTACAAATTCAAATTATTAGCATGACATACTAGGTTCTTCAATATCTGGCCCTTTACTCATTTTCCACATGACTCCTATGACCCTGTGAATCCAAACTTCTGGAGGTTTTCCCAGCTCGTCACACTCTTATTTTTCTGTCTTCTTCCCTTATTCGAACTTGCCTCACCTTCTCAGATCTGGTGAACTCCTCTGTAATAATTTAAGTCTGAGCATCACCTCCTCTGGGGTGCATTCCCTGATACTCCTCTTTTAAACAAGTTCATTTCTCTTCCATTGTGCTTCCTCACACCCTGTGTTAATTCACATCAAAAACTATCATATTTTACTGTATTTCTTGGCTTTTTATTTTGTCTTTCTCTTTGAGCTTAAAAACTCTGAAAAGAATAAATGTATCTTAAATTATTCACATCTGAGTCACCATAACCAAACGCCATGCATGGTGGGAAGTCAACCTAAGGCTCAATAAATGATAGTTGATGAATTAATGGGCATCTGAGATGACCTTTCCTCCACCATGCTGGCTTCTATTAAGTTTGTGATGAGCATCACTGTGTAGGTTTTAGCCTCCACAGAGTGCAGCTATCCTGCTGTGTAACACTGATAATTGCAGGCCTGTTTGTAAATCACAAACTGTGGAAGAGACCTTCACCTCCCAGTCTGTGGCTACCTACTGCTGGCTTCCCTAAATGTGTGGAACTTGTGTCTCTCACTTTATATAAGAACTGCTAAATATTTATAAAAAGAATAATTAAAAGAAAAAAAGAATTATAAGGATAGAAAACAGCCATTCGTATCAGTCTTTAATGGTGGAAACTAAATAGTTGTAAATAAAATCTAGTTCATTTTCCTTTCAAAGTATATTTTAAAACAAGTCATAAAACCAGTCAGCAAATGACTATTTGAAGGAGGAGGGAAATGAAAGGAAAAACAGTAAGGTTCTATACATTTAGGGACATAAGAATCTGCTCATAGACTTTCTTCTTTGGTCACCAAAAATAAAAGAGCAACTCAGGAAGAAATATCAATGAATACTTGTTGGCACATCATTGAAGATGCCTTAGAAGGCTGCCATTATTATCTATCATATCATCATTTTCATCACCATCATTATGAAATATTTATTAAGCCCCCAGAGAATGCATGGGCCTCTACCTGATGGTTGAAAAGGTTGAGCTAAAAGCAAAGGACATAGTTTGTGTACCTTATGCAAGGGTAATTGGTGGGTTATAGCGTCTGCCACTTCAAGGATAGTACTTAGAATCCATTCCAACTTGACTGGTAAAAATTCTTTGTAATCCAAAACCCAAGTTTAATGATTGGGCCTATACTCTCAAGCCTCCACCCCATCCATGATGGGCCTATACTCTCCATCGCACTTATATCCATGCTAAATGATCAGCACCTTATTAATTTGTTAAAAACTAGAAAAGCAAATATCTTACCCACAGTTCAGTTCTCAGTTTTGTAGGAATCCCTCCTACCATGGCTGTTTCTTGATGTATTGACGTTTTGTTTTTCTTTTAAATAATTATGTGAAGATGCTGGCCTGGATTTTGATCACCTTGGCAACCATCGCTGCTCTGGTCTCCCGCTGTTTGGCCAGGTGCTGCTCTCCCCTCACGACTCTGCAGCATTGCTACTGGACCAACTACCACCACAATGAGAGCGAGATCTTTGAACAAGCTGCAGAGCAGCACTCACGCCTTCTCGTCATGCAGCGCATAAAGAAGTTATTTGGCTTCCTTCCTGGAAATGAAGATGTCAAACACATTCATATTCCTTCATGTCAGGACTGGAAAGATATTTCAGCACCCTGTCTTCTCTGCATGGGTGATGACGTGCAAGGTCACTATAGCTTCCTTGGGGACAGGGTGGATGAGGATAAAGAGGAAAGCAAATCAGAAGGTATTGAATTAAAGCCTTGAGTAGCACCTTTCACAGTTCAGGTTGCTTAGCAGATACTTTATTTTTATGATGAAATTTCAATGTAATCTCTTCATCTTTTTCTAATACTTGTTTATGTAAGTCCATCCAAAATGGTATTTCCAAAATCAATTTGTCTGATAATTGTGTGAATCTCTCTTTTTGATATTTCATTGGTGGTCTAATAATATTGGTCTAATCAAAACAATGGAATTTGGAGTCATATCAAAATTTGAATCTTGGTTCTTTGACTTAGTGGCTGTGCAAAAATTAATACTTTGAGTGCCCTGTTGTTATCTGCACATATTAGCTACCTAGTAGAGCTGTTGTGAGGATTAAATGTGATGATGTAAGCAAAGTGCTCAGCACAATGCCTTTCATAAAATAAGTGCTAATAAATGTTACTTTCTCCCTTCATCTTTGCAGCCCATGTCTTATATCACATTTTCTCTGTCTCTAATTTGAGATTTTCTTTTCTTTTTTTTAACCTATATATAATATCCAGAAACTTTTCACTGCTTCCTCCTCTTTCTCCAAGCTTACTTCTCTGACCTCTTAGAAACCAGGATAAAAAGCCTGGTGACATGTAAGGGAGAAGTCCGTGCAAGAAAGTCTTGAGTCATCCTGCCATAACCAGGGAAAGATGATGCATTATGGTATCATCATTAGTGTAATAAATGTTATTTGTAGCATCCCCATACTAGGGGCATCTTTATAGCTATGGCATATAAAGTTCCTTCCAGAATCCTTCCCCACTGTGCTCCACTACAGAGATACCATCTGTGACTTTTTAATATCAAATTGCACCTTTAACTCAAAATCCACTTGGGGAAGTAAGACTACAACCTGTATTTGCACAGCCATTATCTAGAACCCCAAAAGGTGGGAGCTTCCTGACTTTTTTCTGTGTGACTTTGCTCATCTAATATTTGACAGTTTTCTAAGTTATCTTGATTGTTTCTGATATATATGTAGTATCTTGGGCCTGATTTTTTTTTTAAAAGATTTTTATTGGTGAATTGGGGGGATGGGAACAGTGCTGGGGAATTGGGGGAAGGGGGACAGACAAGTTGCTGTCATTTTTGTTCTTCAGTCTAGTTGTGGAGGATGTTGCTTCACTAGCCCAAGTTGGCACCATCATTGCGCTCTTCCCGGGTGAGGCAGATCAGTCGTCCGGCTTCTGGACGGCCGCTCACTGCGGCTGCTGGCCGCTCACGCTGGCTGCTGGCTACACACGGTAGCCCATGGCAACCCACTGCCACAGGGACTGCAGCCCACGCCGTCGCAGTCAGCCACTCACAGCAGCCCAGCTCCAGGTTGAGCTGTTGTTCAGCATCTTAGCTGTAGAGGGCAGTGTCACTGGCCCTCATATGTGGGATCCGAACCGGGGCCCTCTGGCATCCCAAGCGAGTTCTTAACCATTGCGCCACTCGGCCGGTTGGGCCTGATTTTTGACACATTCACATAAACAACTGGTTTATTGGGCAAAATAAACAAAACGAGGGCTTTTATTTATTTTTTAAACCAAAACAATAACTGCTTACTGGGCAATGGACCAACTGCCAATAGTCAAGCTGGCTTTCAAGATTTACTTTTGAGGAGACCTGAGGACTTAGCTATCTGAAATGCAATCAATTACTTGGTAATCTACTTTTACACAAATCATGGAATAAAGAGTCTATTTTGTGTGAAATTATGGTCTCTCAAACTTAATAGAGACAAATAAAAAATTAATTTTAAGGAAACCCCTTTTTTTTTAATCAATAAGAGTCAGATAGTGTCATACTTTGCTAGGGCAGGAGAACTGTTCCTCCCTCCTTACTTATTGGGCAAGTCAATTAATCTCTCTGGGACTCAATTTTGTCATCTGTAAAATAGGGATAATGAGATCTTACCTGCTAGAAGGCAGGAAAATGAACAAATAAATTCTTGATGTCCCTTCTAAATCTAATAAGATTTTTATGTTTACATGTATACAATCTTCCAGAATGGTAGTAGGCCCAGATTGCTCTTACCGGAAGAAAAATATCCTTGAATTTGATTCAAATTTTTCTCTAAAGACATTTTCAGGTATTCCACTTTTAAAAGGATGTTAATTACTGATGTTTTATAAAACACTTATAAGTGGCCAAGGAAACTTATTACACTTTGTCACCTAACTCTATATACAGTATTGCTATGATATTACAAGAAGGATCTTTAAAAACTAGAAGTAAGTATGGAAGGTAACTAGGGTGCCTGTTAGGCTCTGGTATACAAGAGCCATATAAATATAGAAGGTCACATCCACTTTGTTCTCTACCATCTCCTCCAGCTCTAAAATTCTATAGCTCCATTTATCTGAGAATTTTTGAAATTCCTCTATATTGGGACACATGAGTTAACTCAACACTTTACAGCATGCTCAGAATTATTTTATTAGTTTTCAGGGAATACACTGCAATAAATACTCTTCAGTAAGATTTTCAGTTAACAGCAAAATCAAAGAGTGTATGAAGTTAAAGTAAAATACATCATCGGAAAGAAGATAAGAGTTGTTTATATACCAACATCAGGAAACTTTCTTTCCACTAGATTAGGAAGCCCTTTCTACATCAAATTCTTTCAGAATATAAAATACACAATTTATAGTTTGAACCACTTAATCATGATCTTCCACTGTAGCTTTGTGGTAGAAGGACTGTAAGTATTCTTTGGCTCCTTTACGTGGCTTTAAAGGGTTTAATGCCGCGTATGTGAACATTTAAAGGATGGTACACATCCTTGAGATTTAACTGCATATATCCATTTCAAATTAAATAAATTAAATTCCCAGTCTTTTTTTTTTTTTTGTCCAGAGTATTCTTTTGTTCCACGGCCAGTTAGACAAAACTTTTCCATTAAAAACACTGTACTTCCTCCTATTCATGCTTAATGGATTTATGTAATTTTAAAACATATAATTAAAATCAATTATGTACTAATACTACCTTATATTTTGCTACCAAAAGCTTTTGACTGCTACATCAAATGCCGTGGCTTGGCATACATACAGACTTCTCATTTCTTAACTTGAACTTTGTCAGTTCCGTTATCCCCCCACCAATCTAAGTTGCCTTCTTTCCAGGAGACAATACAACCCCAGTGTTTAGAGATGTTTTACTGAGCTTTCTTTATGTTTTTGAATTGCAGAATCATAGTTATACTCATCATCTTCTTTGTCTCCTTTCTCTGTACTAACCACCAAGTGCGATTCAATTTTAATCTCAGTACACCAGAACTTCAGTAAGAAATGGTACTGTTTCCTCTGCTGCCCCTCAGTGGTCCAGACAGGTGGCTGCACCCACCTATAGTGATAATAGTAGTAAAAGTAATATGTATGTTGTTTATTGTGTGCCAGCTACTTTAAACACGTGACCCCCCCCTTACTCCTTAGAACAAACTGGTAAGCAGAACCACATATTATAAAATAGATTTGTGAAATTACATTAAAATAACATACAGAATGTGAAGGAATTTTGTGTCAAGTCCTATACAAATAGAATGCTTTCTCATTGATATAATTATTAGATAACTGGTGAATATACGTTCACAATTGAAATACAGGCCTATCTGACCCCAATAAAATAAGTTCCCCCATTTTATTGAGGAGGTAACTGAGATACATAGAAGTCAAGCCATTCTCCAAAGGTCACATATCTGTAAGTGTTGATGCCAGAATTCAGGCCTTGGTAGTCTGGTGTCTGACCCTGCACTGCACAGCACTGGAGGCAATATAGCAACAGGATGCAGACTGTAAACCTTCCAGGGCCTTATAGGTGTTAGGAGGACTCTCCTCCTACTCCTGCCAATGAATAACTAAAATATCCTGAGTCCCAACAATAAGACGCCATATCACATCTGAGTATATATATATAAAGGCTCAACTTCAAGGCACTGTGCTCCTTAGCAAAGTGACATGTCCACTCTCACTGAGGTGTAACTTTGGACCTGAGCTATCCAACATCCAGTAGCCTGATTCTATTAGCCACAGACTTACTATAAGGTTGCCAAGGAAGCTCAGATATTCTCTTTCTTATTCAGGTTGGGGCAGAACGCCACTATAATCTGTTGATTTCTTTTCAATAGGCCATAGTTACGAACAGTCAAAATGAGAGTCAGGAAATCATGCTCTCTCATCATTCAAATGGCCTTATACAAGTCAGTCTCTCTGGGGCTTTAATTTTCCCTTACAAGAGAGAGGGGAGGGTGATAAAATTGTAGGAGTGATTAAACAATTTTGAGTCATGGATCCCTTTAAAGGGCCATTCTGAGGAAAGCTGTTTTGAGGAAATAGCCAGAAAAACTGTGCCCACACACTCAGGCAAAGGCTTACATACCTCAGAGTTTGCATACTGCGGTAGGCTAAATTATGGACTCCCCAAAGACGTTCATGTCCTGATCCCCAGAATTAGTGACTGTTACTTTATAATTTATATGCAAAAGAGACACTACAAATGTGATCAAGTTAAGGATCTTGAGATGGAGAGACTATCCTGGTGAGTCCGATGGAAGCGTCCTTATAAAAGGGTCAGAGGAGGAATCTGAGTCAGAAAGAAGGCAAAGTGGCAACAGAAGAGGAGTGTGAAGGAGTGTCAGAGTGATGCCGGAGAAATTAATAATTGTTGATTCTGAAGGTGGAGCCAGTGCAGGCAGCCTTTAGACACTGGAAAAATCCAGGAAATGTGTTCTCCCCTAGAGCCTCCAGAAGCAACACAGCCCTGCTGACACCTCAGCTATAACCCACTAAGACTTGTGTCTCACCTGTGTCAGAACAGTAAGAAATGTATACTGTTCTTACGGAACTCTACAATAATAAAATTGTCTTAAGCTGCTAAATTTGTATTAATTTGTTAGAGTGGCAATAGTAAGTTAATACACATACCAATATATTTTAGGAGTTTATGAACCCACAAGCCTGTTGTGACTGACACCCTCTGGATTCAGACCTCTTCACGGTAATTTCTAGGGTAGCATTCTATGATTCTATACGCACTGATTCTCCACCCAAGGCAAAACCGTTGCTCCTGAAAAAAAATAAATATATCTGTAATATAATGTTATAAATATACATAAAACAATGTGCTCTAAAGTGCAGGAAGAACAGTTGGATATATATTTTACATGTTTTCATAGATGTTTCAAACTAAACTGCAAATAAAAAATACCTCAATGTATCTTTCTTCTGTAGTTGCCAGTTAGTGACATCAACAGAACTATGTGTACTATAAACTACTTTATAATGTAGACATATTCCATTGGAAATGTGGGAAAACAAATGCAATATGGAAAAACTAATCTGGATCTATGTGGTGCTTAATTGATTATATAAATTTCATAAATCACGAGTAATTGGCTTTTTCTTGATAAATTTATGCCTGTCTGCCATTCTTTCACTTTGAGATAATCTGACTTTGAGAAAACTGACTGCAAAATAAGCATCTTTACTCCAATAGTGATCTAATAGATCCAAAGCAAAAAACATCCCAGTAATTACTGGCAGAGCTAGAATAAAATTTAGTAAGCAATTCAGTAATGCTGGCTGTCAGTGCCTGCTGTTCTGCATTTTGAGCTCATTCTCGGAATTTTCGGGGACCCGTCCGCATGGGCCAGTTTCTTCCCTTCCCGGTGCTCTCCGAACTTTCCATGTTGGCTGCACCCTGCCTTCCCCACACATCGCCACCAGCTGGGCGGAGAGGCCAGGCCCGTGTGGGCGGAGCCAGACCAGTGATCCCATTCACTTGCAGGGGATGTGCTTGACTAACTTGGGAGAGAGCACAGCGTTTTCACACGGTCAGAAGCCAGAGAGGAAGGACAGCGATATGAAGGGAGCGTTGTAAGCCTCGGAGCACATAGTTGACACATCACCCCAGCGGACTGCTTGATCAGAGGCGCGCAGCCTGCACGGGTGTTCACTCTAGGTTACCACCCATGCAGCGCACTGAGCGAAGGACTGCGGCACCCCGTGGGTTACAGTGCTGTAGAGGATGTTGTCACCTCTGGTTGGAATGTCCCGTGTTCTGTAAAATGTCTCTGTTGCTGTCAAAATGAAATTAGAGATCAACTAAAAATTGCTTAGTGATGCCCATGTAGGTGTGACAAAGATTTTCGGTGTGTTCTCTTGATTGTATTAGCATTGGACTCTTTTAGGGAGTCATCATCTCCAGTATTTAAAAACAAGAAAACAACATTCTTATGTATTCTGAAATATGCTTTACAGCGAATATACAACGGGTTTTGAAAAGGATGTTTCCCAAAACCTGTTAATAAGAGAGGATAAAGGGGCACTACATTTACTAGATTAAAACATCAGTATTGACTTTTTTCTAATATAAACCTTAAATTGGTTGGTTTGCTGTATCTATCTTGATAGGTTGTGTTATTGCCAGTTAGGAAAATTTTTTTAAACTTTTTTTTTTCTTTGATTCAAACCTTTTTAAAGGTGTTAGCAATTTCCTTGCCAAACTCATTCTATATTCCTCACCTGTCATTTAGGTCAAAAGAACACCATCTTTCCAGTTCTTCTAGCCAAAAATCATCTTTGACACCTCTCTTGCAACCCACATCAAATCCTGACAGCTCTACCTTCCAAATATATCCAGAATTTGATCACTACCTCCCCACTTTCGCTGACAGTTTGGTCCATCATCATCTTTTGCTTAGATTACTGCCATAGCCTCCTAATTGCCCTCCATACTTTCAGACTTTGTGCCCCTTAAGTATATTTGCACTCAGTAGCAACAGTGGTCTTCCTAAAGCAATGGAGTCAGATTGTCCCTCTTCCATTTAAACCCTCCAATGATCCTAAGTGATCTGCAACCCACCCCCACCCCCAACCAGTTTGTTGTGCATTAGCCAAGTGGGAGCTCAACTTAGGAACTTTTCCACTGACTGTTCCCTCCGCCCAGCTCTTCCCCCAACAACAAATCATTAGTTTCTCTGAACTAAGGATATCCAGAAGAATAAGCACTTTACATTTGCAAAGTTACTTCCTGTATTTTGATTCTCACCATCTTCGGGCGAGTTCCCGTTTTTTTTTCTTCTGAAAGTTAAAAGGATGCCCAAACCAAACCCTTAATACAGAATACATGGAATCAGTACCCAAGTGTAGCTGAATGTTTTAATGTATTTCTCTGCTATAAGCAATACTCTATAAAAGATCAAGATGCCTCTGTCCCATGGGACATCATCCTTTTAGAATGATTAAAGAGAAAACTTTAGAGCCTCATCATTAGGGAGCTTGTTATTTAAAAACTGTTTCCCCGCCACACAAGGGAAACCAGTTTTAATACAGGAAACAAAACAAAGGAAAACAGAAAAAAGTGTGAAAAATCCTTTAATGTTGGATTATTTTCTTACATTTCCCCACTTCTTTTTTGACTTAACATAAGCATGTTCCTTTATTATAAACATAAATAGTTCTTTAAGATTGTCATAAGAGTGACATGCTTATTTAGCCATTTGCTTGGTTTTGCCATTGTGGTTCTTTGAAATTTTTCTTTGTAACTGATGCGATGAACTTGGAGATGACAGATGTATACATGTATTTTAAGCACATTCCTCAGCTTCATTCTCCCAAATCAAAGGTTCTGAACAGTTTTGAGTATTGATACTTACACATTGCTTATGAAAACTGTTACCGAAATCTACACTCCTCTACATCAATTCACAGAAACACGCAATCACGGACACCTTTAAATCTATGTCCAGCCGCGTTCATTTTACAAATTCAGAAGCCTAGAGGTTTGAATCTAGAACCCAGATCTCCGGACTTCCAGGCAATTTCTCCCTGGATTCACTTGGGCTGGCTATTCAGGAGCTGGGCCGACATTTCGGGACCCGTGGGACGCACCAGCAGAGCTTCTGCTCCTCTCTGCTCACTGGACTCTACACTGCTCTCGGCCTCTCGCCCAACTCCCGTGGGACGCCAAGGACCTCGGAGGTTGGAGAAGCGCAGAAGGCACCCGGACCCCACCATCAGCAGCCATTAGGTGCACGTCGGTCGGCTCCAAGAGGACCAGGCCATAGGGTCGCAAGCCGGAAACCGGAAACGACGAAATTCCGCGGAAGCCCCCCCGGGTGTCTTCCCCAGCAACACCGTCCCGCCCCGGCACGCGAGGCCGTCTGTCAGCCCCGACATATCGATCGAGGATGCCGCGCTGAGGGGCTTCTCAGGCTCAGGCTCTGCAAAGCCCAGGAACAGGCCCTAGGTGTCCGTGACGAATGCCAGACCGAGCGCCGGCACCATCCCCACAAATTCCGAGCGGGCGTGGGATAGGCGGCTACCCAGTGTCCCGCTGGCCAGGCCCAACCAGTCAAACGCGGAACTAGGGAGCAAGCGGAGGCCGGCGCGAGGCTGTTGCTCAGCAGGCCCGGCCTGGCTTTGGGCCCCGGGCCTCCCAGCCGAGGACTCTGCGCCTGCGCCCGCCCGGCCCCTATCCGCTCTCCCGGCGCGGCAGCGGTCCCGGCTACAGCGCGCCGCCTGGGTGTCTGGGCGATCCATGGGCAGCAGCGAGGGCCACGATGACAGATTACGGCGAGGAGCAGCGCAACGAGCTGGAGGCTCTGGAGTCCATCTATCCCGACTCCTTCACAGGTGGTACTTCCGTGGCCGCGGCCCGGCAGCCGCCCTAGGGTGGAGTGGGCTGGGTCGGAGCCGCCGCGGCCCTCGGTGTCCCAGGCCAGGATGGAGACGGGGACAGCAAGGCTCCGTGGCCATCTCGCCCACCACTCTCTCAAGTTCTCCCGAAGTATTCAGGCACTTGCGAGTAACTCCACGGCGGTTTCCCTTTTCTTCGCTTGTCCCCTGAAATCTAAAAGTCCGGGCGAGGCTGGCGAGGTCCCCGGAGTGTCAGGCCTCGAATTGAGTCGAGGGAACTGTGGTTTCTGTATAACTTACAGCAACCTGAGGTTTAATGAAATAACACGAAAACAGACATTCCAAGTGATAGGAATCTTTCCAGAGCTACAGAGGTGTCAGTTTTCACCTGTTATTCGACTAGGAGCTGTATTTCATACTACGTTGTTTTTAAGCTTTTGGGATTCAGAGTGCTGTTCTCAGAGTTACCCAGAGTCAGTTTGAGAGTAGCGTTGTCTCTGAAGTTTGTCGTTCATTTCTTTCCTTTCCTTTCCTTTCCTTTCCTTTCCTTTCCTTTCCTTTCCTTTCCTTTCCTTTTCTATTCTGGCATTTTGCTGAATGCCCAATGAATGACGAGGCCCAAAGTTCAGTTCCACTGTAGATTCACAGGTTGTTAGACTGGAAGGGATATTAGACATCATCTAGTAGCCTCTACTCCACCTGCTGCAAGCAAGGTAATGGGGGGCTCAGGAAAGGGAAGGGGCTTGCTTTGTGGGAGGCCAGCAAGCTAGCGGCAGGACCGGCACTACCAGTCAGTCAGGCCGGGAACTCCTCTCCTGTTCGTTAACCTTCACATGTGGGACTGGGCGTCTGTAGTTCCAGCTGGGATGAGGGACAGCAGGTTAGGCTAATGAAAAATATCATTGAGAAGTTCATCGGTTATATTTTAAAGGAAGAGCGTTCTGTATTAAGCAGTGCTCCAGATGGTTCTGAAAATGCAGCAAGATAACCATATCAATATGGCTTCTCCCACATGACTACTCTCCGTTTTTGAGAAGTGATCAAATAAGAACGAGTAGCACCTAGGTTTGTGGGATTTATGTTCCCCCTCCCTTTCTTTGAGTGTTGTCCATCATTGTCAGCATTCAGAGTGTCGGGTATGTTAACTCATAACCTCCAACCCCTCTCCCTTTCATTGTTTAGTGTAGTTTTCGTAGCTCCAACTTTTGACCACTGCTTGCAATGGTAGCAAATTTTGTTCTGCTTTGCCAACAGGCAGATGCCTCTCAGCTATCCCTGTATAGCTCCAGTCCTGTTCATGTTCTCTCTCACCAGCAGTACAGCTGTGCTGTGAGGATATTAAGGGGATGTGTGAAGAGGGGTTTGAGAGTGTCATTAACAGGGTGAGTGTGTATGGAGTCTAGCTCCCTTCTCTATCCTTATATATCAATGTCTAAATAAAGTAGAATAGAGGGTCAGTTGTTGGATATACTCTTAATTGTGACGTATGGTCATATCTAGTACATTGGAAATATAATAGGCATGAATACTGTGTAGGCAGAGTTAAGAAAGCATAAGATGTGCCATTTTCTTTGAACATAAGGTAGCCCTCATTAAATAGTGTGCTTATAAGCTTTTGTAAAAGTGGTACATTTTAACCCTAAAACAATCCTATGATTCTTTCAAATTGTATTAGGCTCTGATATAGTTCATTATGTGCAATTCTTGTCAGATGCAAAAGTACTTGAAGATTCTGAGCCAGGGGTAATAAGAGACAATTTATGAATCTTTGCCGCATGCAAGTATCCTGCAGTATCAGCCGAGCCCATCTGCCCCTAATTCCTATCAGCATTCCTACAAGATTTGCAGTAAATTAAATTGAGATGTCTTGATTTATAGTTCTTCAAGAACTTTGCCTTACTCCTTACCATGTTTGTTTGTTTGTTTGTTTGTTTTTTATGAAACATCTCAGGGAAAAGGCATTGGACTTTGGTAAAATGTTTCTATGTTTGATCTTTTGAAATCTTAAGGATTTGCAAGGTTTACAGCCTTCTTTTGTGTTGATCATTTCATACTTTAATATTTTCGTACCAGGTTTAAGAAAGAGAGCTTGCTTGTTTCAGTTTGCCAAGAAACACAAATTGGTCATTTTCTAACTACATTTTGAATCACGTTTAATATTAATTTTTAGTGTTAGATTTGGTAAATGCTCAGTGCTGTTGATGAAGGAAGTAGATGCCTAGTTTTTAAGTAGATGACTGAGTGCTTGACAGAGAAGCCATTGTCAAGCACATTGTGACTCCTTTGTGCATGCTGAGGAGGCGCTGTCCAGCCAGCCCTGGTCCTAGCCACATAGATCTAGCCTAACCTCAGAATTGATTGCTTGATATTTGCAAGGAACTGTTGATCCAGTGTTGCATTTGTTGTGAATTTAACAAATCATAGTACAGTTTCTTCTTTTTTCCTCTTCTGTAGCTTGATTGCACATTGATTCAATTCTCCTAACAACTAGTCTTCCAAAATATAATGGACTCTCCTGATAACACATTCTCCTTTAGTAGTGCTTCCCTTGACAAGGTCCTGCTAAGGTAATAGAATTTGGTTATTTCCTTTTCTGTATCAAAATCTCTGGTTATGGGGAGATTTTTTGGAACAAATTGGTTGGCTTCGGGCTAACCAAAACTCAAGTTCCCTTAATTCTGTTTTGGTCTTACAAAGAGCAGTACATAATCCTGTATTACCTCTAAGTAGCAGCCTTGAGCATTTAACATTTATAATTGCATCTTAGTCGTGGGGCAGAAATCATCATGCGAAAGCAGTTCTTCTAAGACAGACACTTCCTAAAAATCAAAGGGACTTATTTTAATATGATCTGTCTGGTTCTTTGTGAAAACCTTAATGTCATTTATGTGTCCCCTTTGTGTACCTTTCAGCTTCTACCTCCATTATCTCTGTTCTTGACAAAATCCTTAATTCTGTCGTTTACCCTCATCTGCCCCTGTATCACCTAACACTTCTGCCCCTCCACTGGTTCCTTCCATGATGCCCAACAACCTTACTTTCATTCTGAAAGTATTTGATCCACTTACAGTGGTGGAAATCTAGTGTCTTTAGCGAAGGCTAATCTTTCCTCTACTCACCCCAAATCAATAGTAATGCATTGGGATGGGATTATTCCTTCATCAAAAGTCAGGTATCATTCATCTTTGCAAGTCCATTTAAGACACTTCCATCCCTATTTTAGTCACCTCCAAGCTTTGTAATATTGTCCCTTTCCATGTTGTGTGTATGTGTGTGTGTGTGTGTGTGTGTGTGTGTATAAATACATTTATTTTTAAATTAGATTCAGCTGTGACAGAAAACCTCAAATAACAGTGGTTTTAAAAACGTAAAAGTTTATTGCTCTTGCACATAAAAGGTAGTTGTGTAGTTTTTAGTCCCAGAACTCCTTAAAGACCCACGCTTCTTAGCTTTCACCCCTAAGATGTAGTCTCTCCCTCTTGGTCATGATGGCAGCATTCCTTTTCCATAGAGTAGGATAGCTAAAGGAATGATGGGGGGGAAAAAAAGACATCATTTCTTTTTTTTTTTTTTTTAAGATTTTATTGGGGAATTGGGGGAGGGGAACAGTGATGGGGAATCGGGGAAGGGGAACAGACAAGTTGCTGTCCTTTTGTTCTTCAGTCTAGTTGTAGAGGACGTCACTTCACCGGCCCATGTTGGTATTATCATTGCGCTTTTCCCAGTTGAGGCAGATTGGTTGCTGGCCACCGGATGGCCGCTCACGGCGGCTCTTGGCAGCTCACGCTGGCTGCGGCCGCTCACGGTAGCTTATGGCAACCCACTGCAGCCTATGCCGATGCTTGCGACTCACAGCAGCCCAGCTCCAGGTCGAGCTGTTGTTCACCATCTCAGCTGTAGAGGGCGCAGCGTCACTGACCCTCATGTGGGATCCAAACCGGGGACCTGATGCTCAGAGCTGGTGTCCCAAGGCGGCTCTTAACCAACGCGCCACTCGGCCAGCCTAAAAGACAGCATTTCTTAAGGAAATTTCCTGGCAACTGTTAAAGGACTTTTTTGCTTCCATCTCATTAGCTGGAACTTAGTCATTTGGTGACACCTAACTGGGGAAGATAGTCTGGGAAATGTAGTCTGTTTTCTGGGGGGGTCAGTATGCTCAGTTAAAAATGGTATAACTGGAAGAAGGGGAAAGTGGATCTTGAGGGATATTAGCAGTGTTCTTCAGTACTTTTGTTGTTCCTGGTTCGCAATTTTTTCTCTGTAATGGCTGCCTGGTGTAACGGTGTTATTAGCCCTATGTCCTTAGACAAATCACATAACTTCTCCAATCCTCAGTTTCCATATCTGTTTAATGAGGAATATGTAATATAAATACTTTGTAACTGTTAAACAAATATAAAATAACTCTTTATAGAAATTTACCATATTCATTGCTGATTCTTCTATTATAGCTTCATAATTCTTTGTCTTTATCAACAGTTTTGATTTCCATTTTCTTCAACTGCATGGGGCCATACACCTTGGACATTCCATCTTCAAAATTTTGACCTCTAAAGTTCCTTTCTGTCCGTAAACTTTGTAGATCTACAGTTCTTCCGTTCCCATGATTTTACTTAACATGCCTCTCATGATTTATCATGGATTGATAGTTTATCAACTTCTTTCTTGCTTATCTTGCCTCCTTATTGTGTCTGGCTCCAAGGCCAGGCAGTTCAGTGATGTTCTTGCTAGCATCCCCATGTCCTCATTTCCCAAATATTTACCTTATGTGATTGTGAGAAGCTCAGTCTATTGGGAAAAGACATCAGATAAGTAATTTATAACACAGTGTGATGACTCTTTCATTGAGGCATGTATAGGATGCAACTGGAGCATGAGGAAAGGGGAGGACCTGAGTTGTTCTGGAGAACTGAGGAGTGAGGAGGAGTTACGAAGGAGATGTGGGGAAGGAGCATAGCATGTGCAGAAGCGTGACTGAGACAGCAAAATGTGTTCACAGGACAAGTGGCTTGGTATTGCTAGAACAAAGTCAGAAGTGAGTCATGGAGAATGAGACCTGACAGACAGGCTGGAGCCAGATCACAAAGGGCCTTGTTAGGAATTTATATACGTTGTTAGGAATTTACATATGTTTTTACAGGCCAAGGGTTCATTGCCCATTGTCTCCCCACATACACATTGTAGGTGCACATTGTAGACACTGCCATGTCAGACCTGGATCTCGACAGTTGGGGTAGCTTTACAAATAAAACAGGTTTTTCATGAGTTTGGTTTTTTTGTTGTTGTTTTTTGTTTTAAGCTGAGCCATCCTGCCACCTGTTGGCAGCTCAGCAGCAGCTCAGCTCGGGCCAGGAATCGAACTGCTGTTGCTCAGAGCTCGCACTCTTGAGCGAGCTCTTAACCAACTGAGCCACTCGGCCGGCCCCTGAGTTTGTTTTTAACCTTTCATGCATGGCTGCTGCAAAAGAAAACTTTTAATCTCTGGCACTTTTTCCTCCTCTTACTTTTGTTCCCCAAATTTAAAGATTCCTTACAAAGCTGGTGTTGGTCCTTATTTCTCTCTCTGTTTTCTCTCTAATGATCTCATTTAGTCTAATGGCTTTAGCTATCAGCTCTCTGTGGATGATCCCAGATTAAATTCAAGGCCAGCTCTCTTTAGCTCTGTTTGCTCATTTCTGATTGCATACTCAGTACTTCCAACTGAAACTGTCCTATGGCCTTCAAATATGTCATATTTAATTTTTCTTTTGTATTTCTTGTTTTTGTTAGTGACACCACCATCCTCTGCCTTCAAATTCAGAATGTCATTCATCACCATGTTCCCTGCTTTTTCCAGCGCTGCCAACCTAGTTCAAAACCTCATTAACTTTGCTGGGATGATTTCAGTAACTATCTAGTTTTATCCTGCGTGTAACCTTGTTTCTTTCCTTCCATTTTACGCACTGTTGCTAGATTTATATTCCTATGTTTAGAAATACAATTCTGACCATATTGCTGCTGCTAAAAAAAAAACAAAAAAAAAAACAAAACTATCACTCTCCACAACTAAACTTGCAACTTTATTTTCATAGGTAAAGCCAATAATATTGTAGAAGCTTTATTATAATTTCCTTTCAGGGACTTTTTCAGCATGGGCTGGCCTGCCGGAGGCCTATTAAAATATGAGTCCAGTGAGTCTTTTATCTTTTCGACGACACTTTCCTATTAATCATAGATGTTCATCATTGCTTCAAGTACTTTTAAACTTCAATTAAAATGAAGTCATCTGTCTTGAAAATTTTATTGATAATGATTATTTATGAAGGCCTCCAAAGTTCCAGAGTAGGAAAACCTGAGTACTTTCCATAGTGACTTCTTCAGAGATCACCTTGCTTTTTCATTTCGAAAAGAGGCTACTGAGCTGCTACCAACCTTGATAGAGGCTGATGCTTTCCTGGCCTGGAGTGAGGCACAGCAGCTATCATGGGTGGCTTGAATTTTCCTTGTTTATTTTTCTAATGGTTCTGAATGCAAGTTTTGTTTTTGTTTCTCTTCTCCTTCCATGAGTTTATTTCTTTCATTGAGCCAAAATTTACTGAGTTTCTAGATACTGCCAGGCACTGATCTAGGCACCCTCATGGAGTTATTATAGTACTCTTGTGGGGAAATAGATAATAAACAGATATATAGTATCAGATAGACATCAGGGTATAAAATGGTACATAAAGCTTTCTTATTCATGTAAATGTTGATTTATGTGTCTTGCCTTGCTTAACAAATTGTAAGCAATTTGATGTTTGGATTTATGGCCAGTTTTGTCATTCTATGAAAGATGGTAGAGGCTCTAATTTGTGAAAGAATAAAGTTTGGTTCTCGAGATGATGTGGGAGAAAGAGATAACTAGAAGATACAAACTCTAACATTATTATTTACTATTTGTCGTGGAGATTCTGAGTTATATTTCAGAACATATAAGTATAAAAATTAGTGATAATACTGAATATATATTAATATAGTTTCTAATAAGAAACATCAAGCTTTTTTGTCATTCCATTTGGGGATTTTTTAGAGTGTAATTTTCCTTATATAGGTGGGAATTTTGAATTAAAAGGTAAATTACTTAATTATTTTAATTGATTTGATAAATCTCCAGGAGGGTATCTACTATAGGTATTTCTTTCCAGATTAAAGATAACCCAAGATTTAAATAGAAAATTGATGGATGTGTTTTATCATTTGAATGTTCTGTTCAGTTTGTATTTGTGGAAATGGAAATTCGGGCTAAGGATTAGTTTCCCAGACTGGGTAGTGATATTTTGCTAATAAGAAAAAGCATCTGCCTTAGGAAGCCTGTTCATAGCTTAACCTTTGTGTATATTTTCTTGCAGTATTATCAGAAAATCCACACAGCTTCACCATTACTGTGACATCTGAGGCTGGAGAAAATGATGAAAGTAAGTCTAATAAAAAATACTTGCAGTTTTTCTAAACTTCTCAGGAATTTTACTCATCTGCAGCCATTCTGTGCTAGGCATTGCAGGTGCAAAGGTGCTGACATGCTGTTAAGAATCTAGTTTAAGTGTTGTGTGTTTCTAGTTGGTAGCATGATGTAAACATGACTTACAGAGAAATAGAGAGGAAGTCAACGAGATATATTCTGACACAATAAGCTTAGTTTTTAATAGTGAAACAGAAACATTAACAATACCCCAGATGGAGAAAGGGTAACAGATTTTTGGCCATAACAAGACTTTGCATGTGCACACATTTCAGTGATTGTGTGTTATTCCATTGAGAGATTGTTATTTTTTCATGACTGTTTTTTGTTTTTGGACATTTAGATTGTTTACTGGATTTTTGCTGTTAATAAATTAGGCCGGATAAACACCTATCTGTATGTGTTTTTTTTCTCTCTTTAAGATGGATATTCTACTGTTATATAAATATATTTGTATAAAACCAGGTAAAACCACTATTACACAACTATAGAACTAAGATACACAAATTGAAATAAAGCATCTATAAAAGTAATAAATTAATTTAAACTTGGTAGATGTTTGGTGGGGAATATCTGACGTTCATCTCTACCTTTAGTCCAGTTCAGCTAATGCTGTAATTTGATAAAAACATTATGTAAGTTGGTGTTAACTCCAAGGATTTTTTTTTTTCTCTGTTAAGCTAGTCAACTAAAATTCTGCCATGTAATACTAATTTTAGTGGTATCACTTGATAACTAAATCTGTCTTATATAACTGAAAATGAAGTTAGTATAGAGATAATACTAAAATCTGAATTAAAAGAATGTTGGGTACAGTTATTTACATACAGTATATTTATACATAATATTTATATATAGATATTTGTATATATATATATATATATATATATAAAATCTCAAAAAAATGAGCAATTACATTTTGTTTAAAATGTAAATATGCATAGAAAGATTCAGTAAAACCTTGGATTGCGCGTAACATGGTTTGCGAGTGTTCCTCAAGACGAGCAAACATTTCTAATACATTTTAACTTGGTAAACCAGCGACGTCTTGCAATATGAGTAGTTTGTTTCCGGAACGAATTATGCTCACAAACCAAGTACATTTTAACTTGGTAAACGAGCAGTGTCTTGCAGTATGAGTAGTTTACTTCCAGAACAAATTATGCTCGCAAACCAAGGTATTACTGTACTTTAAAGTATCCTTTTAAACAATACTTTAAAGATATTATAATTTAAATATACTAAAATGGTAACAGTGATCGCTTCCTGATAATGGGATTATTATTGATTTTATTTTTACCTTAGTGTATTTCTAAATTTTTTATAACGAATGTCTATTATATCATATAGTAGAATTAACAATTTGTTTTAAAAACTTCTTTTTTTAGCAATAAAATTAAAAACTGTTAATAAAAAAAGAAAACTGCCAAAGACACTGTGTATTTCTTACTGACCTAACACTCTTTCTTATAGCCATTGACCATAAAATATTTGGTTGACATCCTACACAAAATTAATACAAAAGAGCAAACCAGCACATTTTAAGGTGTTTTTTTTTTCTCCCATGGAGAGAAAACTAGATTTGAGTTAAAATCATCAAAATCAGAAGGTTTTAATAATTAAAATGTGAGTTACAAGAAAGGCGAAATCTAGACAAGGGATCATGGTGGCTAATAAGTTTTAACAGAATATGTGTATTACATCAGCTTAGTTGCCAATTGCTTAGTGAAACTGAGAATTCACTAGGCTGGGCTACAGAGAGAGACCTTGTACCGATGTGCCTATAAGAATCTCACTCCTATACAAGCGTGAAATCTTTGAATTGGCACAGGCCCAAAGAGTGAGAATGTATAGATGAGTCAAGTTAAAACTTTCTCAGACAACCTCTCAAACTGTGCAGTTCAAAACCATGTCATCCAGCAACCCCTTGCAACCCTCTGCTGGCATTGTACAGACAGAAATATGGACTCCAGGAGTAACACCAGATCTGCACTGGGAACTCAGTCTAGTAGAGGCCTGAAAATGAGCCTTATTCAGTACTTTTTCTGTTATATCCAGTGCCTTTGTTCGTCTTAAGGAGGGTTTTTAAAAGAGTGGCTTTTATCCATCCTCTTTCTCAGACATGCAATATGGTAGAATACTAATAAGTAGTAAGTGTATTTCATGTGTTATAAGTGATTTTTGGTATTCCCATGATTTTCACTTATCTTTGTGGTATGTGTTGTTCATATTAGTGATTTTTCTGTCTGGTCTCATAGTAACCTTGTTTTTCTTTGCAGGAAAACCTAATGTACTTTTCATTGACACATTGTAAATTAATTACTGATTCAACAAAGATGTAGACTTCTCTGTACTTTACATTTTAAGGTATTCATATCAAACTCTTACCTTGTGTCTTTAGCTGTCCAGACTACTCTGAAGTTTACATACAGTGAAAAATACCCAGATGAAGCCCCCCTTTATGAAATATTCTCCCAGGAAAATCTAGAAGATAATGATGTCTCAGGCATTTTAAAATTATTAGCATTACAGGTAAGGAAATAAGTTTTGTTATTGCATTATTTTATTTGCCTTAATATTATATATATGAATTTCAAGAGTCAGAAAATGCTATTAAATATATATAATTAGTACACTGAACAAGCAGAATTCATTATATATATATATGCGCACATATATATACATATGTATATATATGCATACCGTATTTGCCGGCGTATAAGACGATTTTTTGGCCCTGAAAAATATGCCTCCAAGTGGGGGGTCGTCTTATACGCCAGGTACACTTCAG
>NW_017731873.1:221507-230593 GCF_001890085.2 Hipposideros armiger
CAACTAGACTGAAGAACAAAAGGACAGCAACTTGTCTGTTCCCCTTCCCCCAATTCCCCAGCGCTGTTCCCATCCCCAAATTCCCCAATAAAAATCTTAAAAAAAAAAAAAAGAATGAATTACTGATTTGTATACTAATCCAGTGTTTTCTAGAAATAGGGTTGCTGGATTAAAAGATATACATACTTAATTTTGTACACACTTCAAATTAACCTTCAAAATGGCTGTGCCAAGTTATGATCTCACTATAGCCATTGAAGGTGTCTCCCCATATTTGCTAATACTGGATAGTTTTATTTAGAAAGAAGAAAATGATGCCAAAGATGAAAATACTATATTCATAATTTGAAATTCTTTAATTACTTAGTGATGTGGATATCTTTTCCATATGACTTCTAGTTGTATAGTTTTCATAAGAATGATTCTTTTTTTGCTTTCCTATTGGAATTCTTAACTTTTTAAAAAGAGATCCTACTGGGATTTGTTTTTGAAACGTATCAAGCATTAAGTTAAGTGACCAAGACAGACACCATCCCCCCTTCATAGATTTTTATACTCTGGTGAGGAATATGGACTGGCAAACTTGAGTATCATTATTCTGTATGAAAAATGTTATGGGTGAGGTACAGGATTGCCTGAGTTGACATAGATCTGAGGCACGGGAGAAGCTTCCGAGAGGAAGCTGAGACCTGAAGGAAGAGGTTGCCAGGCAGTAAAGGGAGTAGAAGAGTTTGAGGGTAGATGAACAAGCGTTAAGGGGTATGAAAGTGAGAGATCATTACTTCCTTTAAGAACTTCTAGTCATGCTAAATTACTTGAGCTTAGAATTTGTTGATGGTTATATGTGATGGACTTGAAGAGGTTCATTCCCAAAGGGCCTTCTAAACTGTTTAAAAAGTATGCTGTCATTCCTGATTGGTTTGGGAAGCTATTGAGGGGTTTTGTGTGTGTGTTGACTAAATCAGTTTTGTGTGTGTGTTGAATGGTCAGAAAAGTTGATATCAGGGGTGACAAGACCAGAGGTTTTAAGAAGACCAGTTAGGAATTTCTTGTAATATTCCAAGCTGAAGATGATGGTGTCCTGATGATAGTGTTAATAGAGAACAGTAGGCGAATATAAGTGATATTGAAGAATGTTAGATATCTAAGGATGTTACCGTACTAAATACTGTAGGCAGTTGTAACACAATTTGTGTATACAGTATTTGTGTATCTAAACATAGGAAACATACAATAAAGATACAGTGTAAAAGTTAAAAAATATATCCGTATAGGACACTTACAAGAATGGAATTTGCAGCACTGGAAGTTGCTCTGGGTGAGTCAGATAAGAGACAGTGATTGAGCTTAGGGTGAGATGGGAATGTTCAAGTTGGGTGGATGGTGGTGTGATTCTCTGAGATGGAGAACTTAGAAATAGGTTTTGCAGAGAACATGATGGTTTCCGTGTTGAGATGCCTGTGGGACATCCAAGTCACTATCCAGTGGGCAGTTTTTGGATGGGTTTGGCACTCAGGAGAGAGGTTTGTTTAGAGTCAGATTTAGGATGGCTAGCATGGAAACACTACAGAGAAGCTCCACTGAAGAGGATTACAGGAGCTAGCTTGAACCCTAGTGCTCATGGAGGGTCTAGGAGATGAAATACCCGCTTGAATGCTGCTGAGGCAGCCCTGTGTAAGGAATAATAATCTTGTTATATTTTATTCTGCCTTCAAATGACCAACTTCCAGATAGCTTTTGAATTATATCCCTTTCATGAGTCAGAGATGCTTTTATATTTTGTTTTAAACCATTTCAAATCAAAAGAAAAAAGCGTAGAGAAAGATAAATCACAAAAGTACCTACATTTTTTATTATTGTATTATGTTAGAAAATCACTTTAGCCTCAAAGTTAAATTCATTGTCACAACTCTTAAAATACCCAGAAGGAACTAAAATAATGAAAACATGCTTGAGAACTGATGTTACTAGCTACTGTAGGAAAGGTTTTTTGAATTCTACCTACATTTATAATTATTAAACAGAATTTACTGAAATATCTGTTATAGGTTGGACATGGCAAATTACATTACATTTTAAAGTTAAGAAATTGTTATTTATATATAATGCTCAATTCTTAAATGATCATTTATCCAATGTCAGAACTTATGGTGTGTAACTGAATTAGTAACATATTATAAATGTATGGAGTTTCGTTATGCTGAAACACTTTTTTTTTATTGGTTATAATTTTTTCTGAGAAGTGTGCTTCTCACTATAATCTCTTTTTTGTTGTTGTTACACAGGCAGAAGAAAACCTTGGAATGGTGATGATCTTTACCTTAGTGACAGCTGTGCAAGAAAAATTAAATGAAATAGTAGATCAAATAAAAACTAGAAGAGAAGAAGAAAAGAAACAAAAAGAAAAAGAAGCGGAAGAAGCCGAAAAGGTATATTAAAAACCGTGTTTTATTTCACTGTTCTCCAAGCCTGCTTTTTTTAGTTGTTATTTTTTTTGAAATTTCATTTTTTTGGAAGTTACAAAAATAAACAAAAGTAAATTTTAGTAAAACTTCACTAAGTAAAATTTTAGAAGTCTCATTTACTTGGTGGCATAGCACAAGTAATGATTAATAATCAGTTAATAAGGGTTAGTAAAGTTCATGCAGGTAAGATCAAGAAATATAAATTATTTCACTTACGGTATAGAGTTTGGATTTATGAAGCCCTCACCAGAGTTTTTTATTTATTTATTTTTTTTCATGTAGGAGTTGAACCGGCAAGCTTGCTGTTAAGAGCACATGCTCTATCCACTGAGCCAGTTTTTTAAATACAGTTAGGCATAGCTTAACAGATAAATGTTCTATCTGAAATGCATCATTAGGTGATTTCTTCATTGTGCAAACATCATGAGTGCACTTAACACAAACCTAGATGGTATAGCCTGCCACACTCCTAGGCAATTATGTCATGGCCCTTTACTCCTAGGCTGCAAGCCTCTCCACGATGTTACTGTACTAAATACTGTAGGCAGTTGAAACACAGTTTGCATATACAGTATTTGTGTATCCAAACATAGGGACGGTACAATAAAAACACAGTATAAAAGTTAAACAATATACCTGTATAGGGCATTTACCATGAATGGAGCTTGCAGGACTGGAAGTTGCTCTGGGTGAGGCAGTGAGTGAGTGAGGGGCACGTGAAAATGAAGGCCTAGGACATTACTGTACACTACTATAGATTTTATAAGCACTATACTTAGGCTACACTAAATTTGTAAAACAACGTGACATTACATCAAGCATAAGAAAAAATGATGTAATCAAGAGATGCAGTAAACATGAGATGTATGAGGTTGCTGCTGGTGTGACATGGCACACTGTTTCTTAGCAACCTTTTTTTTTTATGAGTATAAAGAGTACATTCTAAAATAATGATAAAAGGGATAGTATAGTAAATACATAAACCAGTAGCATAGTTGTTTATTATCATTATCAAGCATGTACTGTGCATAATTGTGTGTGCTGTATTTTTATACAACTAGCTGCACAGCGTGTTCGTACACCAGCAACACCAAAAGCACACAAGTAATGCGTTGTGATGTTAGGACAGCTATGACATCACTAGGCGAGAGGAAAAATTTTCCCATTCATTGTAATCTCATAGGCCCACCGTCTTATAGGTGGCCTGTCATTGACCAAAACATTATTATACAGCACATGACTGTATTTACTAAAGTAAAGAAAACCTCAAATTCTGAAATTAAGTGAAAAGATAAGCTACGTACTAGTGTTGTAAATTGATGTGTGTTCAAAACATTAATACTGACAGCAACAATTGTCTTCTTAATAGTTAATAGCAATGGAGATACATTGCATATTATCTTTGATTTGTGTAATAAAAATAAAAAATGGACTTGTCCAGAGTAAAATTGCCAAAACCAGTGGGAGTAGCCAGTGCAGGCAAAAATCACACTAAATATTTCAAAACTTGAAAAAGCTTTTCTGTGTTTTACCTAGAAGATCATTGGACTTTATTTTTTAAACTGTTGTCTCATTTATCTGGTGACATGTCTTTTCTTTTCTAAGCAATTATTTCATGGCACTCCTGTTACAATTGAAAATTTCTTAAGTTGGAAGGCCAAGTTTGATGCAGAACTCTTGGAAATTAAAAAGAAACGAATGAAAGAAGAAGAACAAGCAGGAAAAAATAAATTAAGTGGTATGACTCTCCCCTATCTCTGTTCCCCCCTGCCCCCAAACTCTTCTGCATTACTTCTTACATAGCAAGAGAATCATTTGGACAGTTTTCTATGAGATCATATACTTAGGCACGTAGGACAGAAATAGAAGCATTCTCTCTACTTGATTATGTACCTTCACACATAATTATAATTAATATTTATGAATTGCATTTGATCTGAATATTGCACTGGATAGATCTTGAGATACAGCTACCATGACTTTCAGGATCATCAGCCTTAGAAGTGATAGAGTCAAATACATTTGTTTTTCTAGGACTCTAAGGCAGACTAAGTTGTCACTTATTCTATTTTAATGCAAGTACATTTCATATGCCTCTTAGCTGAGTTCATGAATTTATTGAAATTCACAGTAAAACAGGTTTTCAGACTTGTTTTCTTGGGTTTTTATACTTTTTAAAGGGTTGTAGAGAAGATGGGGGAAACCATGCTCTTCAAATGAAACATATTTCTTTCTTTTAGGGAAACAGCTATTTGAAACAGATCATAATCTTGACACATCTGATATTCAGTTCTTGGAGGATGGTAAGATAATGTTAGAATTCCACCTGTACATATTATACTGTTTCTAATATAAAACCATGAAAATCAGAGTGATAACTTAATGTAAATCTTTCCTCCCAGGGGTGTAAAGAAATACATTTTGAAGGATAAATTGTAATGTTTGATCAATTTATACATTAAACTATAGCAATGTAGTCTTTAAAGTTTTCTCATAAACTTAAGCAAAATCAAAGATAGCAATAGATAAACAATTGTGGTCTATTAGCCTCTAACAACTAGTAAACCAGGCCACTGTGACTTATGTGACCTTTTTTCCTCAAATTCCTAGTATCATAAACCTATGGAAACTACCCCATGGTGTCATGGAGCTTTATAAAAACCTGAGATCTGGGACTCCCCTTGCCGCTAACCAGAAATCTTACATTTCATACCACTCTTGCTATCCTTGGGGCATCTCGTCCCTTATGTTATCCTTCTTCTTCTTTGTATCCTAACTCTGCCCGCTTTCAGTCTTCTGTCTATCCGTTGTCCATCCGTCCACAAGTATTAATTGTACCCCTGCTGTAAGCCGAGCGCCCCCCTGGTCATCGAGGACACAACAGAGCAGCTTAGAAAACTTCCTGTCCTCATGGGGCTTGTGGTGTAGTCTGCTTCTTTTCTTTTTTTTAAAGATTTTTGTTGGGGAATTGGGGGGATGGGAACAGTGCTGGGGAATTGGGGGAAGGGGAACAGACAAGTTGCTGTCCTTTTGTTCTTCAGTCTAGTTGTGGAGGANCTTATACGGCGAGTATATAACAAACTCTGTATTTTGAGTGGAAATGTTAGGGGGTCGTCTTATACGCCCAGTCGTCTTATACGCCGGCAAATACGGTATATAGTATATACTCACATGTATTCACAAAGCATCCTTATTTTTGTTTCCCACTGTATCTTTAAACTTTGAGTAAGAGATGTCCCCGTACCCGTTTGAAACTCAGTCAGCTCCATGACTTTTAGATGATAAACAGTCTGATAGGTACTTTGAACTATAAACAACACAGCTTCAATTTGGTTCTCAGAATAATCAGTCCCAGGTGCAGTTAAAAATTCTAACTTTTGAAAAAATTGTAACTTCCAACCTCTCTGACCTGCTGCAGGCTAGTTGCCTACAGTCTGGGAAGAGGACTGGTGACTGATTTGGTTTTTTCCTGTATCTCTTCCCTAAACTTACAAACAGCAACGACCGTGTGTGACTCCTCTAAGAGGGGAGTTTATGTGGAAATAGAAAGGGGTATTGGGAAGCTCTTACTTGGCTAATTCTGTGGTGGGATGGGCTACCACATCCTGGGTGTTTAGATCTGTCTCTTGCTTGGGGAGAGAGTTTCCATGGGTTCTTCAGAGTAGGGAGGAGGGTGGGCAAGTAAAATCTTTACCACTGTAAAATCAGGAGTCCTGGTTCTGTTTGTTTCTTCTAAGAAGAATTGACAGGAAACATATCTCTACCTTAAATATGACTTGTATATGTTAAAGACCATTGGTCTTCTGAATGCTGATATTTTAAAAATATCTGGAGCTATTAGAGAATGAAGAGTGAAAGAAGATAGATCAAACACGAATTTATGCTGATCCTGGGCCCTGTTCACCCTATTACCCAGTATGAAATTATACTAATTCTATTATCATTTGGCATAACATGCTTCATTGTAAAACACTGCAGAGAACCTGGGGCAATATGCTATATTCAGTCAGTCATGTATTTAATATAAGTTATTTGATCTGAGTGATTTTTTTTCTATGCATTTTATATTTTATTCATACTCAAACTTCTCCCTTTCCAAAAGAAAGTTTTAATTTCTTTCTAATTCTTACCTTAGATCAGATGTATTGAGGGAATATTTGTAATTTTTCTCTAAAAATAGTTGTATTAATTTTTAACTATCAAAATATAAATTCATATTACAAAACACTCAGAAAATACAGGAAATCATGAAGAAGAAAATAACGATTACTCTTACTCTCACCAGCCAGGTATCATTGCCTGTTAACATTTTGGTGTGATACAGTTCCAGACCTTTTTTCTTACGCTTACATTCAGAGTCCCCCTCTCTTACCCCTAGTTAGATCATTCTATATATAATGTTTTATAACATTCTTTTTTCACATAACAATATACAAGAGGGCATCTTTCCATTTTAGTAAACATATATATGAATCATTATTTTTAGTAACCGCATACAATTTCACTATAAGTATGTGTAATTACACATATCCTTTCTGGAAAAACTTCAAATTATTTCTCATTTTCTCTTGTTTTACTATATAACTCTTTGAACATTCTTATATATCACTATTTGCAAATCCTTACAGCAGAGTCTACATTGAATCTCTAGTACCTGGCACATAGTAGACACTCAAATATATATATATATATATATATATATATATATATATATATATATAAAATCTCAAAAAAATGAGCAATTACATTTTGTTTAAAATGTAAATATGCATAGAAAGATTCAGTAAAACCTTGGATTGCGCGTAACATGGTTTGCGAGTGTTCCTCAAGACGAGCAAACATTTCTAATACATTTTAACTTGGTAAACCAGCGACGTCTTGCAATATGAGTAGTTTGTTTCCGGAACGAATTATGCTCACAAACCAAGTACATTTTAACTTGGTAAACGAGCAGTGTCTTGCAGTATGAGTAGTTTACTTCCAGAACAAATTATGCTCGCAAACCAAGGTATTACTGTACTTTAAAGTATCCTTTTAAACAATACTTTAAAGATATTATAATTTAAATATACTAAAATGGTAACAGTGATCGCTTCCTGATAATGGGATTATTATTGATTTTATTTTTACCTTAGTGTATTTCTAAATTTTTTATAACGAATGTCTATTATATCATATAGTAGAATTAACAATTTGTTTTAAAAACTTCTTTTTTTAGCAATAAAATTAAAAACTGTTAATAAAAAAAGAAAACTGCCAAAGACACTGTGTATTTCTTACTGACCTAACACTCTTTCTTATAGCCATTGACCATAAAATATTTGGTTGACATCCTACACAAAATTAATACAAAAGAGCAAACCAGCACATTTTAAGGTGTTTTTTTTTTCTCCCATGGAGAGAAAACTAGATTTGAGTTAAAATCATCAAAATCAGAAGGTTTTAATAATTAAAATGTGAGTTACAAGAAAGGCGAAATCTAGACAAGGGATCATGGTGGCTAATAAGTTTTAACAGAATATGTGTATTACATCAGCTTAGTTGCCAATTGCTTAGTGAAACTGAGAATTCACTAGGCTGGGCTACAGAGAGAGACCTTGTACCGATGTGCCTATAAGAATCTCACTCCTATACAAGCGTGAAATCTTTGAATTGGCACAGGCCCAAAGAGTGAGAATGTATAGATGAGTCAAGTTAAAACTTTCTCAGACAACCTCTCAAACTGTGCAGTTCAAAACCATGTCATCCAGCAACCCCTTGCAACCCTCTGCTGGCATTGTACAGACAGAAATATGGACTCCAGGAGTAACACCAGATCTGCACTGGGAACTCAGTCTAGTAGAGGCCTGAAAATGAGCCTTATTCAGTACTTTTTCTGTTATATCCAGTGCCTTTGTTCGTCTTAAGGAGGGTTTTTAAAAGAGTGGCTTTTATCCATCCTCTTTCTCAGACATGCAATATGGTAGAATACTAATAAGTAGTAAGTGTATTTCATGTGTTATAAGTGATTTTTGGTATTCCCATGATTTTCACTTATCTTTGTGGTATGTGTTGTTCATATTAGTGATTTTTCTGTCTGGTCTCATAGTAACCTTGTTTTTCTTTGCAGGAAAACCTAATGTACTTTTCATTGACACATTGTAAATTAATTACTGATTCAACAAAGATGTAGACTTCTCTGTACTTTACATTTTAAGGTATTCATATCAAACTCTTACCTTGTGTCTTTAGCTGTCCAGACTACTCTGAAGTTTACATACAGTGAAAAATACCCAGATGAAGCCCCCCTTTATGAAATATTCTCCCAGGAAAATCTAGAAGATAATGATGTCTCAGGCATTTTAAAATTATTAGCATTACAGGTAAGGAAATAAGTTTTGTTATTGCATTATTTTATTTGCCTTAATATTATATATATGAATTTCAAGAGTCAGAAAATGCTATTAAATATATATAATTAGTACACTGAACAAGCAGAATTCATTATATATATATATGCGCACATATATATACATATGTATATATATGCATACCGTATTTGCCGGCGTATAAGACGATTTTTTGGCCCTGAAAAATATGCCTCCAAGTGGGGGGTCGTCTTATACGCCAGGTACACTTCAG
>NW_017731873.1:234638-247385 GCF_001890085.2 Hipposideros armiger
GCCCAGCTCCAGGTTGAGCTGTTGTTCAGCATCTTAGCTGTAGAGGGCAGTGTCACTGGCCCTCATATGTGGGATCCAAACCGGGGCCCTCTGGCGCCCCAAGCCAGTTCCCAACCATTGCGCCACTTGGCCGGCCCTGTAGTCTGTTTCTTAAACTGTGCTTCATACTGTCACACCTCCGATAGCACCCTACATACTCACAGAATTCTGCACTTCGTTTGTTAGTCTTCTGTCATGCCCGTGTTGCCAGCTGGGGATCCTCTAGCGTTTGTACTTTCAGCCTTGTTCCAGGACCATCTGCTGGAGAAGGCTAAGAGGCAGTGTTGATGTGGCCCACTGTTAGATCATGCTTCTTAACCTTAGCTGTGCCCTTACTGACAGTCCACATTTTTTATGTGCATCTTATTCTATTCCGGCACCAAGATTTTTATAGTCTCAAAAAAACAAAAGCCAGCAAGGATGTCCTCATCTACCCGCTTCTCACTTTAGGCTCCTGTGATCTCCTATTTTGTTGAGAAATTCTAGATCCAAAAACCTTTGTTTCACTCTCTCTTGCACTTTAGAACTTTTACTATCTTCAGTCATTCTTCTTGCCCTCTGTAGTGCATCAGATATCTCCTCAAAGCCAATAACTTACCAAAGGCTGTCTGTTGATTCTGCCACTGAAATGTCTTCTCAACTCTTTCTTCCTGATTTGAAGATTTATCATTTTTCACCTGGACTTTTGTGGTAGCTTCTTAAATTGTCTCCCTGCATCAGTCTCTTCCTCCTTCTAGTGACCTAACCTACTTTACAGTCACCACCTCTGTGGTAGTGTTTCTAAACCCTGATTTAATCATGACATTTCTCTCCTTAAAATCCGTTGATGGTTCTCTGCTGCTTCGAGGACAAGGTTGACCTACACAGTTCTTCAGTCTAGTCTTTGTTATCTCCAGGTATTTTTCCTCAAGAATCTTCTGTTCCATTTAGAAGTGCTCATTGTCTTAAGCTTTTCTCTCTGCCTTTGCCCAGGCTTCTATCCAGGCTTGCTTCATTCTGTCCGCCTTGCTTCTTGGTGGATTCAAATTTATCATGAAGATATTTCAGAGGTCATCTGCTCTGTGAAGGCTTCGCTATCTCAGACACTCAGTCATTTTTTGGCCTGGACTTGGCAAATTGTATTTTATTACTGAACTGCTCATACATATGAAGCAAGACTCATTTTCATTGAATTGAATGTCAGTGGGCTAGAGTCTGAGGGGGGAGGAAGATGAACAATTTTGGGTGAAATTAAGAGCACTGTAATACCATACCTTTATGCACTTCAGACAAACTGAAGGAAGAGTGAAGATGTTTAATGCAAAGCCTGGGTGTTGCTTCCTATAGTGCTTAGATAACTTGGAATCTTGGAAAGGCATACCATTGGTTACGAGGGGAACTGGAAGACAGTGAAGATCAAGTTAAATCTATCAATTAAATAACAAGTATAGTTGAGCTTTAATGATGTACATATCTGCCACTATTGTATTTTGGTATGGGGCCATGGTCAGTGATAATCAACTTTGTATAACCAGGACATATCATCTTTGTCTTCAACTTATCACATGCCACATTATAAATAATTCATTCTACAAGGCTTTCTAATAACTGGATTTTTTAGACTATGAAGTTGTTCTTAAAATGCGTGAGTCTCTGCTGACCAATACAGGCCATTGTTGGTGTCATTTGCAGTAGTAGTTCAGGGTTTCATCACTTGCACCTCCCAGGCACAGGTAGAAGTTTCTGTTTGGTGCTGCCAGTAGTTGTATCTTTGATTCCTTACTGTAGGACTGAAGGTGAAATCTTGTCTTTTGCAGCTGGAAACAGTGTGGAGGTAGATGAGTCGTTGTTCCAGGAAATGGATGACTTGGAGCTAGAGGATGATGAGGATGATCCCGACTACAGTCCTGCTGACCCCGAGAGCGACTTGACCGACTAATGGACTGTCCTGCCTGCAGAGAGGCATCACTGCCACAGCATCTGTGGCTATGCTGAGAGGGTGTTGATGTTCCTTTCTTTTTTTCTAAGAAAAAATAATTTTCAGGAGAATATTCTTCTGATACCTTTCATCATTGAACTTAATAAACTGACCTTAACATTTCAAATATAGAGTGTTCAATTCCTCTTATTGGTGGGAAGAGGGTCAAATATTTAAAATCATTTAGTGTTGGAGAGAGATGTGCCTATCACTCTAGATTTGAAGATAGGCTGCTGCTGTTGCTCAGGTGTGGTTTTATATACAAGGAACTGGAATAACTCAGAATTTCTATGGTGGTCTTTGGATTCTAAGTGTTGGCATTCATATAAAGTATTAGAAGACTGAGGTGATTAGAGCATTAAACCTTCTGCATTCTAGCCTTCAAGCATGATAAATTTAAGTCTTAACCACACCAAAAGCCCATATTATAGTCAGGAGTAATATGGACTTTAGTCCTGTGGAAGTATTTGAATCCAAACCATCTGTGGAATTATGAAACAGTGTGCACTTTAGGCCCTTCTCAGTTAGGTTAATAAACACTGAGCCTCAGTCTGGATTTTAGAATAGTGAAATCTCATGCCAGGGGACTAGTGCATTGAGAACCACTGTCCTACGTTGTGAAGTCTATATGTTGTGATATTCCCCTATTTTTCTAATTACTCAGCCTGACGGGGTCTGAATTCTTGGGATTGGATACTCAACAAGAGAGCCACACAGCCACATTGGTGCACTTACGAGACCTTCATAATAATAATAATTATAATAATCATAATAATAATTTGGAATGATTGACTTGGGGATTCCAGGTAGGAGAGAGTCAGGCTTCATGCAAGTTAGCCAGTCACTGCAATTTTGGAGGATTGAATCTTAACCACAATGAGAAATGATTTGTGATTTTGCAAATGGCTGCCTCCATTCAAAAGTACGTATACCATACCCACAAGCGCAGCAATATTAGCCCCACATTTATTTTTGGAGTCAGATCTTATGATTAAAATAAAATAATTGAAGACAAAGCTATCTCTGAGGAATTTGATACTTTTCGCAGCCTTGATTTTAGACCAATAAAAGGTAATGGCTGTCAAGTTCAGCATTTCTGTTTTTTTTGTTTTGTTTCAGGTGTACAAAACAACATAATGATTGGACAATTTACACCCCTCACAAAGTGAAATCTACCCCCTGCAAGTCTACTACCCCTCTGACATTGTACACAGCTATTACAATACCATTGACTATATTTTCTATGCTATACTTTGCATCCCATAACTATATATATATATATATATATATATATGTATATATGTATGTATATATTTAAATACATATATATTTAATTATAGTTGACATTTAATATTATTCTACATCAACTTCAGGGGTACAGCGCAGTGGTCAGGCTTCTGCACAATCTATAAAGTGATCCCACCGATAGGTCCAGTACCCACTTGACACCCTATATAATCTTTGCAACATTATCGATTATATTTTCCATACTGTTTTTCACATCCCTGTGACTATTTTGTGACTACCAATTTGTACTTCCTAATCCCTTCACCTTCTCCCCCATCCCCAATCCCCCTCCCATCTAGCAACTATCAGTTTTTTCTCTGTATCTCTGAGTCTTTATATTTTGTTTGCTCGTTTATTCTGTTCTTTAGATTCTACATGTAAGAGATCATATGGTATTTGTCTTTTTCAGTCTTATTTCACTTAGCATAATATCTTGTAGGTCCACCCATGTTGTTGCAAATGGTAAGATTTCATTCTTTTTTATGGCAGAATAATACTCTATTGCATGAATGTACCACAGTGTCTATCCAACCGTCTATTGATGGGCATTTCGGTTGTTTCCATGTCTTGACTATTGTGAATAGCGCTGCAGTAAATGGGTGCATATATTTTTCCCAATTAGTGTTTTAGTTTTCTTTGGATAAATACCCAGAAGTGGAGTTGCTGGGTCATAAGATAGTTCTATTTTTAATTTTTTTAGGAACCTCCATACTGTTTTCTATAGTGGCTGCACCAATTTGCAGTCCCACCAACAGTGCACCAGGGTTCCCTTTTCCCCACATCCTCGCCAACACTTGTTTGTTGATTTATTGATGACAGCCATTCTAACAGGAGTGAGGTGATATCTCATTGTGGTTTTTTATTTGCATTTCTCTGATGGCTAGTGATGTTGAGCATCTTTTCATATGTCTGTTGGCCATCTGTATGTCCTCTTTGGAGAAATGTCTCTTCATGTCTTCTGCCCTTTTTTAAATTGGGTTGTTGATGTTTTTAGTATTGAGTTGTATGAGTTTTCTAATAAATTTTGGATATTAACCTCTTTTCAGATGTATCGGCAAATATCTTCTCCCATTTAGTAGGATGCCCTTTTGTTGATGGTTTTCTTTGCTGTGAAAAAACTTTTTAGTTTGATGTAGTCCCATTTGTTTGTTTTTTCTTCCATTTCCTTTGCCCAAGGGGATATTTCAGTAAAAATATTACTAAGGGTAATGTCTGAGAATTTACTTCCTATATTTTCCTCCAGGAGTTTATGGTTTCAGGTCTTACATTTAAGTCTTTAATCCATTTTGAGTTTATTCTTGTAGATGGCATAAGGAGGTGGTCCAGTTTCATTTTTTGCATGTATCTGTCCAGTTTTCCCAGCACCATTTATTAAATAGACTGTTTTTACCTCAATGTAAATCCTTACTTTCTTTGCCATAGAATAAATGAACACATAGATATAGATTTCTGGGGTCCCTATTCTGTTCCATTGATCTATGTGTCTTTATGCCAATACCATGCTGTTTTGATTACTATAGCTTCGTAGTATCATTTGATATTAGGTAGCATAATACCTCCCACTGTTCCTATTTCTCAGGATTACCATGGCTATTTGGGGTCTTTTATGGTTCCATATAAATTTTAGGATTATTCTAGTTCTGTGAAAAATGCCATTGGTAATTTGATAAGGATTGCATTGAATCTGTATATTGCTTTGGGTAATATGGACATTTTAACTATATTAATATGTTCAGCATATAACATGTTCTATGCAGAGAGAAGTCCAAAAGTTTGTGTTTTGTGAGATACAGTAATGCCTTGGTTTGCGAGCATAATTCATTCCAGAAGTAAACTACTCATATTGCAAGACATCGCTCGTTTACCACTTTAAAATGTAATTGGTTTGCAAGCATAATTCGTTCTGGAAACAAACTACTTATATTGCAAGACATCGCTTGTTTAACAAGTTAAAATGTATTAGAAATGTTTGCTCGTCTTGCAGAGCACTTGCAAACCACATTACTCGCAATCCAAGATTTTACTGTATTGCTTTTCCTAAGGAGAGATCTTTTTTGAAGCTCATTAGCAGATGCATCAGAATCTAAAAGAGCAGTTCAATTAAGGATAAGAAAAACAATGAGGTCAATGAAGACTTGACTTATAAGTGTCAATAATAATTCCACCTCCCCCTCACCCATGATTTTTTAAAGTCAAGTTTTATGCATTTCCTGCAGGTATTGAAGTGGATTTCCACCTTTGTCATTTCAGAATGTCATTTTCAGCATTCGGCAGCAACTAATGATATGGAAATGAGACAAGCTCGTTAGTTCTAATAATACTCCCAAGTATTTGCACCCAGAGTAAATACTAACTTTTACTGTTGGCTTTGTGTGTTGTGAATTAGCCAGACTGTTTCTCAAACTGGAGCACACATCTTCCCAGGAAGTCTAATAGCAGCACTGGTAGTGTTTGCAGCAATAATTGGCGCATCTTGATTATCAGTTTTGTTCTTGGATTCGGGAATATTTTTGTTTTTGTTTTTCTACTCCTAAATTGTATAAAATATCATTAGGTTATAAACAAACACATGTAATGTGTATTCATTGCCGTAGCCCTATACCTGCCTGACACAGAATAGACACCTAATATTTTGTTGAGTGAATGAATAATGAAGTAGGATACAAAATTCTCATTTTAGAAGTGGGAGGTCAAAGTAATGTTCTGCTGGCCATCTGCAGCTTTGAACAATACTTTCAGATTCTGCATAACTTCACGTTCTTCTACCAGCTGGGATGCCTTAAAAAAGTGGAGGAATACTGACCAAACACAGAACAGTTAAAAGGTTACATGAATATTTCCTAGTTCAGGTAACACCATGAAGAAGTGGTCAGTCACATCTTTTGATGAAAAGGATGGGTTCACTTGTTGTACTGTTGTCACCAACTCCAAAGATGTTATGTGCCAAGAAGCAAAGAGATGTATTCTTGGATTCCAGAAGAAAGGTGATTGTGGGTTTTCAATATTCATGTGCTAGCCCCTGTGAGGTGTTACGAAGGTGTAAACAGAAAGTAGGTACACTACACATAGTTCACAATGTTTGTCTTTCTGAGAACATGTCAGACAGCAAAGCAGGCCTTATATGATTGTATGTCAAAATGAGGCACACACTTCAAGAACTGTAGGGAGTAATTTTAGAGAGACCATTGAGTTCTAAAGTGATAGAAAAAATTTTTTTAAATGACATATGGAATGCAAGTTCCGATTGATATGTAAATGTGAATGACATTAGCTTGTTTGCTGAATATCACTACGGTCACCTTCGGAGTACTCCCCTTGGGAAGCTATGCACCGACACCAGTGCCTAGTCCACCCTTCAAAGCAATTTTGGACTCTCTTCTAGAACGGCTATCAGAGCTCTCGTCATATTACCCTTGATGTCCTAAAAGCCATTGGGGACCAGATAAGGTGAGTAGCGAGGGTGTTCCAATACAGTTATTTGTTTACTGGCTAAAAACTCCCTCACAGACAGTGCCGTGTGAGCTGGTGCATTGTCGTGAGGCAAGAGCTCCTTTGGAAACTTTTTTTCTCATGCCAAGATTTTCAGTTAAGATTTCCTTATCTGTTTCTCTATCGATGTTTACTTGGTCTTCTATGCTTCTCTCAGTCAGCCGATAAAATTGATGCACAATTCCACAAATTTTTGCAATGCTTTCATCAGTTCTCATTACTGGCTACCCTGATCTCTCCTCATCAGTTGATGTGACCCACGCACCAACCGAGTGCTTCCTTGTCAGTTAGGAGCTTACCGAAAGGGTACCTGAGAGGATTGGGTGGGAGACTGGAAAAGAAAGAGACTAGAGACGAAAGCTGGGGACAGGAGGTCCACCCAATGCTGATGGCAGAGAGTGGCCCCATTTATTGTTTATACACAGCTTTTATAGCAAAAGTAACTTTCCTTAGGTAGGGGGTTTTGGGAACTTGAGTCCCCTCCTCCCGGGGCTTTCCATAGGGTGTGGGGAAGTTACAGCAAGCAGAAACTTAACAGGATGGCATTCCACTCTGTAGCTTTCAAGGCCCTTGACTGTTTTCTCCTCAGCGGCCAACCTTCCCATGCTGCTCACTCGGCCTGAGAGCCTGTCAGCCTACCAGCTCTCAGGCTTAAACCCTTACTGCAGACCTCCGGCTCCCTACAATCGGTGACGCATTCTCTCCCCTTAGAAAAATGTTTAATCAATTTTTACAATGCCATTTACTTTATGGCATTATCCCCATAAACTTGGACTAACATGTCCTTGATTTCACCTCCACTCTTGCTAAGTTTAATAAGAAATTTAATATTTGTTCATTGCGCTAATTCAAACTCAGACATTCTTGCAACAGCACACAAAAACACACAATAATGAACTCCACTCAGCAAGACATCACCACATATTGACACGAACACAGCTGTGAGACTCTGATATACCAAGGTTATGAAACCTTACTGAGCTAGTGTACAGTGCTGCCAATGTAAGTGCACGGTGGCAAGTTCGCGGACTTAATTGTCAGACCTTGTAAACAACTATACGATAACAGCAGGGGACTTCAATACATATCAACAATGGATACATCATCCAGACAGAAAATCAACAAGGAAACATTGAGATTGAATCATACTTGAGAAAAAATAAATTTAAGAGGCATAAATAGAAAATCCCACTCAACAGCAGCTGAATACATGCTCCTGAGAACACACAAAATATTCTCTGAAATAGAGCATGTGGTAGGACACAAAACAAATCTTAGTAAATTTAAAAATATTGAAATCATACCAACTTTCTGATCACTGGTATGACTCTAGAAATCAAGGGAAAACTGAGAAGATCTACAAATATGTAGAAACTTCTGAATATCCATTGGGACAAAAAGAAATCAAAAGGTGAATAAAGAAGAAAAAATTATCTAAAAACATGAAAATGGAAATACTGTATGTATATCGTATCTTACATAATGCAGCAAAAGCAGTTCTACAGGAAACCTTATAACAATAAACACATATATTAAGAAATTAGAGGCTGCAGTCCCTGTGGCAGTGGGTTGCCATGGGCTACCATGTGTAGCCAGCAGCCAGCGTGAGCGGCCAGCAGCCGCAGTGAGCAGCCGGCGACAGATCTGCCTCGCCAGGGAAGAGCGCAATGATGGTGACAACTTGGGCCAGTGAAGCAGCGTCCTCCACAACTAGATTGAAGAACAAAACGACAGCAACTTGTCTGTTCCCCTTCCCCCAATTCCCCAGCACTGTTCCCATCCCCGCAATTACCCAATAAAAAAATAAAAATAAAAATAAAAATAAAAAAGAAATTAGAAAGATCTCAAGTAAAAAATAACAAAAACTTTACATCACAAGGAACTAGAAAAAAAACAACTGAAGCCAAAAGTTAAGAAAAGGAAGAAAACAAATAATAAAGATTAGAGTAGAAATAAATGAAATAGAGAATAGAAAAACAGTAGAACAGATCAACAAAACTAAGAGTTGGTCCCTCAGAAAGATAAACAAAATTGACAAAACTTTGAGAATAAAAGAGAAGACTCAAACATACAAACAAACAAATAGAAATGGAAGAGGAGACATTACAAATGCTACTACAGAAATACATAGGATTATGAGAGACTACTAAGAACAATCATATGCCAATAAAGTACATAACCTAGAAGAAACCGGTATATCTAGAAACACACAACCTATCAAGACTGAATCAGGAAGTAGAAAATCTGAACACACCAATAATGAATAAAGAGATTGAATCAGTAGTCAAAAACCTGCTAACATAAACTGTTTACTCTCACTCATCTAATTTGTATTCATTTTAGTGGTTGCAACATTATTTTGGGCATAGGCTTTAATTTTGTTGAGAGCAGGAACTAGTATTATTTCCATGTAACTTCAAGATCTATTTGTAGTACAGAATGAGCAGTCAGCAAACACTTTGTTCAGGCTCCTTGTGTTCATAATCACAAGAATGGTGTACTCAACGAGATGCAAATGTTCCTGTTGGTTTGTCTCCTGTTCCCCTTTGTTAAAGTAAATCTGTGGAGTATAACATATCACCACCTCCTTTTCTGCATACCTCCCCTATACGTCTATCAATTCACTATGTCTGCCTCATGGAGAAGGCTGCCTGCATCTATTGAGATGATCACATGTAATTTTTATCTTTCATTTTATTGATGTGATATATTACATTTAATTATTTGTGTATGTTGAACCATCCTTACATCCCAGGGACAAATCCCACTTGGTCATGGAGTATAAACCTTTTAATGTGTTCTTGAATTTGTTTTGCAAATCTGGCAATGCCGTCATTGTAGAATGAGTTTAGAAGTATACCCTCCTCCTTAGTTTTTTGGAAGAGTTTGAGGAGAGTTGTTGCTAAACCTTTTTTTAAAAAAAAACTTTTGGTAGGCTTCACCAGTGAAGCCATCTGGTCCTGAGCTTTTCTGTGTTAGCAGGTTTTTGATTGCTGATTCAATCTCTTCACTCATTATTGGTGTGTTCAGATTTTCTCTTTTTTCCTGATTCAGTCTTGATAGGCTGTGTGTTTCTAGATGTACTGGTTTCTTCTAGGTTATGTACTTTGTTGGCAAGTGATTTTTCTTAGTAGTCTCTCATGATCCTATGTATTTCTGTAGTAGCATTTGTAATGTCTCCTCTTTCATTTCTATTTTTGTTTGTTTCCTCTCTTTTTCTCAGTCAGTCTAGCTAAACTTTTGTCAATTTTATTTATCTTTTTGAGGGACCAACTCTTAGTTTTGTTGTTCTGTACTACTGTTTTTCTGTTCTCTATTTCATTTATTTCCGTTCTGATCTTTATTATTTGTTTTCTTCCTTTTCTTAACTTTTGGCTTAAGTTGTTCTTTTTCTAGTCCTTTGTGGTGTAAAGTTTTCTTGAGCTCTTTCTAATTTCTTAATATATGTGTTTATGTTATAAAGTTTCTTCTAGAACTGCTTTTGCTGCATCATGTAATATATAATACATTTCCATTTTCTCTTGTTTTTAAATTTTTCTTTTTTATTCACCTTTTTATTTTTTTGTCCTATTGGATATTCAGAATATCATTAAGATTCCACTAAGCATTGAAAGTTCCATGGAAACAAAAAGTTTAGTAATATTTTTAATTGCTAGCTGTGCCATGTCATTGTTTGGTATGGAAAGGAGGAAGCTAAAATAATTCCTATGGGCACAGATGCAATACTGTTGCTACAGAGTGGCCTAGAGAGGAAGAACAGGGAAAAGGTGACAAGGATCTCAAAAGGCCCCTAAGGCGTTAGGTCAGGGAAAATTTGTATTATGAAATCAGAAATTCTTGGCTGAGCTATTCATTTTAATAAGTAGTCTGCTCTCATTAATTTTTACTTTTCAGGCTATGCCACTCTTACAAAAGAGATTATTGTTTTGTTTAGAAACATGGCATGAAACAAGATATAGTCTGAGCATTTACAAACCTAAATTACCCTCAGCTTAAACTATTTTTTCTTACCAGAGTACATTTGTACATTAAAAGGATTAAAAAATCTCCCCTATGGTCAAACTGTGTTTAGTGGAAACATGAGACTCATTATCAAACAGCAGCTTATATAGGTGACGGATAATTGAAGAATGGGGGAGATGTCTAAGGGAGATGTTAGAACAGGCCTGAGACATATTTCAATTATTGTAGAAGGCAAAAAAGGTGGGATCAATCTTCTGTAATGTCTACTTAAAAAGAAAAAAAGGAAACAGGAGTGGAAGAACATCATAGACAATCCGGACATTTTGCAAAATGAATTTAAATACTCTCTAAGTTTATAAGGCTCTTTGAACCTCCCATAGCCATAGCCAATTTTACATAGGATGGTTCAAATAAAAACCTCAAGAAGGAACACTAATCTTCTGAGATGGGTATAAACAATTTTACTAATAATCCTTCATGCCCAAGGAAGATGTTGTGGTAGCTTTCAAATATATATTCTTGTCTGTTATGTAGTTTCCAAAATTAACACGTTAAGCACCAAGCCTGTTTTGTCTTCCTTTCTGCGATATCCGATTTCACCGATATGCTTTCTCTTCAGTCAGTTGTCTGTGGTTCGTGTTCCAGTGCAGTTTTTAAAATTTTTCATTACCCGTAACAGTGACAACGTCAGTAGAAGAAAACATGTGAAAGCGATTCAAGTGAAGTTAGTTTTCCTAATAGAAGAATATAATTTTTTAAATTGTATATTGTCAGTCACCAGTGACTGACACGGTCCCAAAGGAAAGTATAGTGTCGGTCACTGGAGACTGACATGGCGCTTAACGTGTTAAGTAAATATAACTACTGGCTACATGCTGTTCTCTTTAATATCTCTGCCAGTTTTGTGTCCTTTGCTTTTTCTGGAGCAATCAGATAATGAACTCTTATCTAATATTTTTATCCAAACTGAGCTACCTGCTGACTCCCTAGAATACTGCTCATTGGTCCAGACAAGCTCTGCAGGGGCTATTTATTTCTCAGCAACACATCATTCCCTGCCATTCAATTATATCAGAAGTGGATTCTGCTCCATCAGTTGATCTTAAATAGTAAGTAGCAGAAGGGTTGGCTTGGCTGGATCCTCCTTCAAGTCTCACTCTCCCTGTCTTCAGCATACAATGTATGTTTTCTCCTCAATTTTCTGTTTTGCCCCCTTTTCTTTTGGACTTCAATGCAAGAATAAGAGGGAAAGACATAACGTTCTTTCTCTTTTATACAACCACTTTCTCATATATAATGTTAAGCAAACAATATATGGCTGGCCAATGCTGAGATCCATGAATTCAGCTCACACTCCACTCTTTTCCCCTTGTTTCTGTGACAAGATAGCTCTTATATTTCTCTGTCTCCTGAGACTGTACGAAATAGACCAAAGATACTAAATAGCAAAAAAATGGAGTGATTTCAGAATTTTTTTGTGGGCTGCCTGACACTTTTTCCTCTTTTCTCAGTATCAAGAATTTCTGGAATTATTGCTTTTTGTGTGTGGGGGTGGGTAGCATTGTCTGGTGATTGTAGTGGAATCACCAGAAACCCAGGTGATTCTAATGCAAGTGATTTCCTACTCAGCAAAATTCTAACCTCTGATTTCCTCTATTGGTCAGGTGAGTTAGATTGTTTGCAAAGGAATTACTAAATGTTTCTTGACATGCAATTTAGACAAAGCCATGTTTGCAACTTTTAACAAATTCATTTTCTTGGTGTACACAGAAATTTTTAAAAAGTATATAACTGGGGCCAGCCGAGTGGCACGATGGTTAACTGGCTTGGGACGCCAGAGGGCCCCGGTTCGGATCCCACATACGAGGGCCAGTGACGCTGCCCTCCACAGCTAAGATGCTAAACAACAGCTCAACCTGGAGCTGGGCTGCTGTGAGTCGCCGGCCACGGCGTGGGCTGCAGCCCCTGTGGCAGTGGGTTGCCATGGGCTACCATGTGTAGCCAGCAGCCAG
>NW_017731873.1:248340-306072 GCF_001890085.2 Hipposideros armiger
AGAAGGGGTGTAAGATCTTCGTCCTACTGGGGGACATCCAAAGGGGAATTTAAATTCTTTAAGATATAAAGCAGTATCTGTTTCTCAGTCACAGCTTCAGAATTTGTCACAATTGCAGTGTGTTTGGCCATGTCAGATACTGAGGCGCAGATGGCTCCCGGCAACAGATCCCAAAGCCTTAGAAGTTTCTTTCAGAGAAAGTAGATTATTTCTATTCCAGGAAAAAAAAAAAAGAAAAGAAAAGAAATAAAAAGCACATTCATTGAAGACATTCCTATTTGTATAACAATGAAAACCAGTGAAGAATAAAAACATGAAATACTAAGAAACTGTATTAGCTAAAGTGATTGATAGCATGAACTCTGGACAAGTTGCCTGTCGTCAAATCCTGCCAAGGCCTGTGATTTGGCAACCTTCAACAATGCTGGACCTCCTTTGCCAGATTTTCCTCCCCTGTATGTTTGGAGTCATGATAATGTCTTCGTTACGGGGTTTTAGGAAAAGCTGTATCTTTTCCTAACCTTTTAGTATCTTAGTTTCCTCATCTTTAAAATAGTGATAATATCTCTAGCAATGTTTGGTTAGAGATTAAATTATTTATATATGTAAGCTGTTTAGTATGGTATGAGTTAATACATATATGACATTTAAAAGGTGCTTGGCATGGGGGACTGAACTCAGCACCTAGAGCTGAGCTGAACTGCCACCCAGATGGTTCAGTGGATAGACTGTATGCTCTTAACAGCAAGGTTGCTGGTTCGACTCCCACATGAAAAATAAAATAAAATAAACGGTGCTTGGCACATACTAAACACTCAATAAATGTTTGTCATTATTATAAAGTACTAAGAACTTTAAAATAATTTTGTTTTTACTTGTAGGTGAATAATTATGGACAACATAGACACATATTTAGTGAACTTTAAAGGCTTTAACTTTGATTTACCTGCCGTTGATGTTGACTTTCTAGAAAACATAGAAGATTTTGAAATTAGAGATGATGATATCTTTATAATTACATATCCCAAATCTGGTAAGTTGGAGGGGTGGGCCACCTGTATCAGTCTTCACCCTGGTTTGATAATACCTGTGTACAAATGTGCCCAGTCCCAGACATTAACAGTAGCCCAGCCTACATTCAAGCAACCACTTAGGATCAGAAAGAAAGTTAAATAAAACTCAAATCTTTATAAGGCCATTTGAAATGCATGTATTGTCTTTTTTTATTTAAGATTTTTATTGGGGAATTGGGGGAAGGGGAACAGACAAGTTGCTGTCCTTTTGTTCTTCAGTCTAGTTGTGGAGGACGTTGCTTCACTGGCCCAGGTTGGCACCATCATTGCGCTCTTCCCGGGCGAGGCAGATCAGTCGCCGGCTTCTGGACAGCTGCTCACGGTGGCTGCTGGCCGCTTACGCTGGCTGCTGGCTACACACGCTGGCTGCTGGCTACACAGGGTAGCCCATGGCAACCCACAGCCACAGGGGCTGCAGCCTCCTCCGTCGCCGGCGACTCACAGCAGCCCAGCTCCAGGTTGAGCTGTTGTTCAGCATCTTAGCTGTAAAGGGCAGTGTCACTGGCCCTCATATGTGGGATCCGAACCGGGGCCCTCTGGCGTCCCAAGCCAGTTCTTAACCATCGCACCACTCGGCTGGCCCTGTATGTCATTTTTGATGGTACATATGAAGAAACCAAATATTGAGTCAAGAGCAGATACTTAATAAGTGCTGACCTATTGGCTTTCTCTGAGAATGGAAGAAAATATATTTAAAAACCCAGTAGCATTTTTGTTAGCAGCACATCTCAGTCAGAGCTAATTCCTAATATGCTTTCCAATTACTCTAATTGCTTTGTATTTCCCTATAATAATGAAATAATTTTGAACTAATTGCCCTCAACTCTTATATTCCAAAACAAAAAACTGATTTTTAAAAATATTGGAACACAGGGTGATTGGTGCTCTTAAAGCCATGTTGTACAAGTGGTTAATGTTGCTCAAAGATACACTGGAGTCTAAGTCAATACAAAAAAATCATCCCCTATTCTCATGAAAATGCTCCAGTCCCTCCCTTTTACCATCTACTTTGAAATTAATGACCTTGTTTACTTTCCCCAAAGTAGGAATGCAATGCCTTTTCCCTGAATTCTTCTATTCTGCAAAATTTATCAGCACATCTAATATTGGGGTTTTTTTTTTTCCTCCTGTAGATGTTGGTGGCATCTGCTTTTTTATTTGCTTAATTTTAGGTTAAGCTCAGCAGCCCATGATAGTCTTTCCTTTACCCTTAATCCAGCCCACGTGTTTGGGACATCATACCCCAGTCCTCAGCCCAGGCTTCTGGGCTCTTACTCATCTTGGAGGGGCGATTAGTGACTCTCCCCAGGAGTCACCATAAATTTTATCGAATCTACTATGTCTATAATCAGTTGAGTAGTGACAATTACAAGATTGTTGACATCTCACATCCTTTTAGAACATTGATTGTATTATTCATGAACATAGATGTAAAAATCCTAAACCAAATATAAGGAAAAGAAATCTAGTGATGTTAAAAAAATAATACACTGTGACCAAGGTGGGTTTCTTTCAAGTCCTGATTGGTTTAAAAACATATTACTGTAGTTTACCCACATTACTAGAGTATGAAAGAAAGCCAACATTTTCATCTCAATAGATGCAGAACAAGCATTTAATAAAATTCAGCACATATTGATAAGGGAAATTATTTAAAAACTAGGGAGAAAAATGAACTTCTTTAACTTCATAAACAGTATTTACCAAAAACTACCACAGACATCATATGCAATAGTGAAACATTTAAAATATCACATTTTGGGCCGGCCGAGTGGCGCATTGTATAAGAGCTGGCTTGGGATGCCAGAGGGCCCCGGTTCAGATCCCACATGTGAGGGCCAGTGACACTGCCCTCTACAGCTAAGATGCTGAACAACAGCTCAACCTGGAGCTGGGCTGCTGTGAGTCGCCTGCAACAACGACGGCGTAGGCTGCAGCCCCTGTTGTGGTGGGTTGCCATGGGCTACCGTGTGTAGCCGGAGGCCAGCATGAGAGGCCAGCAGCCACTGTGAGCGGCCGTCCAGAAGCCGGCGACTGATCTGCCTCGCCCGGGAAGAACGCAATGATGCTACCAACTTGGGCCAGTGAAGCAACGTCCTCCACAACTAGACTAAAGAACAAAAGGACAGCAACTTGTCTGTTCCCCTTCCCCCAATTCCCCAGCGCTGTTCCCATCCCCCAATTCCCCAATAAACAAAAAATAATAAAATAAAATATCACATTTCAAATCAAGTACAAGACAAGAATGCCTGCTATCAGTACTTTCTTTCAACAGTGTATGAGAAAACCTAGGCTACACAGTTTAAAAAAATATATATGGTGAAAGCGAACTTGAGCTCTTAAGTTGTCTCTACTTCTACAAATAAAGCTTTAAGAAAGGAGACTGAGAAAGGAGAAACAAAAGTAACTACAGAAAATCAGAAGACTGGAACTTAACAGGAAATACAGCAAACAGAAAGAGCTGAAGGATTAATCTGAATTGCTGTTATCGTGATGGTATCAGAACCACAGCTCTTTCCAAGTAAAGGAGGAGCTAAGAGCATTTGCTCTTGTTGTTACTCATTGTAATGTAAAATACAAGCAAACAAAAAATTTAGACAAATTTCCTTGGAGTACTTAGAATGGTTAAAAAAAAATGAAAGCTCCAAAAGATCTTCAGATATATGGCATTGTTATTGACATCTTTTTTATAAAAGATTCAAAAGGAGATTATTTTGACAGGTACTGTCTGGGGTCAGCAGATAGTAAGCTCGATATGCTTTGAGAAACATCGTTACGGAACTGAAACGGTGGAAACGATTGACAGAGCCCCCTTCTTTGAATACAACATACGCAAAAAAGACTTTCTCAAGATACCATCCCCTCGAATCTTCTCTTCCCACCTCCCATATTATTTAGTCCCAAAAGGTCTGAAGAACAAAAAAGCTAAGGTATGTCATAGAAATAGCTGATGTACCTTTGGTACAAACAAAAATACTTTCTTCAAGTATTTTTTTCCAGCTCCACTCATCCACATTCTTTCAAATGTTACTATTATAATTTTTATGATATTGTTTTACACATTCAAGATATATATGGAATTATAAGTATATACATAAGTTTGGTCACTGCACACATGGCTTGCAGTGTAATTATATAACGTGCGACAAATTTTTTTTATGACAGCGAATAAAATTCTATTCTTTTTAATGGTTTGATAGAATTGTATTGTATGGTTCTACAATATTGAATGTGTATTGATGGACAGGTAGGTTGCAGACAATGTGTATATTGCATTGCAATAAACATTCTTATAGATCTTTAACTTTTTTGATCTAGTGAAATGTTTCCCTAAAAGTGGAGTTTTCAGGTTAAAGCGTCCAGTTATTTTAAGTGTTGGTAAATATTATCTACTTGCTTTCTATAATGTATTAACTTACACTTGTTCAAATAGTGTATAAGAATGTTTTTTGCTCACATGCTTACAAGTGATTGGAATGATCAATCTTTGCTAATGTGCTAGGTAAAAAAAAAATCTCACTCTTGAGCAATTTGCAGTCCTTTTGGTTTTAATAACTTGAGCATCTTTTTATATATGTTTAGCCCTTGAAATATCCTTTATATTCCTTGCCCATTTGGCTTTAGCTTGTCTTTTATTTACTGTTTTGTAGAAGTATTTGTATGGGACAAATATTTTCCCAATTAATAGTTTACCTGTAAAGATTGTTGAATTTTAATTTTGTATAACCAATCTAGCAATCTTTCCTTCGTAGATTCTAGTACTTGTATCTTGCTAAGAAAACACTTCCCCACCAAAAAGATTATGCAAATACTCTCCATGTTTTTTCTAATTAACTGTGTGTTTTTATTTTTTACATTTAATTATAAATTATATCTGATGCTGTATGTGATTTGAAATATGACTATTACATAATATTTGCCAAGGGAGTTAGCCAGCTGATCCAATATGACTTGTTTAAACATTTGCTCTTCCCCTACTATTTTAAAGTCTACATTTTGATATACTAAGTTTCTATAGTCATTCCCTCTGATTCTGGATTCTCCATTCCAAAAATTAATATGTAGGAGTTCTTCACTGTCTTAAATACTGCGACTGATAAGACAAATCCCCATCAACTTTATTTTTTGATATGTTCATTCCCCCAGTGATTTTTTAGATGTTGATTGGAATTGATTAAATATATATAGATTAATTCTGAGACAATTATTAAAATCACAATATTGCAAGATTCCTTCCAGCATCATTCTATTGCTCTTTATTTATCTGGTCTGTTTTCATGTCCATCAAATGTGCTGTTATTCTTTGTATGCTTCATACACATTTTTCCCTGAATTTCCATTTTTCTGGCTATTATGAATTGTAATTTTTTTCACTATTGTTTTTTCTAGTTAGTTATTGCTGTTATAAAGAAAAAAAAGCATTGGTATTGTGGCTCCCTTAATCAATTTTATTAGGTTTATTAACTTTTTGCCTATTCTCTGCAATATATTAGATCTTAAAAGAATACATTTTACTTTACTTTATTTTCCAATATTTACATTATGATTTTGTTTTTGTTTGTTTCCTATTTCAGTAGTTAAAACCTGCAGAAAAAAATAGAGTAATAGAAGTGATGACAAATATTCTTCTCTTGTCCTTGATTCTCTACCATTTTTAATATTTTTTCTTAGTTTTGTTTTGCAGCTGATTTTCCAAGCACATGATAATGAATAATGTTTTTCCTATTCTTAGTTTGCTTGGAGTTTTTTTGTTTTTGTTTTTGCTTCATTCAGAAAAGGTCTAATCACATAAAACGCCTTTTTTGGCAACTCTGAAGATGCTATGACTCTCCTGTCTCCCTTTAATCTATAGTGAAATGAAATCAACTAATATTTCAATAATGTCCTGTTTCTGGAATAAATCCTACTTGTTTATAGTATGATATTTATATTAACATACAGCTGGAAGAGTTTTATTAATTTTTATTCAGAAATTTTTATCTGTAGCTATTTTTAAATAGACTAATTTTTGTGATTGTTCTATATTTGATTTTAGTATCACTGTTCTTCTAGTCTTATAAATTTCAAAGCTTTTTGCTAAGTTATGAAGTAGTTTAAAAATACAAATTAACTGAATTTTTTTAAGATTTGGTTTTAAGTCTATTGTAAATACATCTGATTCTATCAGCTTCATAGTCCTACATTTTCATTCTTCTGATCAGTTTATTTAAATTAGCTGCCTTTCACTAAAATGGTTTTATAATTTTAATTTCAAAGTATATTATCCCCATTTCATCTATCTTTTAAAACAATGAAAAAAATTACAACATATTCTCACATGATCTAATGAATTTTCTCCAATTCTCTGATTATATCTTTTTCAGTCATTTTTAATAAGAAAAAATTTTTATGTTCTTTAATTTTCACATTTTTCAGGATATCAGGAGTTTCTATTAAATTTTTTTCTCCAAATAACTAGTTTCTTTTTAAAGCATAATTTAATGTTTTCTGCGTCATTGATTTCTGCTTTCATTTTAATTGTTTTCTCATATTTTGTTTGCATTTATTTTTCTGACTTCTTAAAATAAACCTTAGTATTATCTATTTCCAATATTTATTTTTAAAATATTGACATTTGAAAATGATGGATATTCTTTTTAGTATAACTATGGATATAATTTTGTTAGTATCTAAATAACCTATCATTTCAGTTTTAATTTTCTAGTTGGTCCAAGCTATTTTGAAGATTTTTTTATTTCCAAGAGTATATAATTTTCTGTATTAACTTTTTCTTTGTTGATTATTAGTATGTACTATCATGAAGTAATGGTGATGTATGAGTTCTACTGTTTAAAATTCATTAAAACGTTTTATGGTCATTTACATGGTCAATATTTTTAATATGTCCCATGACTACATGAGAAAATGGTGTATATTCTCTGTGTGAGGTAACACGCACATATACAAAATAAACTTTGTTAAATGACTGTGTACATTTTGTTAGTCCTTTAATCCTTATGTTTAAAGGAAAGTGAGTATAAATCTTCCACTGTGATGGTTTCTTCTCCAATACCGGAAATATATTCTTTATTTTTTAAGATGTGAAAGTTTTACTTTCATATTTAAATCCTCAATCCATTTATAAAAATGATTTTTGTGTATGGTGTGAGGTAGGAGGCAGAATTCCATTTCTTTTTTTTTTTTCTACATTGATAATTACTTGTTTCAACATCATCTGTTTAATAGTTTTTTCTTTTTTCACTGATCTCCAATGCTATTTGGCTATATATCAAATATTACTTAATGTCCATGTAGAGTAAATTGAAACAGCTTCTGTGCAAGGTAATTTACAATATTAATCAACTTTAGGAATAAGTTATTTCCCTATTAGAAATTAGTCCTTATGCTTGTACATGTGAAATGTCATGTGAATAAATTTATTTCAACAATCTTTGTCATGGCAAAAAATTGGACATAACCTAAATTTCCATGAGTAGTAGACTGGGTGAAACAAATTATTATACATTTATATAATGAAATGTTATCTAGACATTTTTAAAAAACAAGAATTATTAAACTTGTTTTACTATTTCCCCTGCAGATTATTTACATCTATAGAAACCCCAAGGATGTTTTGAATTCATACTTTCATTTTTCAAACTTGATGGTTTTATTCCAATTTACAAAAACTATGGAAGAGTTTTTGGAAAAGTTTCTAGATGGAAAAGGTAACTGAATTTATTTATACAAGCACAATGTTTATGAGGCAATGTTGCCATGTAGCCAAATTCTCAAACTTAGGGAACATATTTTAGGAAGATGGAGAGAGTAATGTTAGAAGCTGGAATGCACATGAATGTTACTGTTCTGTGAGTTTAATTTGCTACCCAGTGGCTCTTCTATTCTCACCTGGACCACTCTGGGGATTGTATGCAAAGTCATGTTGTTTAAGAAATATTTTGACCAGATCAAATGAGAGCCACAATGGTCTAACAATTCAAACTAGTTAGATCCATGTGTTCCAGAATAGCAAATGTTCAAAGTGGACACAGTGTTCCTGTTCTGTCATGGACTTATGGTAGGCCTTCTCTCCAATGGTGGAATTTTCATTTTGACACTGAGGAGGCTAAATTGAGGTAAGAGACTTGTGGAATGTGGAGTTGGTGCTCTCAATCATTTAGATTATATTCAGTTTCTATCTCATTGTCAATAGCTGAAGTTGCTATCCAGAGATCTTAAAATAGACAATAAAGGAAGAAATAAAGATGTTTTCAAGTGGAAGAAGTAGGAAAAGTAAGGGGCTTACCTTAAAGAAATCTTCAAAGTTAGTTCTTTGGGCTTCTTACTTATTAATTGCTGCTTTCCTACATACATAGGAAAGGCAGGTTTCCATTAAAATCATGTAATTGTTCCCAAAACACCATTTTTACAAGGTAACATAGGTGACCATTGGTAGGAGCTTTATTTTATTTTATTTTCTGAGGATTCCAGAACAGAAAAGAAAAGCTATAGTTTGCTGTTCAATGAGTGCAACATCTTTAACCTTGCTACATATTAATTTTTCCCACAGTGGTAGGAAGCCTTTGGTTTGATCACATCAAAAGCTGGTATGAGCACAGACATGATTTCAATATTCTGTTCATGATGTATGAGGAAATGAAAATGGTAAGAGAAGAAGGTTATTTTTAAAAATTGTTTCTTTGAAACCCTTTTTTAAATTTTAATTTGGGAATTAGGGGAGGGGAACAGCCAAGTTGTTGTTCTTCAATCTTAGTTGTGGAGGGCGCCAGTTGCCATCTGGCTGCCCATTGGCAGCTCATGGCCTCTAAGGTGCTGTGTTACAATCTTAGTTGCAGGTGGGTGTGGCCACCATCCCATGCAGGAGTTGAACCAGCAGCCTTGTTGTTAACAGCGCATGCTCTGTCCACATCCGGGCAGCAGCTCAGCTCAAGGTGCCGAGTTCAGTCTTAGTTGCGGGCGGGCGTATTCATTTTGTATCCTGTAACTTTGTGGAATTTGTCTATTAGTTCTAACAATTTTTTGTGGAATCTTTAGGGTTTTCTATGTATAAAATCATGTTGTATGCGAGCACAGGTAATTTTACTCCTTTCTTTGAATTTGGGTGCCTTTTATTTCTTTTTGGTGCCTAATTGCTCTGGCTAGGACTTCCAGTATTACGTTGAATAAAAGTGGCAAGAATGGGCATGTTTGCCTTGCTCCCAATCCTAGTGGAAAGTTTTTTTAGTCTTTTACCATTGACTATGATGTAAACAAGTAAGTATTTTATATATGGTCTATTGATGCTGAGGTAGTTTTTTTTTTAATTTTCTGTTCTTTGTTTTTTGAGTGTTTTTATCATGAAAACGTGTTAGATATTGTCAAATGCTTTTTCTGCATCAGTTAAGATGATTGTATGGTTTCTTTCCCTTTCATTCTGTAAATGTTGTATTACATTAATTAATTTCATATGTTGAACCCTCTTTGCATCCCAGGGGTAAATCCCACTTGATCATGGGGTATGCTCCTTTTAATATGTTATTTAACTTGTTTTGCTAGTAATTTTTTTTTGGGGGGGGGGAATTTATTATTTTTTTAAACTTTAATTAAATTTATTGGGGAGACAATGGTAAATAAAACTACATAGATTTCAAGTGTACATTTCTGTAATACATCATCCATATATCACTCATATGTGAGATATAAAACTGAAAGCAACAAAGAAACAAGACAAGCAAAGAAACAAAAACTCATAGACACAGATAACAGTTTAGTGGTTATCAGAGGGTAAGGGGAGAAAGGAGGTGGTAGAAGAGGGTCAAATATATGGTGCTGGAAGGAGAACTGACTCTGGGTGTTTTTCTAGTAATTTGTTGAGGATTTTTGCCTCTTAGCTTTCATAAGTGATATTAGTCTTGAGTTTTCTTTTCCTGTAGTGTTTTTATTTGGTATCAGGGTAATGCTGGCCTTATAGAATGAGTTTGGAAGTATTCCCTCCTCGTTGATTTTTTTGGAAGAGTTTGAGGAGGACTAGTGTTAACTCTTCTTTGAATGTTTGGTAGAAGCTGCCTAGACCTGGGCTTTTCTTTCTCGCATCCATTGTATTTAATTACTTGCTTTCCCCTTTCCTTCATGAAGTTCTAAACTCATGAACAAGCACAGATAACACATTATTGGTCTCTTAAACTTCTCCAATACTTATTACACTTTCAGAAACATATAAGATATCCTAAAAGTGTTGGTTAAATAAATTAATGAGCTATCCTTATAAAATCAAACAGTAGGAAGCTCTAACCAAGATGACAACCAGAGCACCCATTTTCATAGGAGGAATAGGGAAGTGATATATCCTTGTCAAACTTTAGACTTACATTAGGTCCAATCACCTTCAGTTTTTCCAAAATGTAATAGATGTTGGGCTGTAACTCGTGTGTTCCTTATAAGCTGAATAGTTTCTCATACCCACTATCCTTTCAGGATCTCAGAAGTTCTGTGCTTAAAATCAGCCATTTCCTTGAGAAAGAACTGAGTGAAGAGGACGTGGAAGCTATTGTGAAGAAGGCAACATTTGAGAACATGAAACACGATCCAAAAGCAAACTATTATGACATTATGCATAAAGAAGTGGGGACAAGAAGTGATGGACAGTTTTTGCGTAAAGGTGATGCTCAGTGGTTTATGAGAGTAATAATGTTACGAGTTCCCTTGAATCCTTGGCCTCTACACTAATTAAGAAGTGCTTCTAACATGTCTTTGCAAGTACAATAATACCTTGGTTTGCAAGCATAATTTGTTCTGGAAACAAACTACTCATATTGCAAGACATCGTTCGTTTACCACATTAAATTGTATTAGAAATGTTTGCTCATCTTGCGGAACACTCACAAACCATGTTACTCGCAATCCAAGGTTTTACTGTACTGTCATTTGGGAGTTAGAGAAAACCAAAGATCCTAACTGAAAATGGCCCTGAAAAGTATCCCAGATAACTGAACAGTTCTTTAGTACTGAGCCTGACACTTGAAACTGATCAATATTAGGTTCCTTCCTTCTAGCCTATGTGACCCTACTCTTAAAAATTTGTTACCAAGTATTACCTGAAGGTGATGGATGGATATATGTGACTAGGACATCTCCAATTTTTGTTTGCCTTTCTCTTTGAACATTCTATAAGTAAACTCAACATGTATTTTGTTGTGGGGGAAAGGGTTTGGATTAGTTGTTTCCTCATGTGTCAGATTTTTTCATTGTAAAAAGTAAATTAGCCCATTGTGCTATGAATTAAATTATTCAGCAACATGAAATAAACTTTTATTGTGCTTCTATGACATGCCAGGATTTGTTAAGGAAGAATACATTTTCCTCCTGATACCCTTTAAGTTCAAAATTTTTTGAATTTGATCTCTTTAATATGCATTTTAAAAAACATAATTTGTACTTTTCCATTTTATTCATATTTGTGCACTAAATTATGCATGGCTTAGCATTTTGATGGTGGACATTTATTCTTAATTATGCAAGTATCTTATTGAAATTGCTCTTGACATTGTTATTTTTTAAAAAACTTTTCTTCTTTTGCCCCATTTATTATTAACTTTTACGTCTCAGTGTTCAACTAGATTAAGTATAAAGCAATTCTCATGCTCATAATAGCTTGCTAACATGCCAATAATAATGTTTCAACAAGAGAATTTGATAGCTGAAGATGCCAAATCTTCCTTTAAAAAATCAGCTTATGATAGTTTCAAACTTCCATCAAATAAAACTGAAGCAATGGCAGCTCAGAGCACCCTCTGTGACCTTGGCTTCATTACTTGAAAATCTTTGGGTCTCATTTTTGTTTTTTAATTTTAAAAATGAAGAAATACTGATATTGTAGGTTTGTGTTGAGGATTATATTACATGATAGGTGTGCCAAGCATTTAGTAAAATATGTGTAACAATTCTAATCTAGTCATATATTTTACTTTTGTTTTTCCTTCTCGATAAAGGTTAAAATTTAATGGTAGTGGTTGTGCAAGTATAATAGATAAGGAAAGTGGATTTTGGAAGTATTTTTTTTTTGTTTCTTGGCTCATTTCTATATAAGGGAAAGTAGCAAACACCACAGAAAACTAATAGATATTTAGCTTGGCTTGAAGAAGGGATTAAAGCAGATTGGAGGAAATTTTTGACCTGATAGTGCTACTTACTCACCCAGGAGCTGATCATGTGCTTATCCCTCTAGGTGTCATTGGAGACTGGAAAAACTACTTGACAGTGAAGCAAAATGAAAGATTTGACAGAATATTCCAAAGGAAGATGAAAGATTTTCCTTTGAAGTTCATCTGGGATATAAATGAGGAGTAGAATCAATGTAAAAGAATTCTAGAAAAATATACTTAACTAGAGAGCATATTTTAATATACATGTTAATTTGTTCTTCTCATGCAAATGTTAATTATAAGACTTTAGTAATATAATAATGAGTAAACTGTGCTTATATTAGTTGCTGTGAGTTTGATGAACACTTTGAAATTTAAAAAAGTAAAATGATTTTAGAGATAGTCTGCCTTGATAGCCTGTATTATAAAGTGAAACACAGAAAGCATGTAATGTGAATTGTAAATGTTCTGAGAGGGTTTCTGCAATGTGTAGTTTTTTAATCTACAATTAAATTTAGTATCAATAAAACACTAAAAACTTTTATTATTGTAATTAAATTGTAATTATTTGGTTTAAAGTCAATGTGAATGTCAAAATAAATAGAGAACTCATATATAAGCACATACATCTGTTTACTAATTTACCAGATTACAAAATTTACACTAAAGATAAAAAGATCAAAAATAGATTAATCATCTAATCAATCATGTAACTATTGGGAGGGAAGAAATAATTGTATTTATAACATATCACTCACTTAACTAATTCCTCATGTTTTTAATAGTTAAATATTTAATATAAAATCATTTTGTGTTGCCTTACAGCCTCATCCTCGACCTCCCCCCCACACACACACCAGCCCCTGACCTAACAAGGTCATGAGGGAGTGTCTTGGAAAACTGAGACCTGGTGGAATGATATCAGTAAAGCTTCCTCAAGGGAGTGTCCTGGAAAACTGGGACCCAGCGGAATGAGGAATGATGTCGGTTATCTCCCTTAGTTCATCGCTGCAGCAGCAGCTGCACCATCCTGGGGGTTGTGTGTGTAGGAGTAGGAAAGCACAGCATGTGTTAGAGTACAATGGGACTGGTTGATGGAAACTGGCCTTAAGACACTTATGACACGGACTTTAGAAAGAAAGTTATTTTACTCTTTTGAAGTTTCTCAAAAAAAAGCTACACGTTGGCCCAATTCGGGACTCAGTTCCAGAGAGAGGGAACTGCAGTCCCCTGGCCACGTGTCTTAAATCTATCTTTGTCTCTTGTGCTTCTTTAACCCTTCACCGTCCCCTCTGACTCCTCACTGCCCGTGCTGTGCGGGAGGTGGCAATTTTGTATGACTAGAAAAATATTGATGAATTTGTTTATAATTTCCAAATGGAGAAAAAGTTTGGAAGCATAAAAGCAGTGAAAGAAACTTAAAAGAAAATTTAGTAAATTTACAACCATAAATATTTCAAGGCACCACCATCTATAACAGTTAACAAATGAAAACAACTCAGTGTCCATATACAGTAAAATAAATAACTGGCATTTCATATAAGCAACCACTATATGTTAGTGAGAATGCATGACTTACACCTACATGGAAAACATTTATGAAATCTCTGAAACATAATGTTCAGTGGAAAAAGCCAGACACTTATTGCATGATTCATTAAATAAGATTTAAAAACAGGTAAAATTAATCTATAGGTTTAGGAGAGTGTATACCTTTGGGGGATGGTGTAGTAACTGGACAAGCAAATAAGAGAATTCCTGGGATCTTAGTATATTCTGTTTCTTGATCTTAGTGCTGGTTCCATGGGTGTGGTCACTTTTTAAATATTCTTTGGGCTATACATGCATCATTTATGATTTTTATGTGTTTTTGTCATTTTAATAAAATTTGTGAAATCATAAATATAAAATTTTCTGTAAGGACAGACAAACAAAAACTTGTAGTTTATAGAAAAGACAAAACAAACTCAGAATTAGCAAAAGTTTAAAGGAATGTTCACTGTTAGAGTAGGGTGAAATAAACATTCTCATATATGTTCATGGAAGTGAAAATCAGTTCAAATCTCCTTTATTGCAATTTTGAAACAGAATCAAAAGTCTTAAAACTAGTCACATTCTGTGGTCCTGTAATTTCATTTCTAGGAAACTCCCGAACTTCGATTAAATTAATTCATTTTTCTGTAATTTAAATTTTACTTTCACTACATTTCTTTTTTCAACTAACATGTTTTTCCATGTCCATGCAATTGACTTATTTTCATGTCACAGATAAAACATCTATTTACATCTTTGTGGAGAGCATGAATCTGAGGTGTTCTCTCACTTATGAAACCCTTTCTCCTGGCATCTTAGTGAAGCACTCCTGTCGAAAATGAGAATATTCTATTTGTAACCAGTTTATGCAAAATAGGGTAGTTCATTAAAAGATTCATGGAACACCAGAAAGGAATTGTCTTGAGCTTCCTGAGGAACTATTGATAGAACCAAGAAGTATGAAGCAGTTAGGGACTCGTACATCTTTTCACTTTTTTCTCTCTCTCTCCTGTCTCAGAGCTTCATCTTTGTGTTCATGTATAGGATACATTCTTCCCTCCCTCTGTCTCTGAAGACTGACTTTAGCATGATGACAATCATGCATTGTGTCAAATGACCTCAGTTCGAACAATTAACAGAGATAGCCTGGTGGTGTTGAATTCATACTAAAATTCCAGGGAGAGAAAATACATTGTATAGGTTAGGTCACTAAGCTTCCCTGAGCATTCAACCTATGTTCAAAGCAAAACAGTCATGGAGTAGAAGCACAGCACACCATGTCCTGTACCATCATTGAGAGGATGAACTAGTTAGTGAAAAAATATATCATACCTGATATGGCTTGTATTATGTCTCCCAAAAAGATATGTTTAAGTCTTAACCTCCATTACCTCAAAATGTGATATTATTTGGAAATAGAATCACCGTAGATGTAATTAGTTATAGTCAGATACTGGAGTAGTGTGGGCCCTTAATCTGATAAAACTCATGTCCTTATAAAAAGAAGAAAGAGATACTGGGTGAAGACAGCTATGTGACAACAAGCCAAAGAATGACAAAGGGCACACCACTCCCACAAGGCAGCCAATTCAATGTTCAGGCAATACAATTTGCAGGAAAGTCGTTATCTATAAAATGAGACAAAAATGGGAGTGAAATGCCTTGAAGTTTTTGGATATACCTTGCCCTTGATCATGTCAGGATCTGAGCTCCATGCTATAAACGAGGCAGTTTGCACACTTAATTTAGTAAGTATTCACAGTAATCTTATGTAGTGCATGTTACAATGCCTATTTCATAGAACGAACTAGGCCTCTGGGTATGCACTATAACCATGCTCACAGTTAATGAGATGCAGAGCCAGGATTCTACCCAGGTTTGATTCCAAAACTCAGATGTTCTCCCCTCTTAATTGGCTATTTGAGGCTGATCAGCTTAGATAGGCATGCTGCATGTTAGACCAATGGAAGAGGAGAGAGGCAAGAATGAGATGTGATTATGAAATTTTAGAGAAAATGGAAATTCTATAAACTGATGGAATGAAATCTAATAAATCTAATCTAATCTAGTCAATCTAAATTTTTTAATGATAAAGAAAGCTGGGAATTTATTAGAACTGGCCTAAGTAAGGAAATAACAAATAGAGGCAATATACCATCAAATTATCTAGGTAATCTCAACTTTGACTGATAATAGAGGGAGTCCATCAAAGCAAGGTACTCTGAGACAGGTGAGTAAGAGAGCTGCTGAGGCAATCCTCCTCGCAATTCCGAGAGCCTTTGGGTGGGCGCGTGGGCCTTGACTCCTCTGCCCACTGTTTAGCAGTTGGCGAGCTCCCCACCCACTCTGCAGGCTATGGTGCCCACTCGTACCAACGTGGCCACTGAAATCCCCAGTAGCAAAGTGAAAGTGTCAATGCTTCCCAGCACTGGCGGTGGACACATCAACCGTCAGAAGAAAACTGTACCTGCTGAAGCTAGCTTTAAATCGAAAAGATGTCCAGCTGTGGTGAGAGCTCATTTACTCAAATTTAAGAAAAGCCCTAAGATTCCTTATAAGGCCATTGCCTGCGCCACCGTGCAGTTTTCGATTGGTGCCTTTCTCATTCTCTTGGGTTGCTTCCTGCTCGCGGGTTACATCAGCAAAATCGGCTCCAGCCGGGCCGTCGCCGTTCTGATTGTTGGCCTGCTGGTGTTTCTGCCGGTGTTTTACCACCTGCTGATTGCCTGCAGAGCACAGCGAGGCTGCCAGGGCTACTCCTACCAAGACCTTACTGACTGTGATGACTAGCCCCTACCGGAACCAGGAGAAGAGCCACAGATGGGGCTGAGCAGAGCAGGCATTTGGCAGAAGCTATGGAAATCTATGCCTAAGGATTAAGGAACTATGCAGTTTTGCAGCTACTTAGCAAAACTATGGCCAGATTTTTAAAATCCGCACCCAAATGTTAAGTGAGTTTATAATTAGACAAACAGGAAGCTAGGACAAGATCTATTTTTATTTTCCTGGCCCTGGCCAAAACCCCTGACAAATTTTTCCACATGAATGTGAAGACTAAGCAATATTAATTGTATGGGGAAGTGAAGTTATTCTGTAGAACAAAATGTTGCCTCCACCACCCTATTTAGCTGAACATTTCTTTTAAATAGTCTTAGTTGATGATTTTGTCTTAAGGCAAATGGGAAAATGCAGTATGTCTAATTCATATTACTAAGGAATTTATTTGGAAATTTTCTGAGTATTTCATCCCTCCTACTTATCTCTATCTGTATATTCTATGGATGACCTTGGTAAAGTCACATATCAATTTAGGCAAAATAAAAAGAGCACTACATTTGTGTTGTGTGGAGGCCCCATGAGCTTTAGAGTTAGACAGAACTGGTTTTAAATCCCAGATGCAAGCTTTCCAGCAGTGTAACCTTGGACAAATTACTTTAGTGCTCTGAGATAAAGTTTGGGACCATACTTCCTATCGTTTGGGTTTCAGTAGGGATCAAATAAAGTATTTTATATCAACAACATGGCACATAGGTGGTCTCCATAGTGTTAATTTCTCACTGTAAAATAGGGTTCTGCAGAAGACTGCACTGGAAGTTAACTAAAGCCACAGTGAATTGCATCCTTTCACTTAAAGCTAACATAAGCAAGTTGGCGACCCAAGAGAATTTTCTGCTAATCTGTAAAGTTATAATCTCAGTTCAGATCAGCACACTGGGTTGCTCTTTATGTGTGTGAGGCCTTCTACTCTTGAGTCCTGTATAGGAATAGGGCAGATCCAGGAGGCTAAAGTTATATAATTTGGAGGGGTTGCATCTAAAATATATATATATTTGAAATATAAAATATATATTTCGAAGAACATTCTGATATCTTGTTGAAGAGTCGTGGTTTTCTGTCTTTCCAAGAGCGTGAGCCACAATGTCATAATTTTCTCTGGAGTCTCCTTTTATGTTTTTAAAGGTAGCTTTCTTCACTATGGATTCCCCATTATCACTAGTCAACTGCTTTTCAAGAAATTGGCTGATTTTTAACACAGTGCTTGTGGGGTTCTGAAATGGGTTAAGTTGACCACACATGAATCCCATGATGAAGAGACAATGTATGTATCACAGTAAAGGCCTGCAATGTAACTGGGCGTGTGAATAAGGATTCTATAGGGCAGATATTGCTCAAAGATATATGTGCTTCTATCTGTAGTTTAAACAAATATAGGAAAATGTTCAGGAATCAAGTAGAAATATGAGAAGAAACTCTTTTTACTATCAATTCCATTCACTTCTGCCTACCTATGTGTCCACGACGCCTACCCTGGCTTTGCTATTTAATAATGCAACCTGCTGAGTGCACTTCCAATCATCAATTTTCTACATTACTTTTTCATTTTCCAGAGTATTTATCTCCTTTCAAAATGCTAAACAATGTGATTGTTTATTATACTTATTGTATAGTGTCTGTCTCTTCCCCCTAGTACGATAACTGTAGGAAAATAGGGATTTTGGTCTGTTATGTCAGTGCTGAGAACGGCACCCAGAATGTTGCAGGCTCTGGATAAATTTGTGGATGAAAGAATAAATAAAAAATTATTATTGCCTAACTTAAAGGGAAATGTGAAGGCCTAAGAATAAATTAAACCCATGCACTTTTGAAATTTCTAGTAAAACTTCACTCATTGATAACTTTAATCTAAAAAGTTTTTTTTATCTAAAATGTCCTTAGGCAAGTATATTTTAAAAGTATGTGCTCAGTCAGTCTCAAATGGTTACATATTATGTGATTACACTTATTTAACACTCTTGAAATAAAATTGAAGAGATGAAGAACAGATTATTAGCTGCTAGGAATTGTGGTAGTGATTACATGAAGCTACACGTTTGATAAAATTGCATAGAACTATACACACACACACACACACACACACATACCTGAGTGTGTGTAAAACCAGTGAAACCTGAGTAAACTCTGGGGACTGCACCAATGACAATTTCCTGGTATTGATCATGTAATATAGTTATGTAAGATGTTACCTTGGGGAGAGGCTGGGTTCAGGAAACCTTGCATTTTTTTTTTTTGCAATTTTGTGTGAATTTATCATTGTTTCAAAATAAAAAGTTAAAAAATGGTTTAAAAAATTAAAATGTGTCAAAAAATGTGTGCTTGAATCTATCTGTGTTTATGTTATGCACTAGTTTGACAAAAAATTTTGGTAGAGTCCAAACTCAAAACACACAACAGACTTTTTCATTTCCTCACAGGTAACAAAGAGAATACTGAAGTCATCTGTATAAGTGTGCCAGCCTCTAATAAGGATTAATCCAGGAACTGTCAATCACTGGATTAATAAACATAAAAAATGTAAATGAGAAATTCCAAAATCTAATAAGACCTAGAAGAAAGTAAAATTTCATGTGTAATATCCAGGTTCTTTTACCTTTCTGGACTGTGTAATTCTTATCCTTGTTCCTATAGAGACAGATAAAGTGTCTCCCCCACTTCCAGCTTATTTCAATATATTTTCTTTGTCTTGGTTTTCTGAAGTTTGAACATAATATGCTTAGATAGAGATTTTTTTATATTTATCCTGTTTGCTTGCTCTCTTAGCTTCCTGGATCTGTGATTTGGTGTATGTCATTAACTTTGGAAAATTTACAGCCATTATTACTTCAAATATACTGTTCCTCTCTCTCTCTTCTCCTTTTGGCATTTCTATTAAATGTATTTAACACCTTCTGTAATATCTCACAGGTCTTGGATATTCTGTTTCTTTTTTTCATTCTTTTTTTTCCCCTTTGTTTTTCAGTTTGAAGAGTTTCTGTTGACATATCTTCAAGTTCACTGATTCTTTCCTCAGCCATGTACACTGTACTGATGAGCCTATTAAAAACATCTTTCATTTTGTTTTATGTATTTTTTCTAGTATTTCCTTTTGATTCTTAGAGCTTCCATCTCTGCTTAGAGTACCCATCTGTTCTTCCGTATTGTCTACTTTTTCCACTAGAGCCTTTAACTTAGTAATTATAGTTATTTTACTTGCCAGGTCTGATAATTCCAAAATCTCTGCCATATCTGAATCTTATATGCCTATTTCGGTTTTGATGTTCATTTTGTCTTTTCAGACTGTGTTCATTGTCTTTTAGCATGCATTGTAATTTTTTGTTGAAAGCTGGAATGATGAATTAAGTAAAAGGAACTGAGATAGATAGAACTTTAGTGTGAGGTATTATATTTATCTTGCTCAAAATTAGGCTGTGTTTACTGTTTACTAGTAGCTGTGGTTTTAGAGGGTAAAATTTCTTCCAGTGTTCTTAGTTTTGTGTCCTTTGTTTTGTTTGTTTGTTTTTTTGAATTTCCCTAAAGACTCTTTATTAAGTAAGATCTCATGTTTGTAGTTCTTCCAGCTGTATCACCTGTTATTTTACAGAAGGCCTGTTCATGTGGTGGTACGGCGCGGCAGGAGGGGCAGCGTTCCTTAGTACCCTGATTAGATCTCAGTCTTTCGTATGTTCCATATCCCTCAGGTGTGACCTTCACAAGTGCTTCTCTGCTTCTTTCCCCCTCTACAACCTTAGGAATACAGAAAGGTTAGAGGGGACTAGATTTGAGTATCTACCCTCAGGGTAGTTAGGCTTTAGTAAAACCCTAAACCAACCTAGTAAAAATTGCTTAGGCTCTGGTAAAATAGTTTCCCTTGAGGGCAGGCCTTGTTAAGGAGAAGAGGAAACTCTGAGGGTTTTTCAAAATGGTTGCTTTTCTCCCTCCTCCTGCCAAAAGTAGGATGGGCTTTTTCTTTGATCTTCACAGAGAAGGCCTAGTAGGGCTCCAGGAGGTAAAACTCACTAAAAGTTCACTCCAATGACAAGTTGTGATCAATGCTAAGAATGAAAAGTACCGAGTATTATATATAATAAGCAAAACTGAGATTGTCTGTGAAATCAGGGAAGGTTTCCTAAGAAAAAGAACTAAGTGAAAGAACAGGGGAAAACATTTCAGGCAGAGGAAACATGCAAGAGCTCTGAGGTAGGAAGGAACATGGAACATTTGAGAAAAAGAAAGAAAAGTCAGAGTGACTAGATTGCAGAAAGAGAGGGGTGAGTGGTTTAAGATGAAGCTAGGAAGGTAAGTAGTCTGAGAACTTTGGTCCTTATTCTACAATCAATGAATAGCAAGTTTAAGATTACTAGAGTCTAAGCCTAGATAGAGCTTTGGGTTGAAAATGAAACAGAAATAATAGACATTTTCTTAGGTTGTTCCTTTCAGTTGCTCTTCTCTCTTAAAGTGGAGAGATAAGCAAGCGCTAGGCCTGTTCCTTCATCTTTCCTTTCTCCTGGCCCTACGCTGCTCAAGCTTGTCAGCCCAAGAAAAAAGCCTCCATCATATCATGCCAGCTGCAAGGGAGGAGAGAAAAGAACCATGTAGGGGGCAGAATGCTAACCCTTTCAACTCTTGCACCAATTTTTAAAAAAATTCATAATTCTAGTTTATCTTTCATTTCATTTTTTAGTCTATTCCAAGAGTTCTAACCTGATTTCAAGGAGTCCCCAAACCAGCAGAAATTACATGCAACATTTTGCATATGTGCACCCATGTGTATTTTGGGAAGAATAAAGGTCCACAGCTCTTATCAAATTATTGAAGGGTTCTGTGTTTCTCTCACCCAGTTGGGTGTGGGAGGAGGTAAGTATGTTCTTCATCAAGATAGAATTTATGACCAATATGCTGCTAATTGGCAGTCATGTCAATGTAAAAGTGTCAAATAACAAGTATTAGTTGGTTCGTGTTAAAATAAAATTAAAAAAGGGACACAGAACAAATTAACATCAAAGGCTAATTATTTAGTCTATATTCAAGGCCAGATATGGTGCCATCATCTATACTTCTTCATGTTGGAGATTGAATAATATGAATTAAAAGTTATAGTCGTGACCTTAAATATTGCAAAATATTTATTTTCTATTTAAAATATAAAAATATTTAATATAAATGTGAATTCACATTTATATTATCAATTAAAGATTGATTATACTATGCAAATATTGTTTTAGGGTTTATTTGAATTTCTATTATTAGAAAACAGGTAGCCCATGAACTGTCTTATTTACATGGGACAGCCTGCATTGCCTTCCCCATGAAGGTAATATTCTGCTTGCTCAACTGGCAGATTCTATGTTGGGGAAGAGCAAAAATCAGGGCTTCCTTGTTTATTCTCCAAAATTTCCACAGGTTGGTTGGCGCAGATGATACAGCTTTGCCCTCTAGGTGTGAATCTTGGTCTCTCCTGGTCTGCACACTGGAGTCTCATTGTCAGGTACCTGCACCTCAAGATTCCCAAGGACCCTCCTTCCCTCTCTGTCACACACACACACACACACACACACACACACACACACACACACACACACACCTGTAAATGCATTGTCCCTCCGCTAAGGCACGACTCGCCCCTCACTGCGCAACTAAGCAACTCATTTTTGCATAGAAACCACAGAAAAAATACGTCATGACTTTACCTGGCGACCCATAGAATTAAACTATCAAACCTTGAAAATCCTCCAGCGCAGGGCCTTGGCTCCTCCTTTGTGCTCGGGTGCCCGACCCTTTCTCGGATTTCCAACCGCCGCTGGTCGACTGCAGTTCGGATTGGCTGAGCTAGAAAGAAGAGCAGAGGCTCCACCAAATCACAGATCTAGGATTTTCAACTTTCTTGGTCTCCTCCCTAGAACCCTGGCAACACCTGTGCTCCTTTATTTCTTTTAGAGGAACACTGCGGGGGTTGCTATGGAGACAGGACGCTGCAACTTGCAGAGCAGTTAGGACCCAGAAAAATAGCTGAGCCGACCTCAGTCAAGCGACTGTCCAGCGTTGCTCCCTTCCACATCTGCATGCCCCTTTCATCCAGAACTTTTTTTCCTCTTGACACCGTCTATGGAAAACTCGACCGCCCTGGGGCAAGATAAAGAAAACCAACCACAGGGGAAAGAAGGGCGGCCATGGGATGAAATGACAGCAGCTGCTTTCCAAGATCCTGAGCCTGGTTTATCTAAGACCGCGGAGTCCCAGCAGGCGCCGGAAACTGGACCCCAGTCCAGAAGTAGCCCTCCTAGGAGCCCTCAGCCTCCAGGCAACACACCTCCGGATGACCTCACAGGATCAGGTGCATCACCTCCACCTTCCCCTCTTCAGGAACCCTCTTCCACTCCTTCTCCCCTGGCTCTGGCCAGACAAGACCTTGCGGCGCCATGGCAGTCAGACAAGAACGCTAGTGTGACTCCTGAAGCTGGGACACCTCACTCAGACTATTTGGAACCATCGCCTGATAAAGGAGACTCGACTCCTCATCAAACATGCCAATCACAGGGAAACGCCTTTCAACAACCTCAGCAGCCCAACAGCCACCTGTATGGACCGAAGGATGTGAGCTGTAACAACGCAGAACAAAAAAAGCTGAGGTTTGATATTTTTCAGGAGACAGACTCAAACAGTTACGACAATGCGGGTGAGGCTGAGCCTGGGGCCTCCGAAGCGGCCCCCAGTATGCTTGAGACGGCCATTCAGAACGCTAAGGCTTACCTACTGCAGACCAGTAGCAAGTCGGGCTTAAATCTGTAAGTTATGGAAGGAAAAAAAAAAAAAAAAGAAAAGAAAGAGAAAAGCATGGCAAAGAAAAGGGGGTGTGAGTACCTCTGTGTGAGAGTATGTTTCTGTGGGTAAATGGAAATATATTTGAAAAGTCTGTGTTAGTGAGAGTTAGTGACTTAATAACTGCATCACAAAATAGGTCATGGGTAGGGATTCTTCTAGCTTCTTTAAAGACCCTTGCTTGGCACACAGAAATAAAACCTAGGAATGATGGAATCTTGGGTTTGAAAGAGACCATAAAAATAGTGAAGTCCAAGCATCTCTTCAAGATGCTTGTAAAAAGTAACAGTCTACCAGGGCTACGGAGATCAGGGCTCTAATCTAAGCATTCTAGTGCTCCTTTGGCTCCGTTTTGAGTTCCCGCCCAGGCCAGTGCTAGGGTGACCAACTATTCTTTTATCCTGAAACTGTCCTCATTTGAGCACTGAAAGCTCTGCATCACAAGAAACCTTTCAGTCCTGGACAAACCAGAATTAGTCACTATAATTTTAATGTCTGAAGAATAAAAAATAATATTTAATATGTGAAATCTTTCACAAAACCTTAGGCTGACAATTTAAAATATTATTTATAAATTACTGTTTTAAACTACGATTTACTTAGGCTTCAAGAAAGTGATCTGCTACTCAGTAGTGGACTCTATTTGAACTTCTGATATAAAATTCTTGTCCTGGCTTAAATAACAAGCATCAATTTACAAACTTTGTGAAAAGTCCAAAAGACCTCATTATAAATACTCGGGAGCTCACTAACTATTTAAAATCAAAGAGTAAAACACAAAAATGGGAAAATTGTCTTTATTGAATTATTTTATAACTGACATTACTTAAATAGCTCAATTTATTTTATTTCCAAACGCTAAGTCTCTGAGGTAATAAACAAATATCTCCTATAATATGCACTATTATCGTCTAAGTACTTTGGAGCTTATAGTTAAAAACTACTTCTAAAAAAACTCTCCATCTCTTATATGCAGATATTTGACAGCCATAAAAACTATTTTTATGGTAATTAAAACAACCTTTGATTAATATACAGGATCTGATATTGGTTTCCATATTGCTGAATAAAGCCTACAAAAAATAATTGCTTCCTCCTTTTCTGCAATTCTATCACAACATATTATTAATCCTCTCAAACTGAAAAAGCAATAATTAGGAATTAATACCTAATAAAATATCTCATAATTTGACAAAAAGCTATTTTCTAGTGTGGACTTGTTTAAAAACCTTGATATAATACCTTGCCTGAAGAATTACAAATAAAGCGCATATAGACATTATACAAAAACCTGAAACATAAAATGGACATGTGCACTTAGAGTCCTTGATTTGATGGCATACATGGCCCCTATTGGAACAAATCAAAGACTCCAGTTACAACTCCAGCTCTGCCTAGTAAGCAACAATATTTTTAGTCTGGAGGCTTCTCCATCTGTTTCAATACTGAACAAATATTAAGAAAGCTTGAGGACGTTTTAAACAAACTTCTAATCATAACATTTCTATTCATTTACAAGAATAGGAATATACTAGGGAAGAATGATACATTCTTCAAATATAATATTTTAAAACTGCCCTTCAAATTGTTTGTCCATATGATCTACATATTTTTCTTTGACATTCCTAAGATCCATTAGTTAAATACAGATATTAAAGGAAAAATTAATAATACCTAGGGTCAATTAACAGAAAGCAGGCAATTATTGAGCATCTATTTTGTTTCACTATAATAAGGGATGAGATATATTAAAATAACAACAAACAAAACCAAAAATCTAATTTTTGCCATACAGGAACATAATGCAGTTGCTGAATGGGAAACATATAATATACACAAATACATAGGAGTAGCAGCATATCAGTGATCTAAGAAAGGACTACTCTAAACTGAGAAAGAATGGTTTTCAGAAATGACTTGACAGCAAAGTGATTTTAAATTATTTCTTGAGAGAAATGATATATATGGAACACAGCAAGCGAAGGTTATCAAGTAAGACTTAGCAACTGTATGAAAGTGATTTTTAGTAGATTTGCCTCTGGGGTAGAAGTTATAATTGAACTAATTATTAGAAATGACATTGGGGAGCTACAATGCTTATCTGTCAGAGAGGAAATTTATACAAGTTTCCATATTGGACAGAGGAGGTTCTCTTTAACCTAAGAGCACTTTGATGGACATGTTCAGCTCTTAAATAGTAAATTCATGCTGTAAATCTGGTACTTGAAAAAGCACACTCTAGCAGTTATGTATAAAAAGTAATGTATTAAAAAAATGTAATGTATTAATAAGAGGTTAGAGCTGGTTTCACTAATTAAGTTGTGAAATAAAACGCTAGAGCAGTGTTTTTAATAGAACAAAAATATTAGAGTGCATCACATTTTAATAAAATAATATCTTATGACACTTTTTCATTCAGATGTGTATGGGCGGGAGTTGCAATGTGAAATGTATTTTGTATAGGTCTAAAAAACATTGAAGTAGACAATTGGCCTAGGAAATGGAGCAGAAGAGAATATACCTTAAGATAGTCAACAGGATTTAGAAATCAAATTGGATTTGGTGAGGGTGGGGGAAGAGGGATGGGAAAAAGTTAAGGTAAAAAAAAAAAAAGAAAAGTGTTTTAAATATATAACTAAGAGATTTCAAGCTCAAATAAAGTGTGACAATGTTCCTGATGTAAATATGTATCTTGCTGCAATATTCTTTTTTTAACCAGGGGAAATTTAAAAAAAACCTTTTTACTGGGTAACAGTGTGTTTTTTTCAGGACTCATCAGCTCCAAGTGAAGTCGTTGTCCTTCAATCTAGTCATGGAGGGCTCATCCCATGTGGGAATTGAACCAACAACCTTGAGCACGCGCTCTAACCAACTGAGCCATGCGGCCACCCACTGGCAGCTCAGTAGCAGCTCTGCTCAAGTTGTTGTCTTCAATCTAGTTGAGGAGGGCACAGCTCACTGGCCCATGAGGGAATTGAACCAGCAACCATGTTGTTCAGAGCACACACTTTAACCAACTGAGCCACCCAGCTACCCCTAATATTTTAAAAATATATTAAATATTCATATCATATAGAAGGTATTTCCTAAGGAAAATTCTAGACTAGGTTTTTCTGGCAGTGGTAGAAGTTACTGTAAATGCTTATTCACTTAAAATTTCTGAAGGCTTTGAGTTATTGAAGTTTTCTAAAAACCAGCTAACTGAGTCTGCATGAAATGCTTCTTTAAATGCTACTGACATGGACATTATCTGGAATTTTCTCTTTTCGGGTAGATATGATCATCTTTCTAATATGCTGACCAAGATATTAGATGAACGTCCTGAAAATGCTGTGGACATCATTGAGAATATTAGCCAAGATGTGAAGATCGCACATTTTAGTAAAAAATTAGATACACTCCAAAATGAGAATGAGATGCTTCCGACATATGAAATAGCTGAGATGCAAAAGGCTCTTTTTCTCCAGGGAAATTTGGAAGGAGCTGACCAAGAACTGGAAGATGAAATCGTAAGTCACTGCTGTAAATCTGAGTAGTTCAATCTTAGGGTTTTATCTGAGGTGAGTGAGTGTGACTTGAAATTCATATCAATTGTCTTTTATAGCTTGCTAAATAGTATTTTCAACATTATTTCACACAACACATTTCTGTGCTTAGAGTTTATTTTTTCACATTGTGTTTTAGTATTTCATATTCAGGCTTAGCTGTTTGTTATGTGTTTGTGGGATTGAGGTATTGATACCAGAGAAAATGGTTTCTTCATCTTTTATATTCCAAAGGGCCTGGTACAGATCTGGACCAATAGCTCTTTCTTATTAAATATTTGTTGAATGAATGAATGAATGTCAGATAATAAAAATTAGGCTTAAAATCAAGTTGCATAATTTTCCCTTTAATTTTACTAGAAAAATTAGAAATATTCTCATGTCATTTCATTAGTCTAATGTCACTTCCAAGGCAACTTCCTCATATTATGTCTTTTGTTTTGCTTTTTGAAGGTTTTTATTAAAAATATAGCTAACATATAATGTATTAGTTTCAGGGGTATGCCATTGCCTTTCATTTATATACCTAAAGAAGTGATCATCATGATAAGTCCATCAAACATCTGACACCTTACCACGCAATCACAATATTATTAACTATATTCCATATGCTTACCCTACATCCCCATAACTACTTTGTACTTTTTAATCACTTCCCCTTTTATCACTCACACCTCCAATCCCCCTCCCATCTGGCAACCATCAAAATGTCCTCTGTATGAGGTCTGACAATTGAGTTCATGAACTCATCTTAGAAACAGTGCTACATACCTCATTGCTGAATATCACTATGGTCACCTTCCAAGTCCTTCCCTTGGGAATCTATGCACCTATACTAGTGCCTAGTCCACCCTTAAAAGCAATTTTGGAACTCTTTTTCTGGAATGGCCATCAGAGTTATCGGTGTATTACCCTTGATGTCCTTAATGTCATCAAAATGTCTTCCTTTCAATATTACCTTTATCTTCAGGTAAAGAAAGAAGTCATTGGGGCCCAGATCAGATGAGTAGACAGGGTGCTCCAATACAGTTATTTGTTTGCTGCTAAAAACTCCCTCACAGACAGTGCCGTGTGACCTGGTGCATTGTTGTGATGCAAGAGCCATGAATTGTTGGTGAAAAGTCCAGGTCGTTTTCATCTTACTTTTTCAAGCAGCCTTTTCAGCACTTCCAAATAGTAAACTTGGTTAACTGTTTGTCCAGTTGGTACAAATTCTTAATGAATAATTCCTCTGATATCAAAAAAGGTTACCAACATCATTGCAACAAGTTCGTGAACTTAATTGTCAAACCTTCATAACTATGAGTTAGTTTCTGTTTTGTTTGTTAATTTTGTGCTTAGATTCCATATATAAGCAAAATCATATTGCATATGTCTTCCTCTGTTTGATATACTCCATGCAGCACAACATCCTCCAGGTCCATTCATGCCGCTGCAAATGGAAAGAACCCATTCCCTTCCATGACCGAGCAATATTCCATTGTATTGGGTTGTCGGAAAAGTCGTGACACATTTTTGCAATGAAAAACATAAAAAAAATATGTCATGACTTTTCTGACAACCCAGTATATATGTACCATCTCTTCTTTATCTATTCACCCACTGATGGACACCTAGGCTGCCTCAACATCTCGGCCATTGCAAACAAAGCTGCAATGAACATATGGATGCACACATCTCTTTGAAGTAGTGTTTTGGATTTCTTCGGATGAAGTGGGATTACTGGGTCCTTCGTTTTCTCTTCTTATAGCGTTTGCTTTACAGTATATTTTGTCTGGTATTAGTATTGCTATCCAGCTTTTCTTGCTTTGTTTTTTGGGGTTTTTTTTTGTATTTATTTTCATGAATATTTTTTTCCATCCCTTTACTTTCTGTCTGTCTGTGTCTTTCAATCTGAAGTGAGTCTCTTGTAGGCAGCATATGTAAGGGTGTTGTTCTTTTATCCATTCAGCCACCCTATGTCTTTTTTTGTTTTTGTTTTTTTAAAGAACTGGTGGCCTTGTTACTCAGAGCTCGCACTCCCAAGCCAACTCTTAACCAATGAGCCACTCGGCCAGCCCCCACCCTATTTCTTTTGATTGGAGCATTTAATCCATTTACATTGAAAGTAATTGTTGATAGATAGGTAGCTATTGCCATTTTATTATACGTAATTTTTATTTTTATTTTTTTTCTATTGTAAAGAAGTCCCTCTAACATTCCTTGTAATGCTGGTTTGGTGATGATGAACTCCTTTAGCTTTTTTTCTTGTCTGGGAAGCTCTTTATCTGTCCTTCAATTTTAGAAGACAGTCTTGCTGGGTAAAGTGGTCTTGGTTGTAGGTCCTTGCTTTTCATCATGTTGAATATTTTGTGCCAATCTCTCTTCTGGCCTGCAAAGTTTCTGTTGAGAAATCAACTGACAGTCTTATGGGAGCTTCCTTATAAGTTACTAGTTGTCTTTCTCTTGATACTTTTAGGATTCTGTCTTTGTCTTTAAACTTTGAAATTTTAACTATAATGTGTCTTGGTGTGGGCCTGTTTGGGTTCATTCTGTTTGGAACTCTCTGTGCTCCCTGTACTTGTATGTCTATTTCCTGTGCCAGGTTAGGAAAGTTTTCAGTCATTATTTCTTCAAATAGGTTGTCAATCTCTTGCTTTCTTTCTTCTCTTTCTGGTACTCCTTTGATGCAAATGTTGTCCCAGAGGTCTCAAAGTCTCCTCATTTTCAGGGGATTCTCTTTTCTTTTTGCTGTTCCAATTGGGTTTTTTCTGCTACCTTGTCTTCCAAATTGCTGATTCAATTTTCTGCTTCATCTAGTCTGCTGTTGATTCCTTCTAGTGCATTCTTCATTTCAGTTACTGTACTCTTTACTTATGACTGGTTCTTTCTATGGTTTCTATGTCCTTTTTTAATGCTGCTATCTCTTTGTTGAAGTTCTCACTAAGTTCCTTGAGCATCCTTATAACCACTGTTTTGAACTCTGTCTCTAAACAAAAACCATTTTGTTTAGTCCTTTCTCTGGATTTTTCTCCTGTCCTTTTATCTGGGACACATTTCTTTGTTTTCCTCATTTTCGCTGCCTTTCTGTGTTTGTTTCTATGTGTTAGGTAGACCTGCTATGTCTCTCAGTCTTGGTTGGGTGGCCTTATGTGGTAGGTGTCCTGTGGGACCCTGGCACAGTCTCCCTGGTCTCCTGCTCTGGGTGCTCCAGGAGTGCCTCTTGTGTGGGTTGTGTGTGCCCTCCTGTTATAGTTGAGACTTGATTGCTATTGGCATGTCAGTGGGTGGCATTGGCCCTCAGGCTGATTGGCTGTGGGGTTCAGCCATATCCACAGCTTATGGTCTGCTGTGTGGGTGGCTTAACCCACTGAATGGGATTTGCCCCAGCAGGCCTATTTAACAACCCTTTGTGTGTGCTGCTTATGGGGCTAAATGGGTGGTATTCTGCTGTTGTCTGAAGCCAACCTCCAAGTATATTGGTTCTGGGGCCTCTCAATAGGGGCCCCAGTGCAGGCCAAGTCACTCACTGCCTGTGACTGTTTGAGAACTACCTGGTAGTATCTACAGAGCGATACATGGTTGTTTGCTGACTGTGCTAAACCTGGAGGTGCATGGGAGAGGCCACATTATGAACCAAGGACGTCTTCCACCAGTACTGAGCCTGGGGTAGCTCTACAAAAAGCCAGGACACCCCAAGGCCTGCTGCCACCTGCTAGCTCCCTTAAATCTCAGCTGCTGATAGAGCCTCATGTGGTATGCAAGTTGGGTGAGGCAGGATCTCAGGGAGTCACTAGAGTGGAAAGTGTTGTGGTCATCAGGTTAATGTAAATTCTGGTTTTGTGCTAGTGCTGAGACTGGAGATAGTCAGCAAAATTTTCAGAGCACAAGGAATCCAGTTGCTGTCCACCAGAAGCCTGTGAGACTCTGATAGTTTTCCAAGAAGAGTGCAATTTGGGTGGTTCTGGCTGCTTGTGGAAAAAGTGGCTCCAGCACTGGGGGGGTTGGGTGAGGTGGGGTCCCAGTAAGTCAGCAGGGTGGATCAGTGGACCTTAACAGGCCAATCAGATTTAGATATGACTGTGGTGTGGGCAGGCTTAACACAGAATAGATAGATGGTGGCCGCCTGCCGGCTGCCCGGGAGAAGACCCTCACACGGGGAAAATGCCAACTGTCCTCCAGTCCTCCCCCCAAAGCCACACACCTCAGTCTGCCCCCTCCCCCATGTGTCTCTGATGCTTCCTGAATCACTGTTCCTCCTCCAGAGTCCAAGGTGAATGCCTGCGAGCGAGTGAGTCTTTGCACAGGCCCTTTAAGAGGACATCTGGGTTTCCCACAGCCTTCCATCCCATCCAGATGCTCAGAATTCCCACTGTTTTTCACAGTGAGATGTTGTAGGGGCTCTTCTTCCTGGCGCCAGTACTCCAGGCTGGGGAGCCTGGTGTAGAGGGCTGGGGTCCCTTGCCCCTCTGGGGGCTGCCTCCATGGCTGAGATATCCCTCCTGATTCTCAACCATCACATGGAGGTTTAGGATTCATTCTGTGTCTCCATTTCTCCTACCAGTCTCAACGTGGCTTCTTTATATTTTCAGTCATGGGACTTCTGTTCAGCTAGACTTCAGATGGTTCTCCAGGTTGATTGTTCTGTAATTTAGTTATAATTTTGATGTGTTCACAGAAGGACGCAGGCACAGGGTTTATCTACTCCACCATCTTGGATCTCTCCTCATCTTACATCTTGATACTCTTTATATTATGTCAATGAGATAAAATATTTCTTTTCAATCCTCAAATTGTTGAAAATATTTATAAAGTTTGTGACAGACATAAAAAGCTATCATTAGAGAATGAATTTAGTTGTAGCACAGAAATTTTCACTACAAATGTTCCAAAATAGTATCCAGCACTGTTTCCTAAATACACATAAGCTTGTAATTTATACTCCTGAGTAATTTATACATCTCCTGAGCTTCCATGTTTTGTTACCACTAGACTATTTTAAAATCTATTTTCTTGCAAATTTGATGTTTAGAGTTTCAGAACAGGGCAGAGAGTTTGGTCAGGGAACAGACAGAGGAGGGGTAAGGAGGACAGTAGGTATACCCTCTAGGGCTTTGTGGGGGCACCCAACCTGACACAGTGGGACCCAGAGTACTCAGACAGAACAGGTGATAGGTATCGAGGAGTTGGTATCAGCTGTCCTTTTCTGAAAATATCTTACTCCAAGATATTTATGAAGCCAAATGTAGTGATGACAAGTCTGGGGGCGAACAGCTTTTAGGGATCAAGCAGAAGGCAGACACCCTCTTGAAGGAATTTATCAAAGAAAGGTCAGACTCCAGTATAAGAATAGGGCTCTGGAATATCCATTGGCACAGCATTGTACTGTAGGGATCTGTGTCCTAAAACTAGGATATGGGGTGAGAATATAAATAAGCTGTTTTGATCGTGGAACTGGAGCCTCTTAACCAGATGCCATAAATTCCTCCTATTGAAGAGTAGGATTGGTTTCAGAGCCAAGAACTGCATCATCAGACACAGATTAAAAGCTCTACCTCGGGGAGTAGAAACACGCAGGAACAGGAAGGCAGGTAAGTCTTGGAAACACTGAAATATGAGCTTTATGACCAATTCTGTCCCAGACTTACATGTTTCGAGTATTCCTGTTTCTGTTCCTGTCTTTGACCATACCAGAATTCCTATCCTTAGTCTTCAATATTCATTTATTTATTCATCCATTAATTCACAAACATTATGTTTCCCAGCTGCATGCCAGGTACTGAGATATGCACATGAAAAAGACTTTTCCAACTTTAAGTTGCTCACAGTCTAATGAAAGAGGTAAAGAAGATTGTAAAGCTATTTGATTAGATCAATAATAGAGATTGCCTCATATAGTGGGGGGAAAACGAAGGCTTTGGAGTTAGACCTGAATTACAATCCTAGCTCAATCACGTACTCTTTGTGTGACTTTGAATAAATGACTAAACCTTTCCAAGACTCAGGGATAACCACATGGCACCAAGTTAAGGGGTAGAGGCACTAAATATAAAGGGTCTGGCACATTCTAGGAACTTAATAAATAGTAACAACTATTATTATATAGTTTTGACATGTTCTGAGACAGAATGGAGCAACTAACTGTCATTAGGACTTGGGCAAGCTTTGCAGTGGAGGTGGTATTTCCTTTAGGTCATAAAGGATAAGGAGAAGTTCACCAACTGAAGACTATAAGGAATAAAATTCTGGCCAGAAAGAACAATAAAATGTTGAGGAAGATTATTTCATGTGTAGGAAATTGATTCATAGATTTGAGGGGATGAGTGATGGAAATGACAAAAACAAGGTGCTTAAAGCCAGACTGCTCTTTGTGCACTGATAAGAAATTTCTTTCTTGTATACAATAGGGAGTAAATAGAGGCTTTTAAATAGAGAATAGCATGGTCTGACATGGTTTAGAAAGGCTATTCTAATAGTAATGTGGAGAATGAAGGAATAAGGACAAGGAGGAGAGAATCAGAAGCTTTCTGTGACAGGACAGTGGTCAGGGTGGAGATTAGTATGGTAGAAATGAGTTAAAGAGGAGGGGGTAATGCGAATAGCTTTTTAGGTGGTAGAAACAGCAAGACTCTAAATATGAAAAGTTAAGAGAGTCAGAGGAAGCAAGAATGACTGAAATTTCTATTCTGGGAAACAGTGAATAGTTATATCTTTCAAGAAGATAGAGTATATACAAAAAAGAGAAGATTTTGAGAGAAATACAAATTCATTCTTAACTTGACATATATGGAGAACATTCAGATGGAAAATTTTCATAGGTGGCTAGAAATATGGGTGTGGAACATAGGAGTAAAGTCAGAGTGAGAGAGGTAAATTTTAAACAACCAGGTATTACTTGGGGTGATGTGGAAGAAATCTTCCAAGTATAAAGTATTGAGTGATAAGATGATTGAAATTTTGAGAACACTAATATTTAGGGCTCAATTAAGAAAAAAGAACCCATTAAAGAAACTAAGAAGAAATAGCTATAGAGAGCAGAGTAGGATCAAGAGTGAATGGTGCAATAGATGTCAAGGAAAGAGTTTTACCTAACTATATCAAAGACAGGAACACTGAAATGTGTCATTATGCTTATTTTGACACTGAAATTATAAATAAGAGTAGATCATTTGTAAGAATAGAGAAGTTCTGTCAATTTTTCTCCATCTTGGAGATCTAAAGTTTGTCTTGGAAGTTATCCCTACCTCAGTTAAGGTTATTTTCTCACAAATATTTTTCTACAGTACACTTGAGACTCTGCTTTTTCATTTTCCTGTATTTCTTCTTCTTCTTCTTCTTCTTCTTTTTTTTTAAGCTGAGCCATCCTGCTACCTGTTGGCAGCTCAGCGGCTGCTCAGCTCGGGCTGGACTCGAACCGCTGTTGCTCAGAGCTCAAACTCTTGAGCGAGCTCTTAACCAACTGAGCCACTCGGCCGACCCTTCCTGTATTTCTTTTTATGAAATTATTTTATTTTCTGCATCGTAAATCCAAAATTATTTATTGTAAGTAGAGGCAAGCATCTGACTAAATTATGTCTTCAAATAGTCATGCTTGAGTACAGATCTTATTATATGTTCCTTTTATTTATCCTATACATTACTCTCTATATAGGATACCATGTTGACTTTTATTTGCCCTATATAATGCCATATGTATATAATAAGTATTATTTATAAAATATGCAGTAATATGTAAAAAACGTACACAGGCATACCATGGAGACACGGGTTCAGTTTCAGACCACTGCAGTAAAGCGAATATTGCAATAAAGTGAGTGACACAAATTTTTGTTTCCTAGTGCATGTAAAAGTTATGTTTATACTATACTATAGTGACTATAGTATATAGTAGTCTATTAAGGTTGCAGTAGCACTGTGTCTAAAAAAGCGATGTACATACCTTAATTAAAAAATACTTTGTTAAAAAATGCTATCCATCATCTGAACCTTCAGAAAATTGTCATTTTTTTGCTGGGGGAGGGGCTTGCCCCGAGGTTGATGGCTGCTGACTGATCAGGGTGGCGGTGGCTGAAGGCTGGGGTGGCTGTGGCAATTTCTTAAAATAAGACAACAATGAAATTTGCCACATTGACTGATTCTTCCTTTCAGAACTATTTTTCTGTCGCATGTGATGCAGTTTGATAGCATTTTACCCACAGTAGAACTTCTTTCAAAGCTAAAGTCAGTGCTCTCAAACACTGCCGCTACTTTATCAACTAAGTTTATGTAATATTCTAAATCCTTTGTTGTCATTTCAACACTCTTCACCAGGAGTAAGTTCTATCTCAAGAACCCACTTTCTTTGCTTCTTCATTAGAAGCAACTCCTCACCCATTGAAGTTTTATCATGAGATTGCAGCAATTCAGTCACATCTTCAGGTCCCACTATTTTTTTTTTTAATTGGGGAACAGTGTGTTTTTCCAGGCCCCCTCAGCTTCAAGTCAAGTAGTTTTTTCAATCTAGTTGTGGAGGGTGTGAGAATGAAACTGGCAACCTTGGTGCTATGAGCATTGCGCTCTAGCCAACTGAGCTAACCTGCCGCCCTGACTATAAGTCAAGTAATTGTTTCATTCTAGTTGTGGAGGGTGCATCTCAATGGCCCATGTGGGAATCGAACCAGCAACCTTTTGGTGTTGTGAGCACTGTGCTCTAACTAACTGAGCTAACCAGCCACCCTCAGGCCCCACTTCTAATTCTAGTTCTCTTGCTGTTTCCTGCTGTTTCCACCATATCTGCAGTTACTTCCTCCACTGAAGTTTTGAATTCATCAAAGTTATCCATGAGAGTTCTTCTGAACTCATGTTAATGTTGACATTTTCATCTCCATCCATGAATCACGAGTGTTCTTAATGGCATTTAAAATGGTGAATCCTTTCCAGAAAGTTTTCAATTTACTTTGTCTACATCTATCAGCAGAATCACTATGTACGTGTAGCCTTATGAAATGTATTTCTTACATAAAAGTTGAAATCACTTCATTCACATGCTAGAGAATGCTTGCTGTTAGCAGGCATGAAAACAACACAAATCTCATTCATCTCCACCAGAGCTCTGGTGACCGGATGCATTATCAATGAGCAGTAATGTTTTGAAAGGAATATAAAGGTTGTCGGAAAAGTCATGATGCATTTTTGCAATGAAAAACATAGAAAAAAATATGTCATGACTTTTCCGACAACCCTATATATATATATATATATATATATATATATATATAGTTTATATTCTCTATTCTCTATTCTCTAGCTGATTCTCTATTCTATATTCTATAGATGATTCTATATTCTATATTTTAAAATTATTCTATATTCTAAACATATATATTATATGTATATATGTATATATATTATATATATATATATATACTTTTTTTTTTCCTGAGCAGTAGGTCTTAACAGTGGGCTTAAAATATTCAGTAAACCATGTTTTAAACAAATGTACTGTCATCCAGGCCTTGTTGTTCCTTTTATAGAGTAGATTTAGCATAATTCTTAGGGGACCGGACCTAGAATTTGTGGAATGGTAAAAGAGCATTGGCTTCAACTTAAAGTTACCAGCTGAATTTGCCCCTAACTAGAGAGTCAGCCTGTCTTTTGAAGCTTTGAAGCCAGGCATTAACTTCTCTCTAGCTATGAAAGCCCTAAATGGCATCTTCTTCCAATATATGGCTGTTTCACCTACATTGAAAATCTGTTGTTCAGTGTAGCCACCTCCCTTAATTGTCTTAGCTAGTCTCAATAACTTGCCTCAGCTGCTACATTAGCACTTGCTGCTTCGCCCTGCCCTTTGATGTTACAGAGATGGCTTCTTTCTTTAAACCTTATCAACCAACCTCTTCTAGCTTCAACCTTTACTTCTGCAGCTTCCACACCTCTCTGTCTTCACAGAATTGAAGAGATTTAGGGCCTTGCTCTGGATCAGGTTTTGGCTTAAGGGAATTTATGGCTGCTTTGATCTTCTATCCAGACCACTAAAACTTTCTCCATATTAGCAATAAGGTTGTTTCACTTTATCATTTGCATGTTCACTAGAGTAGTACTTTTAAATCCTTCAAAAGCTTTTCCTTTGCATTCACAAATTGGCTGTTTGGCGCAAGAGGCCTAGCTTTCAGCCTATCTCATCTTTCAACATGCCTTCCTCATTAAACTTCATCGTTTTTAGATTTCAAGGAACATGTGTGACTCTTCCTTTCACTTGAACATTTATAGGCCATTGTAATGTTATTAACTGGCCCAATTTTAATATTGTTGTGTCACAGAGAATAAGGAGGCCCGAGGAGAGGGAGCGACATGGGGAAGCAGCGGTCAATGGAGCAGTCAGAACACACATTTATTGGTTGAGTAGCCATCTTATATGGCCATGATTCGTGGTGCCCTAAAACAATTACAATAGTAACATCAAAGATCACTGATCACCAACCACCAAAACAAATATAACAATGAAAATGTTTGAAATATTGCTAGAATTACCAAAATGTGACACAGACACGAAGTGAACAAATGCTGTTGCAAAACTGGTGCCAATAGACTTGCTCAACACAAGGTTGCCACAAACCTTCAATTTGTAAAAAATGTAGTTATTTGTGAAGCAATAAATAACAATAAAGCAAAACACAATAAAATGAGGTATGCCTGTATAAACATACCTATAAACTTTTTTTTGGGTAAATATATGTGTGTAGGTAGGTTACAGTATATTACTTCAGGATAGTAAAGGGGCCACATAAATATTTTTTGTAAATGAGATGTTGAACTTTTTTATTCATAATGGTTATTAAATGATCTCTGCCTAAGATACACACACACAAGGTAACTGTTATAATATATTGATGAATGTAAGACACAACGGCAGAAGCTACATTTATAAGTAATGAAAGAATTGAAATTCAGACATTAATACAGTTTGATCTAAATCTTGAAAGAAATGTCAAAGAAGTGGTGTGGAGAGAAAGTAGAGCTAATATGAAGATGTTTAAAACTGAAAAAGAAAGCAAGCAGTTCTCTTTACTGATAAAATATTAACTGCAGCATTTGTATTCCCAGGCAGAAAACTCTCTTCCAAATGTAATGGAGTCAGCTTTTTATTTTGACCAATCTGGAGTTGGTTTGGGCACAGATGAGACTTATCGCATATTTCTTGCCCTTAAGCAGCTTACTGACACCCACCCAATCCAAAGATGCCGTTTCTGGGGCAAGATCTTTGGTCTGGAAATGAATTATATTGTAGCTGAAGTGGAATTTCGTGAGGGAGAAGATGAGGAGGAGGTAGAAGAGGAAGACGTAACTGAAGAGAGGGACAATGGAGACAGTGAAGGTGAAGAAGGTGACGAAGATGAATTACCAAGGCCCTCTTATAAGGCCCCACAGGCTATCCCAAAAGAAGAAAGTAGAGCAGGTGCCAACAAGTATGTCTACTTTGTCTGCAACGAACCAGGAAGACCATGGGTGAAGTTACCACCTGTTACACCTGCACAAATTGTTATTGCAAGAAAAATCAAGAAATTTTTCACTGGGCAATTGGATAGCCCCATCGTAAGTTACCCACCTTTCCCAGGAAATGAGAGTAATTACTTACGAGCACAAATTGCCAGAATTTCAGCAGGGACCCACGTCAGCCCCCTAGGATTCTATCAGTTTGTTGAAGAGGAAGGAGAGGAGGAGGAAGAGGTAGAAGGCGGGCGAGATAACTTTGAAGAAAACCCGGATTTTGAAGGCCTCCAAGTGATTGATTTAGTGGAATCCCTATCCAATTGGGTTCATCATGTACAACATATTCTCCCTCAGGTAGGGGCTTTGCAATTCTCAGTCTATCATCCAATCAGCAAATATTTATTAAATTTGGTCTATAATGCATACATATATACAACACAAAGACCTTCAGACTCTAGACAGAGAAAGAGGCCGTTAAAAAATCAAGTAAAAACACAATACTATATAACTGCCAAATATTATATAATTGATAAGTAGTATAGACCTGAGATCTTCAGATTTTTATTTCCAAACAAAAATAAAATAGTTATTTCTATGATTATTTGACAAGTTATGTAAGGATTTAGATTTATGTGTTGTGAAATTATTTTTTATACATTAAATATAGATGGGTGTGTTAATTTGGGGAACAGTTCTTTTATTCTCTTTCTATAATCCATGGAGCTTTTATGCCAAGAACAATCAAAGATTATAATAAAAACAAAAACATGCAAACAGCGCTAAATAACAGTTGTATAGCACATATTTTGCCGGGTGCTCTTAAGAGCACTTTATATGTATTACCTCATTGAATCCTAATAACTGTATGAAAATCTCATATCGTTATTTTACAGATGAGGAAACTGAGGCAGAGAGTTTAGGAAATGTGAAAAAGGGAAAATGGCTCATAAGCAACAGGGACAGATATGAACAGGCAGAATGGATCCCGAGTCCATCTTCTTAATCACTCTGCTATCCTGACTCATCTCCAGGTAGAAAGTCTTCATTATATTTTGACCTACATATGAGATATTCTTATAGATCTCTAGATAAGAGTTAGTTAGATCAGAAATTATAACCCCACACCTCCATACCTAATCTTATCACATTTTAATTTTTATTAATAACAATAGTACCTTACCTCTTTTTTAAAAATTACAAATTAGTAAAATGCATTACCTTTTGTTTACTAATGTACTGCTGATTTTAAAAATATAAATGTTCTGTAACTTCAAAAAGTCGGCAAATTCTTGAAATAAATAGTACACTCTTTGCTTGAAAAAACCTAGATCAAAATAACACTGGATAAATGTATGGTGAATAAATGATTAAGCTTCCACACAGTAGGACCTTGTGCAGACGATTGCTTCAATCCAAATGAATATTCTGGAATTTTAAGGTTCTCATCTTGCAATATTCATACTCAGGGTCGCTGTAATTGGTACAACCCCATACAAAAAAGTGAGGAGGAAGAGGAAGAGGAGGAAGAAAAAGAAGAAAAAGAAGAGCCTGACTACATAGAAGAAGTGGGGCCTCCTCTCTTGACACCAATCTCTGAAGATTTAGGTAATTTTACACAAACTACATAATATACTACGTATATTATATGTATAGATAGCATATATAATGTACTATGTATTACATATAGCATATTATATACATGAATATACTACATATATAATTCTATGTATATATATTATGTACGAGATATACTATATCTGTATATCTACACACACGCGCGCGCGCACACACATACACACACACACACACACACACGCACACACGCGCGCGCGCATGTGCACTATAGTATATGGTGGAGAGTAAAGAATGTAGCTGGCCACACCAACTTCTTTGACAGAGGTTCAAGAAGTGCCACGCAGGGAGGGAAACTTAAATTGGCTGTAGCTCTTACTGAAATGCTGATAGTCATCTGTTTATCCTTCTTGTCTTGCATTCTGTAGACCATAAACACATGACATTGTTATATTGTGTGTAAACACCCAAATTTCATTGCTCCACTACGTTCATAAAATTCCCTCCTGGTTTTATGTTAAGCTACTAATGTTACAACTTTTATTTCTATGTCACATATGCTTGTTTTACGATGTATAAAAACAGCTTCTCTGTTACACAACATAACCTTGTCTGTTTAGTAGTTAAGCTTTTGAATTTCTCGTTGGTTTATAGAGATCCAGAATACGCCACCTTGGACAACACGGCTGTCCTCAAATGTTGTTCCTCAATACGCAATCGCTGTTCTGAGGTCCAACCTTTGGCCTGGAGCATATGCTTTTTGCAATGGCAAGTAAGTACCTGTCAACTTACAAAGTTAATATTGTGATTATTTAAGTTCTGCAAAGTACAAGTTACCACTGGGATCTTAAGTTACTTTTGTTTTAACTCATCTTTAGCATGTCAAGTTTTGTGTGACGTAAAATTTATCTAAACACCAATAGTATACAGTAAAGCGTCAAATTTAAAACAGTAATTTAGACTTCTGCCTTTTCATCTGAATTATCCAGTTAATGAAGTTAGTGTTTTTTTTTCTGTAATTATTTGAATAATCCATGTATTCATTTAATGGAGTTAATTCTAAGCAGTGTTTAGTTTAAATCTTACATCATTTTAGTTGGACATCTTGATAAAAGATAATTTAAAATTGTATTATTTAGGCTATCACTTTCAAGAGAATTAGGATCAAGAGGATACTGAATGTCCTTTACCCCTCACCCTACACTTCCATTTTTCTTATGCTTCCACTTCTTACCTAATAATCCAGTGTCAGAAGCTCAGCTGAGTTGGACAGCTGAGCTAGCAAGTGTCAGAGTAGCCATTAAAGCAACAAGCCAAAAATGAAAGTGTTAAGCCTTTAATTACTTACTGTGATGGTAAAAGCAAGAGAAAGCACTGACTGCCTTGTTCCATGTTCCCTCATGGAATGGCACTCCAGTAGAAAGTCAGGTGGGTCAGCACAAATATGGGGGTTATCTCACTGATGAGGGAGCCCCCAACATAAGGCTCTTGCAGTTTTATAGACCAGGGGGCCAGAGGAAGTGGGGGAAGGCTAGGGAAAAATGGTACTGAAAGTGGGATAAAGTGTCTTTAAGGTTTCCCCTTTCTCTCCCCGAACACCGATAAGGAGGCCTTGGCAGAGGCACTTGAAGACCACTGCTGAAGACGACAGGCAGAGACCTAGGAGTGAAGGCACCTGGGCCAGGAAAGCAAATATGTGATGCGCATGGCAGGCCGAGAGGCCAGAGTCCCCTTAGAGGCTGCAGTGCATGGACTGTGCACCAAGGCAGGAGTGGAGAGGGCCAATTCCCTGTGAGGCCTCCCAGGAAAAGCCTTTGTAATGGCCCATGGTTGGGCCTGAAAAATCACACATAGGTTTTTAACCAAAAGCCCATTCCCCATTCAATCAAGTGTTTGCTAGGTTGGAAATTTCAATTCTTTTTAACTCTAAGAAAGGTACTAACTTTTTAACTTAGTTGTTTTGTTTTTCTGAAACTAGATGCTCAAAGGCTGTGATCTGGGTGTAGGGCACATTTTGACAGGGTCTGGTCCATGGCTTTCTTCACCAGCTTAGACAGTTTGAATCAGAGAAATTCCCTGTGGTAGAAGAATCACTTAAGGATGTTTCATCTCTAACACATTTTAATATATTATTTTAAAATTATGGGACTATGATACTCTTAAATACTTTTCACTACAGAAAAGGAGGGTCAACTTCTCTTAATGAAAAATTATATAATGATTTACTTTTTTTTTTAACTTATAGGAAGTTTGAAAATCTCTACATAGGCTGGGGTCATAAATATAGCCCAGATAGCTATACACCCCCAGTTCCACCACCAGTTTGTCAAGAATATCCCAGTGGACCAGAAATTACAGAAATGGATGACCCTACTGTGGAAGAGGAGCAAGTTTTCAGGGCTGCACAAGAAGCAGCTGTACTTCCGGACGAGGAAGATGAAGAAACTGAGGAAGGTGAAGATGAGGAAGAGGATTATGACTAATAAAAATGAAATTGGCCCAGTCTTGAGATTGATACACGCATACTCCTTACGTGGGACTGATTGTATATACAAATTGGCAACTGTTCATGTGCAAAATGTCATTCCTTGAAAATATCAAATTTGGAATTTCATATGTGGAACTGTTAACATGTGCATATAGAAAGATGCTCAATGGACAGGGGCTAAATGATAGTTCTTACGGCACTGTTCTGATGGCTACGACTAATGGAGTATGCGCTTCTGTGTTGTTTTTTTCCAAGTCTTAGGGTTAATTTCTAATATGGCAAATGTAGAAATATATAACCCACAAAAGCTTCTTGGGGACTTTAGTATTTTTTGAGCATCAAAAGGTATTGAGGCCAAAAATGCTGATAATGAGAGGGTTTAGAATTCCATCACCTGCTCAGACTGTGGGAACCGTCCCATTTTTAACCCTTGTTACTTCTTAAAGAACTTTCTCAATGTCTTCTATCATCCTACAGAAATTAGTTTGCTCTGATAGGGGAAAAGATTTGCACAGGGATGGCTGGTTGGGATATCCAACTAATATTTTTCAAACTAATATTTTTCTATCACTGCTTTACTAAAACTGTATTTTATATTTCACTAAAATAGTATTTAAAGTTCCATATGTGCCAGGCACCTTGAAGCTACTGACGCAGTTTGCAGATCACTGATGTACACTTTGACAGACATTACTTATTAAACAGAAGGTGCATTTATTCAGACCTGAGCAGTTCTGGAAGCACTTCTAAGAGGTGGAGAATAAGGGGAGAAGGGCCCTAGGCAGCACCAGCAATATTTTGGCAAATGGCTTTAGGCTGAAAGCAGTGAAATTTTGAGAGTGGTAAGCAATGAGCCTGGAGAGGCAAGAAGGGCCCAGATTGTGTAGTTGTCTGGATTTTATCCATGTACAGTGAAGAGGGCTCCACTAGGAAGTGACCAAGTCACATTTGTATTGAATGTTTTGGCTTCAGTGTAGAAGGTGGACTGACAGATCAAGACAGGGACCAGTTGGGTTATTATATTATCTAGGTAAGAGATAATGGTGGCATGAAAAAGGATGATAACTGGATGGGGGTATAAAATAGAAACTTGGTTGCCAGTCTGAAGGACAAAATATTAGAAAGGATGGTTTCCAAAATTTCCCTATTGGCAATATTATTCATTCTTGGAAGGCAACTTTCAGTATTTGATGGGAGTAGCTAATATTTATAAGACTTCATTCAAGTATATTCTTATTTTTCATGGTATAGTAGACGTTTGTGGCCTTTCTTTTTTGTTTAATATTCATTTCCTTATCTACCCTGACATCCTTCTGAGAAACAGCCTCTGTCATGGCACACATCATGCCCATCAGATGTGCCCTCTCCGGAACTTGAATTTTTAGCAGACATTCTCCTGGGCTCCTAACCTGGGTCTGCTATAAATGAGACCGTATTCTAGCCTCTAGAGTTGCCTTGGTTCCAGTACAGCTCCCTAGTTACCTGTGGATTCTGTGAGCTCTTCTGAAAATCTTCCAGTGAGTTTCCTTCTGCATAAATTGGCCAGAGTAGTATTCTTTCTTGCAACCTTACATGGCACATCCACAGCAATCTGTAAGTTTCTTCCTTATAGGACACATTAAATATAAGGCTCTAAAGCACCGTTGTATGGGTAAGAGTGTGAATATTTGACAAAAGCAAAACCTTCTTTTTAGAGCTCCTCCTGTTAAATATTAAGCTTATTTCTAAGCAATAAGGGGGGAATTTCATTATGTGTGTTATACAGCAGAAGAAAGCAGAATATCATGCTGGTAAGAGCTTGGAAACGAGACAGCCTGGGTTCACACCCTGGATTACAATCATTTTCCCAGGCAAATCACTAATCTCACAGAGCTTCAGCTTCCTCACACAGTTAATAATACTTGTCTCACAGAACTATTTTGAAGATTAAACTAATTAATACATGAAAAATACTAAGATTACCTAACATAAGTAAGAACCCAATAAATATTACATATGACCATAATACAGAACCAGTTTCTGAATATGGGTAAGAAAATACAAAACTCACAATGAAATAAGATTATTTTATTGAAATAACTACTAAATAATGAAGCACTAAAGGTATAATTTAGGCATTTTAGAAACTAAAAGTTGAGTGTTTAGAGAGTTCACAGATTCATAAGCTGTATTAAGGAGTTTAATATCAGAATTTGGAAAATAAAATTCCACAATCACTGAAACGCTTAATTCTTCAAGGGATCTTCTCAGCTGTAAAGACTTGAGAGGCTTGTCTCCTGGCCTTGAAAAGGAATTTTTAAAAAATCGTTAATTGTAAGCAAGAAATCAATTAACTAGAGCACTTATTAATTGTCATTCTAATATTAGAAGATAAAATCTGGAAAATTTTCAAGATAATGAAAATTCCTTAAGTAAAATCACAACTTTGAATTTAGGAAATTAGAAATAAACATTTTTAAAGCCAAGCCATAAATAAATTAAGTAAAATTCCAGATAAAAGACAAAACAGAAAGAGTAAAAAGAAAATTTCACTTTTTATGGAATAATGAGTCAAAAGTAAAAATGCTGGCTTAAAGTCAGAGAGAGAAAGACAGGGAAAAAGAGAGCAAAGGATAAATAGAGAAAGAAAGAGAGAGAGGGGAGGAGAGAGAGAGAGAGAGAGAGAGAGAGAGAGAGAGAGAGAGAGAGAGAGAGAGANGAGAGAGAGAGAGAGAGAGAGAGAGAGAGAGAGAGAGAGAGAGAGAGAGAGAGCGAGCTATGACAGAACCTTTAAGAAAATCATCTTCTTCATTATGGCCTTAAAAAACTTAAACGTTTGTACTATTTACAACTTGAGTTGCAAATCAAGGCATATTACCCCAAGCTAAATTAAAACAAAGTTAAATCAAATTAAGAGTACAAGGGTTACACAGTGGAAAACAAAGAATGCAGTGATGTAATTTAACTACATATCAAAATGTGAAAGGAACTGAAGAACCTGGCTATTAAATAGATTTGTATTTATTACTTGACTGAATTTGTTTAGGAGATATTTTGTAAAATAAGTGCTTCAACATCCAGAACAGAGTTTAGAATTACTAGATACTCAAAAATATATATGGAAGAAATAAATGTCTTATGGTAATTGTAAGACAGTTGCCAGGATAAAAAAACTTTTTCTGAGAAACCGATTGCTCTCCTTGAATGACAGCTGCATAATTATTAAAATATTATAATTAATTAAAGTCCAAATATGATGAACAAAACATAAAACGTCATTATAAATATCTACATTTTGGGATACTTTAAAAATCCAAAATTTGTTCTGAAAGTCCTACAATTAAAATTGTAATTATCACTTAGGAGGTAAAAGATGTTTTAAAAATGAGCTGTAAAAACAAATAAAAGTAAAATCACTCTTTGCCCTTATTTTAAGCTGCAGATTTTTATCTGATGGTTTGCAGATAAATCAGTATATCAATACTTGCTGAACTTCTACAATGTATATATAAAACTGTTAAAAAGGATAGATAATTGTAAGACACAGACGCTTAAAAAGAAAAAAAAAACAAAAACAAAGGGTTTAAAGCAATATGCAAAAACAATGTTATGTTAAACTGGCAAGGTTTTTTTTTCATATTTCAAAATATAATATCCTACCTTTTCAACAATAAATGTGAACTAGTTCACACAAAAACTTAGCAAACATGAAACTATGAGCCTTTTATCCTTACAAAAGAAGTAACATAGGGCAAGGCTCTGGATGTAAGTTGCCTGAAGTGGAATCCTGACTCTTACTTAGTAGCTGTGTGGCTTTAAGAATATAACTTCTCTGAGACTAGGCATCCTCATCTGAAAAATGGGAAAAACAGTGCCTATCTTATAGGGCAGTTGTGTAGCTTAAACTAATTAACATATGTGAAGTGCTTAGGATAGCACCTAATAGAAAGTCAGCATTATACAAGTGTTACTTTTATTAATACAGTTAAGTCCTCACTTAGACGATGGGTTCTGCGACTTTAAGCAAAACGATGTATAACAAAACCAATTTTATCATAGGCTAATTGATATAAACAAGAATGAAGTTCCTGCAGTATCTCATGAACGTTGTAACTAAATGATGTTGAACAAAATGATGTTATTCAAAGACATGCTGTAATACAATTATAATCATACTATAATTATTATTCCTTCTCTATCTGGTAGTATTATACAGTGTCAGCCAAGTTCTGATTCTTATGGTTAAAGATACAGCTACTGTCCATAACTCAAAAAAGAAAAAAAAAATGGGAACAGTAACAAATGTATATCTTTAGAATTCTAACACCACCAATAAGGTCTTAGTTTCCAAAACCAAAGATAACAGCTAATTAAATGTTCTGCTAGACTCCATTATAATATTTAAGCCAACCATGCTCTCAAAAGTTATCTGTATGCTCGTGAACAAGCATCTTTGCATTTTATAATAATTAAGATTAACCTATAACTTTATTCAGCCATATTAATAATAGGGTGAAAATGAAATTTTGGCATTTAAGTCACTGCAAAAAAACCTTTAATGCATCATAACTAAACTGAATGACCTTTTAAACAATCTTTGCCTTTATATCCCAAGTTGTGAGACTAAAAAGATTACCCATCTCTCTCTCTCTCTCTCTCATTTCAAACAATTTTAGTCCTTTCCCCCATGATCCTGTTATTCTCCATAAATGCTCCTCTTAAGTCCTCTGTCTCTTCTCTCTTTAGAGAGAAACAAATCAATGTGAAGTACTCTCATAGGGACATTTTTTTCCTTTAAAATTCTGAGAATTGTACACTTTCTAGACTTGGTATGCTATCACATAGCTTCTTTATACCAAGTGAAGGGTTTTCAATTCCTCAAAATTTTTGTATAATGTGCCATTCATCACTTAACTGCAAGGGATAAAGAGGCAACTGGATTGAAGTTAAATTCTAGAACTGTGTATATTCAATATGCCCAAATGCATAACATAGAGCCTCACAAATCACACGAAACACATTTCGTACACAATAATTATAAGACCAATATGATTTATGTTTTCTTATTATTTATGTTACACATGGTTGCCATTTTTCATCATTCACTTGACATCAAAAATTAAATAATTTTGCTAAGCGTAATAAGTCAGAAAAATTCTGACCACTCATATGTGGGATATAAAACTGAAACCAACAAAGGAACAAGACAAAGAAACAAAAACTCAGAGACACAGACAACAGTTTAGTGGTTACCAGAGGGTAAAGGGGAAGAGGGGGATGGTAGAAGAGGGAAAACGGGGTCAATGCATGGTGATGGAAGAACTGACTCTGGGTAGGGAGCACACAATGTGATATATAGATGATGTATTCTAGAATTGTACACTTGAAACCTATGTAATTTTACTAACCACTGTCACTCCAATAAATTTAATTTAAAAAATGTAATAGTAAAATGAATTGAGACTTAAAAAATCCTCAACTATTTTTTATAAAATTGAGTATTTTTATGAAGCTCTGAGTAAATTATTCGAAAGTAGCTAGGGACCATTTGAAATTTAAAGATATTCACTCCAGAAATTATATGACATAAGAACAAAATATCTTTGCCAACTTAATGATACAGAATAAGGTGTTAGGAGATACAAAGGGATAATATTGATTTTAACTAAAATTTCAAACTCTAAAATTCAATTTGTTTATGAAGCATAACACAATAAATATTTAGATACTTACAACTTTCTCCTCTGAAGTAAGAACACCCTGTATTGTCACTATCTGGTATTGTTTATGTTTCAAATTTCCCACAAATTTTCGGAGTTGCCTGAGATTGCTAGCCTCCATGTCTTGCTTTAATAGTTTCTGCATTTCTTGAGAAGGACATCCGGGATCAAATATTAGTAAACATAATGTTCGGTTTTTTCTCTCTTCAATTCCAACAATTGTTCGACTATGACCTATCAAAAAATAAAAGCTTTATATACATGTATGTATATGTATAGCTATACATACATATATAATTAACTATACACACACACACTATATACTCTCTCTGTATATATAGTGTGTGCTCAAATGTGTGTTTAGAACATAAATACAGTCAGTCAGTTCCTCTGACATGAAGATATCTGAGCTCTCTCACTCCTAAAACACAAGAGTTTAGTTCTACTTCCTAACCTTCAGTTTTCTTCTGTTCAACTTTAGTTTTCTAAAGCCTTCATTACAAAAAATTCTACTCCTACTGTGTCATATATATTTTAGTTTTTCTTTCCTAATCCCTTGTTCCTTTTTATTCAAATTACCTCAAACAAAAGGATTTAAAATTTACCTTCCATTGAACAAAATTCTCATGGTTCCAAAAAGTAAAAAGAAAGTAAGCTTATACATACTAGAATTTCAATAGAGAGGGCTTAATCTTTATAGCTTGTACTTCTAAATGATGAAATTTCTAATATTTACTTCTCCTTCTTCTTGTCAATCCAAATTATCCATTCAACAAAATTTATCAAATATGTATATACAGGCACTATTCCAGGCAGTTATTGATACAGAAACAAACAAAACAAACATTCCTGTTTTCATGGAGCTTATATTCTAATAGGAAGAAATACTCTATGAACAAGAAAAATAAGTAAAGTACATATTGTGTTAGAGAAAACAAAAAATAAAGCAGGAAACGGGATAAGAAATGCCAGTAGTGGGGGGTTGGGATAATAAGATGAAATTTTAAATAATGTAATCAGGTAAGGCCTCACTGAAGTGACACATGGGTAAAAACCTGAAAAAAGTAAAGGATGAACAATAAAGAAAGTGAACCAGGCGGCCCTGAGATGCCAGGGTTATCATCTTTCATTACCCAGGAATGTATTATAATTAAAATGTAGCTGTGAAAATCAGACAGACTATTGTCACAATATTGCCCTCCTCCCCATTATCAGAATCTTAACCTGTCCTAAAGCAAAAGCCAATTAGTTGTCTTACAAAGATATTTTCTTATAAGTTAAACTTATTATCTATGTGTTATACTAACCTTGATGCTGAAGATAGATAGGAGGTTTAGATGTACACACTACTTTTGGACTCCCTTCCCTCTCTGAAGAATAATAATTCAATATCCATTCAAATAAGCGAGGGTGTGTACCTAAAGGACCAGTAGACTTGTGAAAATCAATAATATGACACCTATAAAAAATTGATAATATGGATTATTTAGAGCATATTATAAAAAATATTTTCATCAGTGGAGCTATCAAAATCAAAAACTCTTAGTTTAGAACTAATTTTACCTCATTATTTTTCTAAGAAGAAAGAAAATAAATACAAATTTTGATATTTATCTGGAAAACTGTCATTTTATGAATAAATCATTATTTAAATACTTCATAAGGTTGATGACTGATCTAAAAGTTATAATTTCTGACATATAAAATCTGCATGAATAGTAAATGAGGATCATACTTGATTTTTAAAAGCCATCTACATATAACCTGAGACATAGCTTTTATTCTAAAGCCTCTAAACCTGATAATCAATTAGAAGCTGACTCTAATTTTAATTCTGCAATAGCCATTAACATCTATCAAAAATCTCCTGATTATTTTTCCTATCAGTTCTTTCAAATTCCAATACTAGACAAGAAAAGAATACCTGTAAAAATCATAGAAAAACCTGTATGTATCCCCATCTATACATCTATCTCCTATTTGGCACCAGGCCTGATAGTATTATTTCCTCAAGAGGAAGTCAACCTTGAATAAACACTATTTTTTAAAAACTTTATTTCTCTCTTGGCTCTAAAATCTCCAAATACATTCAGATTGTAATGGTTGCTATCTTTAGCCTCAGTAAGTTTAATACTGATAACTTTCAAACTGAATACTCCTGAATTTTATTTATTTTATTTTTAAAGGTTTTATTGAGGAGTTGGGGGAGGGGACAGCATTGGGGGATAGGGGAAGGGGAACAGGCAAGTTGCGGTCCTTTTGTTCTTCAGTCTAGTTGTGGAAAACATCGCTTCACTGGTCCATGTTAGTATTAACACTGCGCTCTTCCTGGGTGAGGCAGTCATCCGCCGGCTATTGGACAGCCACTATTGGAGGCTCACGGCAGCTCACAGCAGCCCACTGCAGCCCATGCCACTGCTGGCGGCTCATGGCAGCCCAACTCCAGGTCGAGCTGTTGTTCACCATCTTAGCTGTAGAGGGTGCAAGTGTCACTGGCCCTCATGTGGGATCCGAACCTGGGCCCTGCTGCTCAGAGCTCTCGCGCTACCAAGCCAACTCTTAACCAACCAGTCACTCAGCCAGCCTACTCCTGAATTTTAAATGTTGAAATGAACTTTTGGATAAATTGTTAAAAAGTAGAAACAGTGCTTTTGGGTTAGCAGTTGACTGCATGTTTAGATTTAGAATTTGAATAGTACCCTAGAGTATACCTCATAGAGAGCAAAAGGAAGACATTTAAATAACTAGTAAACAAATTCAGGGGTTAGTTATAAAAAGGCTTTGTTGAAAAACTAAACTATTTCAGGTACCAATAAAAAGTCTGGATGCATCATCAGGTATTTTAGATGGAAATTTTCCTTAAAACTTCCTTTCAATTTAAATAATTCGAGAAAGCTATTAGACACATTAGGTTTTCTATTTAAAATTTAAGTTATGTTTTTATCTCTGAATCTAATCAATTAATATGGTAAAAATGATGTAAAACACTGGCTAAATTACTTAGAAACAAACATAAAAGGAAATACAGAGCCATGAAGCTTAAGGCAAACTTTCCATTAACATGGCTGAATCAGTATTACTATTGAGAAGGTAAGATACCACCTGATTTTCATTCCTGTGTGAATAACCTATTTATTTTCTATGGAAGTTTTTAGGAAGCTAATGAAGGAAGTGTTCAAGCAAAAGAGAGTAATCCAAAATAAAGAAAGTCATGGAATCCAGGAAAAATCCAGTCTCAAATTCAAGAAAACAATGAAGAAATGCTACACGATTACAGCTGTGGATCTAGAAGGCAAATGATCTAGACTGGAGCAGAGGACAGTCGGCTTCCAGAAGGAGGTGTGCAGGAATAAGGAGAGCCTCAGAGTACATGAGAGTGGAGTGTTTGGAATAAGTTGAGACCACGATGTAGTCAAATAGCACAAGGGAAAAGGAAAGGCAATTCTTAACTCAAGGAAAAATTTTTTTAAACTTTCAGGAAAGAAAATAAAATCAGCAATGAATAATATTTACAGTCAGGATGGAAACTCTGAGTTGAACTTCATAAAAACTAAGATTCAACCGTGTTAGGAGGATTGAGGGTGAGCAGGTGGGACATCTAAGGGGAATGCACTAATCAATGTCTAAAACTGATAAACCAAGCAAAAGCCATGAAAGCTTATTATTTAAAAACAATGGAAGTGACAGCTGCTTCTTAGAAAAAGGACTTGAGAATAGAGAGGTGCATGAGATAGGGTATGAGTTGCCAGGTTTCATTATAAGCTTTTCAGTGCTACTTAAATTTTATTTTTTAACTATCATTTTGATAGAAAAACAAAACAAAACAAAAAAACAATAAAACCTTCCAGCTATGACAATCATATTAACTGGGCTTTTTAGGTACATACTTTACCCTTAGGGAGGTCAGAAGTGTATAGACTTCACATGCTCCGATCCAGGCCTTTGTTCCCTGTAACTTGTTATTCAGCTGAGAGGCACCCTGAGGATCAAAACCTTCCTTCCATGCATCTTCAATCATAGACTGAATTTTTGGAATACAAGGAACTGACATACCTAAAATTATACAAGCAAGCATGTTACATAACAGTTACTAAAGTGCTAAATAATATCATTTAGCAGAACACCATATACTCTAGAGCAGTGGGTCTCAACCTTCCTAATGCCGCGACCCTTTAATACAGTTCCTCATGTTGTGGTGACACCCAACCATAAAATTATTTTCGTTGCTACTCTATAACTGTAATTTTGCTATTGTTATGAATCATAATGTAAATATCTGATATGCAGGATGTATTTTCATTGTTACAAATTGAACATAATTAAAGCATAGTGATTAATCACAAAAACAATATGCAATTATATATTGTGAAATATTTATTTCTAATCACAAATAAATGAAATTTTGTCTTGAAGCATGGAGACGAATAGAGGAGCGGTGTCTCGGTTCCTAAGGCCATGGAAAATATGTGTTTTCCGATGGTCTTAGGCGACCCCTGTGAAAGGGTCGTTCGACCCCCAAAGGGGTTGCGACCCACAGGTTGAGAACCGCTGCTCTAGAGGAACCTACAATACAGTTTTTAAAACAATTATTCCTGACATCTTCTACTGTATCAGTTTCTCTTCCTCCAACCAGAATTCATGCTTTTGATGCAAATATCCACCAAAATACTTCTTCATTAAAGCTATTAATTGTGCCTACTACATAGCAATTCATTCCATATTGTATGTACTTTATCAGATGACAAGTTCAAAGTACTGTATTTCACATACCTTTCAGGCAGTCATCATAAGCATCATTTTGTAATAAAGATGAAAGTAGCATTTGGAAATTTCTGTAACCACAGCCCCAACCTTTGTCACCAAAAGATGACTGAAAGTGATCCACTGCTGTAGAAAGCCACACACGCCTCACATCTGCGGCAGCATTCTGATAGTACCTATAAAGTGCTTCAATAATTCCTAAAGTAGAAAAGAGATTTAGAAGACTTAGAAGGATTAGTTATTATCTTCCAATGGCTGTCTAATGTATTTCTAATATCAATCTGTCCTTCAAGTGCCACGTCTAAATCCTGTCAATTCCATCTTTATCTTTTTACTGATGTAACCTTAGTTCACATCCTGCTTTGCCACTAAATCAATCACTTCTAAATTTCAAGGCAGCTTATCAAAAGGACATAGTATATTACAGGGCAGTGTTCTAGAATCTTTTACAGATATACTTATTTTAAATTATATACAATAGTATATTCTACAGTAACTTAAAATACATGCACAAATAGAAATTAAAAGATGGCATGAATTAAAAACAAACAGAAGTTCTAATATTTTCTTTCTGAATACCCTAATGAATCATATTACACATCGGCTGGGACTGCCTATTCCACTTCGAAACTTTTTACGTGTAGACCCTTAAAGAAGTACAAAGTCAGCCTTCAGAAACAGACCCATCCATGGATATATGAAAATGTATGACTTAGGGTATTACAAATAGTGGCAAAAGTACAGATTCACTAAACAGTACTGAGCTACACAAACAATAAGAACTTTGTTATAAGTAAGGAGAAAATATTTGATCCATACCTTCTATTTCTCTCTTTTCCTCCCTCTCTCATATACACACACATATGTATAAATAAATTCCAGGTGGTTTAAAGCCAAGATATGAAAAGCAAAGTATAAATATTTAAAGAAAATATAAAGGAATATAAAGGAATATGTTTATGATCTCAAAGATGGGGGAGTTTCTTAAACAAGACGCTTAGGATACAAATAAAGGGAAAGATTGAGAAATTTGATAATATTCAAATTTAAAACTGTTTAATTAAAGACACCATGTACAAAATTTATGGCAAAATTACAGACTTGAAGAAGATATTTGCACCTCATTTAATCAACAAAGAATTAGAATCCTAAATACTTATAGGACTCCCACAAATTAATAAGGAAAAAAAATAATAATCCAATAGAGAAAGGACAAAGGAAGGGAATCGGTTATTTACTGAAGAAACTAAATCAAGAATAATCAGGGAAATGCAACTGAAGAGATGTATCATCTCATACTAAATTAAAAGGCAAAAATTAAAAAGTGTCACCATACAAAGCGTGAGTGAAAATACACTGATGCAAAGGTAGATAATGACCATTTTGGAAAACAGTTTCACAATAACATTAACAAAGTTAAAGATGCACATGTCCTTTTACTTAATACTGTATTTCCAGTTCTGGATGCAATATGAGAGAAAATCTTGAAGGAGACCTGTTCATAATTTGAGTGAAAAACTGGAAACAACCTAAATTGTCTGTCAACTTGAAAACAGCAGTCAAAATGAATGATGTACAGCTACAAGATTCAATATATTTGAGCAAATCAAATTAGAGCATACATACTGTGTAACACTTGGTATGTAGTTTAAACAGAAACTATTACATATTGTTTATGGAAACTTACATATATGGTAAAATATTAAAACATATATGAGATTGATAAATACCAAATTCAACATAATGGTTCCCTTTGTGGAGGGGGAGGGGTTAGAATCAGGGAGGGATACACAAGGGGTTTAATATACATATGAAAGGTTTTATAGGTTTAAAATATTAAGATTTGAAAAAGTTGGGTGGTGGGAACAAAGCTGTTTCCATAAAAGTTTTTTTTTTTCTACTCTAATAGATATATTTAAAAAAAATTAAAAACATCAGGAAAAAAGGCATTCGTCACAGCAAGGCAAATCTGACTGTCAACACTGGCTGAGCCAATTACTAGCTAGTAACCTCACTTGGGAAAGTAATTTAGCCTCTCTAAGTCACAATTACCTCATCCAGAAAAATGTAACATTGCACAAGGGAATGTGTGACTGTTAAATGATACCCTGTTGAAGTATATACAGAGGATGCCACAAAAATGTATACACATTTTAAGAAAGGAAAACTGTATTAAAATATATACCGATAACAAGAGATGAATACAAGTCACGTTTGACTTCTGCAAATACAAGAGATGATCAAAGTGGTTACCATCAGCGTCCAGACACTTCTAATGACAGCGAACTACTGCTTGAGCAACGTTAACCAAAGCGTTCACTTGTATGCATTTTTTTGGCACCCCCGGTGTATAAAGGTCTTAGTGTCTAAAACTGTTCTGAACAGTATGGTAGCCACTATCTACATGGATGTGGCTACTGAGCATTTGAAATGTGGCTTGTCCACATTGAGGTATTCTGTAAAGTATAAAATACACATCGGACTTTGAAGAATGTACAAAGACTGTGAAATATCTCAATAGTAGTTTTTAATGTTGATTACACGTTGAAATAATAATATTATGGACATACTGGGTTTAAATATTAAAATTAATTTTACCTGGTCCTTTTTACTTGTTCGTGAGCGAGCTCTTAACCAACTGAGCCACTCGGCCGGCCCCCTTTTTACTTTTTCTAATGTGACTATGGGAAATTGTGGCTCACTTATATTTCTATTAGACAGCATTCATCTAAAACATAATAAGCACTAAATAAAAACTTCTAAACGGTTCATTTTCAAATGTGAAGTAACTTAACAATAAAAAAGTGAAGCTGAAACTGAATAATATTGAATGTCAACTATAATTAAATATATATGTAGTCACAGGATGTTGAGTACAGCACAGGGAATAGAGTCAATGAAATTGTAACAGCTACATATGATGTTAGAGGGGTGGTTGATTTTGGGGGGGTTACACTTTGTGATGGGTGTAAATGTCTAAATAGTACATTGTTTTGTACACCTGAAACTAATAAAAAAAGTGAAGTTTTTTTAAAGTGAATTATTTACTGTAAAAATAGTTTAGAACTTTCAAAACAACACTTTTTAAAAAATTATTTGAACACATTGTCTAAACTAAAGCTTCATAAACTGTGGATTATGGAAATTAAGCAAAATTCAAGTAATTCTGATTATTACTTCAGTGATGTATGGAAGACTAAAGCCATGATTTTGATTTTAAGTACTCACCAGAAGTTTTTGTTTTTCCATCATCAATACCAATAGCCAGTGATTCCATCATATCAGCTTTTCTTCTATGAAATTCAGATGGATGCATTCTTCCCCTATTTACTTCTTTCTCCATATTTCGGAGTTGCTGCTGTTTGTACCCTCCAGAGTTATCTAAACCATATTGTTGCTAATGAACATAAAAACAAATGACTTAATTTTTATGTACCTTTAACTCAATGAGGAAATGGACTTACCACAGTTTTATTTATCTGGAAATGCATTTTGAAACACACTGGTTTATAGACTTTTATACAAGTCAACTTAAAGGTTTTCATAAAAAATAAATCGCACACACAGAAAATCCCTGAGTTAGTAATAGCCCTTCTTTATAAATCACTGTGGCAAGAGACTCGTTTTTCTTGTAGTGGGAAAGTAGAGAATGCTGTCTTCCTACTAAAAGTACTGTGAAAGGTAGATGAGTTCTGAACACACCGCTAATTTTTTCAAGGAAACCTGTTAGTACTTGTTATTTGGTTCCTGGGCTAGAGTACCAAGTCCTACTTATTGCATAATTCATTCAGGCATTCATTCTACATAGTAAATGAACTATGTTTCTGCACACTGAACAGAGGCTCTCAAATAATATGTATAAAACAGCTTCTATGGAAAAGTTTCTGAGATCTAAACAATTAACTTGCAAAGTTACATAACAAATTCCCTTTAACACGGGGAACTTTTTGTATTGATAATGCTCTAAATTATTATACATACGGCAAGGAGACTTAGGAAAAACCAACTTCCTTTTCTCCTCTGAGTTTAGGTGGAAAAATATATTTTGCAAGTGAATGAATCACCAATGAGAAAATAGCCTAAACTAGATATTCCAAAGCAAGAATTAGATATTCTCACATATTGCCATGTGTGAGATGTCTGAGAATAAAGTCAGAGGTCAAATAAGTTTGGGAAAATTATGGTATGCACAATGCACATTAGTATATAAAAGGATTTGAGAAGTCCTGAAGTATGCAACCTGTTTAACTGAACACTCAAATCTATTCAATCATAAACTCTTTTTATTTACACATTATCCTATTAGCCCATAGAAAAAAGAACATTTAAAAACTCTATGAGTGTTATTAGCACAGATGACACCATAGTCCACAGTAAATCAGGATGAAAAAAAGTAGAAAAATCTATTAAAAATTTAAATGCATTCAGAATATAATAGCTGCTGTCAGTTTAGTTCAACAGATACCACCACCCACCTAAGGTAAATGAAGTCTAATATATCATCAAAAGCATCTTCCTGGGCCGGCCAAGTGGCGCGATGGTTAAGAACTGGCTTGGGATGCCACAAGGCTCCGGTTCAGATCCCACATATGAGGGCCAGTGACACTGCCCTCCACAGCTAACATGCTGAACAACAGCTCGACCTGGAGCTGGGCTGCTGTGAGTCACCAGCGACGGCGTAGGCTGCAGCCCCTGTGGCAGTGGGTTGCCATGGGCTACCATGTGTAGCCAGCAGCCAGCCTGAGCGGCCAGCAGCCACAGTGAGTGGCCGTCCAGAAGCCGGCGACTGATCTGCCTCACCCGGGAAGAGTGCAATGATGGTGCCAACTTGTGCCAGTGAAGCAACGTCCTCCACAACTA
>NW_017731873.1:306872-340558 GCF_001890085.2 Hipposideros armiger
GGCAGTGTCACTGGCCCTCATATGTGGGATCCGAACCGGGGCCCTCTGGCATCCCAAGCGAGTTCTTAACCATCACGCCACTCGGCCGGCCCCTAGACTGAAGTCTTGACAGCATGTTTCAAAAATAAGAACTCTACCAAACCAAAATGTGATAATTGTTATTAATCTATGTACCTGCAGCTTCTGAAATTCTTCCATTTCTTGTCTTGATTCTTCAGATCTCCTCTTTCTGTCTTCTTCTTGTTGAAGCTGGTGAGCCAATTCCAGATCTCTAGAACACTGGACTCTATCCATGCCTATTAGATATTTTTTTAAAATTAGATTCAGGTGTATAAAACAATGTACTAATTAGATATTTACACCTCTCACAAAGTGATACTTTTAATGTTTAGAATAAAATAACTACTGAAATCAAAGCTTACTTATTATATATAAATACATATTTTTAAATGGAATAAATGTTATTTTGCCATTTATTCATGACTATGATGTCATGGAAACAATGAACATAAATCTGGCACAACCTAAACTGTTTCTGTAAGGGTATAATCTCCATTTAAATCACTAATATTCATTGAGTTTTCAGGCTGTGACAAGCACTTTTCATTAATTTTCTCATTTGGAGCCTTACAATAACCTTAAGAAGTTAGGTATCATTAACTATTGAAGAAACCAGAACTTAAGACAAATTTACTAATACCTTTCAATGGTGCTCCTCATTAACACAAATCAGGCAGATTGGTTTTTTAAAAGAAATACTGAGTGGGGGAAGGGGTGTAATAAAGAGTATAAATATATGTTTGCAAAGCATAGGTATTAGGTCATTTGTTTGAGTGTGGTCTCAAACAGATAGTACAACTCCGCAACATCCTGCCGTTTCCTCTCTACCCAGCGTTCCACAGATCCATTAGTCAGTGGCTTCTGGCCTGTATCTTGTCTCCTTGACCTCCCAATTTGATGGTTTAATTATGTATTTGAATAGTCTTTACTTTCAAATCTTTCAGCCTCAGCTACATGTTCCTGTTTGTCCCCACTTCCACTTTTGGAGATACGCAATTCACAACTGAATCTTAGTGTACTTCTGAGACTATCTACAGTGATACCCAGACCATATCTCTCTCTCATTACTCACTATATAGGCTTACAGAATAATTTAGGTACCCATACAAAGCCTGTCATAAACAAAGTCAGAATGATCAGACATTCCACTTAAGAGGCTAGTCTTCCACAGTAGTTAGTAGAGAACCAACAGAGTAGAAGACTGTTCTATTTTTGCTGTAGTAATTCTCATCTTGAGATTGGGCTGAGTGAATAGGTAATGCTGTCCATGGAGATAACTGACTGCTACTAGGACTACTGACACTAGAACACAAAAGACTCCTGTATTAACAGGTAATGTCTAACTACCTTAAGAAACCGAAACCCAGCAGAACACAACTGGTTTCTCTTAGGGTCTGCTTTATATTTGTTCCTGTGGGACTGTGAAACTCATACAGGATCTTCCCACTTCTAAGATGCCATAATGATTACTTAAAACAATGCCATATTAAAAATATAGGGGAAGAGGGTCAGCCAAGTGGTGTGTTGGTTAAGAGCTGGCTTGGGACGCCAGCTCTCAGCAGCAGGGCCCGGTTCGGATCCCACATGTGGGCCAGAGACGCTGTGCCCTCTACAGCTAAGATGGTGAACAACAGCTCGATCTGGAACTGGGCTGCGGTGAGCCGCCAGCGACGGTGTAGGCTGCACTGGGGCTGGCCGGCAGCTGGCATGCGCTTTCATTAGTTGCTGTGAGCCGCCATGAGCGGCTGTCCAATGGCCAGTGAGCGACTGTCTCACCCAGGAAGCGTGCAATGATAATACCAACATGGGCCAGTGGAGCAACGTCCTCCACAACTAGACTGAAGAACAAAAGGACAGCAACTTGTCTGTTTCCCTTCCCCGATTCCTCAACGCTGTTTCCCTCCCCCAAATTCCCAGTAAAATCTTTAAAAAAAAATATAGGGGAAGAGCAAAATTTTTATAAAGTCACGTAAAACTAGTAAGTGGTAATATAAGAATCTGGGCAAGCAGCTGGAAATGCACTTGAGAAACTTTTTAGTCACACAGTTCACATTATTTTTTGTATGTGCCATATGGCAGCTTCCTAGTTCAACAAGTTTTGTTGACCAGATGCTAAATTCAGTTACTGCTGCTGCTGAAAGAATGGCCTCAACTTACAAATCAAACAAATTTTTAAAAATTGCACAATATTTCACTGTCTTCTAAATACTGGTGCTCTGGGGCAAAACACTGGATGTACACCCATAGTTCAATAGTTGGTCACAATAGTTCATCCTTCACAATTTTTCTGTGAAACGACTTCTAAAAAAACTTGTAGATTAAAATTCTTTAAAGGTACAGATTTATTTTTAACCAGTACGCTTGTTTTCCTCTACATATCACTAATCTAAAAATTAGATGTGTCCTAGGAAGTAGAAATTAAGTCATGACATTCTTATTTTTAAACATAAACATACCTTGTCCAAAGCTGCTTTCTTCCAAATGCAAGTCAACATGTTCCTGGAGAATATGGTAATTTGTACACATGAGCCCACACATAGGGCAGTCATACAGTGGTTGATCACAATCTGTATTAGAGACATAATTCAATTGGTTTTATTTTTAAAACTTTATAACCTTTCACCCCAAGTCAAAGACGGTCTACCATCCACGAACCTTATTAAATAAATAAAAGCTCTTTGTAACTTGATTTAAAGCTGTTTTTTTCTATTTCTAGGGTTAAGATGGAAGACTGAACATAAGCACAAACCTTTCTTACCACTATAATAAAAGAAAATATTACAAACATTCACATCTGTAGTCAAAATAAGAAAAGTAGAAAGAAAAATTAGAATGGTATGTAGGGGCCAGTCCACATATGGATTTTAGAGGCTAAATTCTTAGCACTTTCCAAACTAAGTGGTGAGATGCACAAGTCAAGCATTCAGCATAAAGCTAAGAATTGGGGATCATACTACCTAGTTGGGAGCAGGAAATCAAAGAGCTGGAGCCATCCAGCAGCACTGCTGGCAGATAGGTGCAATGTGTCCAGGACAGAAGTGTTAGCTCTGCAAGACCAAGACCTGGCTGATACCGGGTGCCGAAGAGGGACCGAGATGGGCAGAGTGAAAGCACTCATCAATCCATACATGTCAGACTTGCTTTGCAAGTGGAGTAACTATGTTCGGAAAGTAGCTAAGACTGCTGTGCAGCTGTTATTTCTGCGGACCATGTGAATGTGACTGGACTCATTTTAGCTGGATCAGCTGACTTTAAAACTGAACTAAGCCAATCTGGTATGTTTGATCAGAGGTTGCAGCCTAAAGTCTTAAAATTAGTTGATATATCCTATGTTGGTGAAAATGGAAGCCAAGGTATTGAGTTATCTGCTGATTTACTTTCCAAGGTGAAGTCATTCAAAAGAAGAAATGAATCCAATGATACTTCAATGAAATCAGCCAAGACACAGACAAGTACTGTTTTGGAGCTGACTATACACTAAAGTCTTTGGACATGAAAGCTGCAGAAATTCTAACAGTTTATGAAAATTTGGATACAATGAAATATTTCTCATTGCCAAGGCACAGAAGAGAAGAAAATTCTCTGTCTAACTGCAGAACAAGGATCAATTTCATTTCACAGACGACACAAGAATATAAGCTGGCTGATAACATGCCACTGTTGGAATGGTTTGCTAACAACTATAAAATATTTGGAGCTACACTGGAAACTGTCTTAGATAATTCATAAAAAGCATCCCAGTTTATGAAAGAATTTGGAGGAATTGGAGTTATCTTGCAGTACCAAGTAGATTTCCAGGGATGAAGTAGCAAGGCGGAAACGATGAACTTTTTTACCTTGATGAATACTAGAGAATTGGAGTTATCTTGCAGTACATTTCCAGGGATGAAGCAACAAGGCGGAAACGATGAACTTTTTTACCTTGATGAATACTAGGTAGTTGATATGGGTCCCGCAAATCGTGCTTCACCCTCCAGCATCCAACCCAAGGAGCACACCCTTGGTGGAATCCAAACAGATCCCTGCCTTACAATTGGACTATTTCCAGAATTTAATCTATGAGCATTGGGTATTGAAAAAAACCCAAACAAAACCAGAACCAACTCTATACTTTGGTTTGTCGTGGAGTCAGCACAGCAGCCTACAACTAAGTTCCTAAACGCCACTTTGGACTAATTTAAAATGAAACCCAGTTTTTAATTTTATTTGATGGTAAAATTGGTTACTCTTGTATTTTATGAGGGAAAAAAGGGTTTTTTTTAACCTTTTACTCATATAAACAAAAATACTTTGGGTGCTGTAAATCTTCGAAAGTTAATAAAATTCACATCATTAAAAAAAAGAAAGAGCGCTGGCCGAGTGGCTCATTGGTTAAGAGTTGGCTTGGGAGCGCGAGCTCTGAGCAGCAGGGCCACTGGTTGGGATCCTACATAGGCCAGTGATGCTTTGTCCTCTACAGCTAAGATGGTGAACAATAGCTCGACCTGGAGCTGAGCTGCCTTGAGTCACTGGTAATGGCATAGGCTGCAGTGGGCTGCTGTGAGATACCGTGAGTGACCGGCTGCCGGTGTGAGCAGCCAGCAGCTGGCATGAGCGGCCGTCCAATGGCAGGCGACTGACTGCTTCACCCGGGAAGAGCGCAATGATAATACCAACATGGGCCAGGGAAGCGACATCCTCCACAACTAGACTGAAGAACAAAAGCACAGCAACTTGTCTGTTCCCCTATTTCCCAATGCTGTTCCCTCCCCCAACTCCCCAGTTAAAAAAAAAAATCTAAAAAGAAAAAGGAAAAAAATGCTAGAGATAAAAAAGCACCAACAGAAGTGTTTCATGGGCTCATTAGCAGGCTGGATACTGTTAAAGAAAGAATGTTTGAGCTTGAGGATATAATGAGATATTTCCCAAACTGAACTGAAAAGAGAAAAAAAGACAAAAAAAGGAGAGAACAATGCATCCCAAACTGGGGGAGAACTACAAAAGGAGGTATAACACACATGATGGGAATATCAGAAGAAGAAAAGGAGTTGCAGTAATATTTGAAGTAATAACAACTGAGAATTTTCCCCAAATTAATGCCAGACATCAAACTACAGATCTAGGAAGCTCAGAAAACACCAAGCAGGGTAAATGCCAATAAACAAACAACAACAAACCTACACATAGGTATATAATATTCAAACTTCAGAAAATAAAAGATAAAAAATCTTGAAAGAAGACAAAAGAAAAAAAACAGCTTACCTATATAGGGGCAAAGATAAGAATTACATCTGACTTTTCCCTAGAAACCATGCAAACAATGAGAGAGGTGAGTGAAATATTTAAAGTGTCCAAAGGGAAAAAACCCACCAACCTGGAATTCTGTACCCTTCAAAATTATTCTTAAAAAGTGGAGAAATAATAAATTTCTCAAGCAAACAAAAATTGAGGTAATTTGCTACCAGTAGAACTGCTTGCAAGAAATGTCGAAAGAAGTTGTTTAGAGAGAAGGAAAATTATATAGGTCAGAAACATGTATATATAAAAGACGAGCATCAGAGAAGAAGTGAAGGTAAAGGAAAAATTGATTTTTCTCATTCTTAACTGATGTAACAGATAAGTTTACTCAAAATAAAAATATCTGCAATGTATTCAATTATGTATGCACATATATGTATGTATGTATGAATATATGTATACTTACGTTTCTGTGAAACGAATAACAGCAATGATACAAGGGATGGGGGGAGGAATTTTGTTATTATAAGGTACTTGCACTATCCATGCAGTGATATAGTGTTATTTGAAAGTAGACTTGGATTAGTTGTTAGTGTAAACTGCAAACTGTAAGCCAAGCATTAAAAAAACTGAAAATAGAGATATAATTGATATGATAAGAAAGGAGTGTTGAGTAAGTGGCATCTGCTGGTTATTTTCAGGAGTAGAAGTCAGAACAAACATTTCATCTTGGTATCAGAATCACCAAAGAAAACAGTGCAGTCAAACACTGGATGGAACAACACTTTACACATAGTAAACGTAGAGAAACACATAGAGAATAGATAGAGCAAAATCAACTTCAGTATTAGACATTGGTATGCCATGACCAGTAGGTCCCGCCAAACACTCATCTTGTGCAGCAGAATGAAAGACCTCATCCGCTTCTCCCAGGGGAGAGATATAGCAGTAAGGTTGGGCAGATGCTATATGACACACACACACTTAAGCAGAAACAAAGAAAGATATTTCCACACAAGGAAATGAATCCAGCACAGGCTGTGAGGCCTCTCTATCTCTTGATAAAGAAGTGTTTCAGGTGGAAGGCCCATTCTTATGTGGCCAAGCAGGGGTCAAAAGACTGTATGTATGAACTGTCTTTCTCAATAGAGAGAAAATGGAATCATATAAAATGCTCAGTTAAAATCACAAAAGGCAGAGAAAGAGTATACGATAAAAAAAGTAGAACAAGGGTAACAACAGAAAACAGTAACACATATGCTAATTATTAAACCAAATATAGGAATCACTTTAAATGTCAATGCACCAATTTAAAAACAGATTGTCCCAGGGGGTCAAAAAACAAGACCTACCAATATGTTGTTTACAAAAAACCCACTTTTAAACATAAATACACATACAGACTAAAGGTAAAGGGATAGATATACACCATGGCATTAATTCAAAAAATAAAAAAGCAGGAGTAGCTATATTAAGTTGAGAGAGCTGATTTCAGAACAAGAAATGTTATCAGAAATAAAGTGGGGCATTACATAATAATAAAGGATTTAATACTTCAGCAAGACATAAAAATCCTCAATTGTGTATGTGCCTAACAACAGGTTGTCAAAATATTTGAGGCAAAAACTGATTGAACTGCAAAAAGAAAACAAATGAATCCACTATTATATGGTTAGAGAATTTTTAACACTCCTCCATCAGTAGGAGACAGATGAGGCAAGCAGAAAACAAGTGAGAATATAGTTGAACTCAATAGCAAGTAGCATCAATCAACTGGATATAATTGACACCTCTACACAACTTCATCCAACAATAGCAGAATACACATTCTGCTCAAGCTCATATAAAACATGCATCAATATGGACCACATGCTAGGCCATAAAACACATTCTAGGTCTCTAAACCTTAAGAAATTTAAAGAATAGAAATCACACAATGTCTGCTCTCAGACCAGAGCGGAATTAAACTAGAAATCAATTAACAGAAAGACAGCTGGAAAATCCCCAAACACGGAGATTAAACCACACATGTCTAAATAACAATGCATCAAAGAAATCTCCAGGGAAATTAACAAATATTTTGAATGAAATGAAAATTAAAATACAACTTAAAATTTCTGCAATGCAGCGAAAGCATTGCTTAGAAGGAAATTTTTTTTTTTTTTAAGATTTTTATTGGGGAATTGGGGGATGGGAACAGCGCTGGGGAACTGGGGGAAGGGGAACAGACAAGTTGCTGTTTTGTTCTTCAGTCTAGTTGTGGAGGACGTTGCTTCACTGGCCCAAGTTGGCACCATCATTGCGCTCTTCCCAGGTGAGGCAGATCAATTGCTGGCTTCTGGACGGCCGCTCACGGCGGCTGCTGGCCGCTCACGCTGGCTGCTGGCTACACACGGTAGCCCATGGCAACCCACTGCAGCAGGGGCTGCAGCCTACGCCAACAGCGGCGACTCATGGCAGCCCAGCTCCAGGTTGAGCTGTTGTTCAGCATCTTAGCTGTAGAGGGTGCAGCATCACTGCCCCTCATGTGGGATCCAAACCTGGACTCTGCTGCTCAGAGCTGGCGTCCCAAGCCAGCTCTTAACTAACACGCCACTCGGCTGGCCCTAGAAGGAAATTTATAATACTGAAAGCATATATCAGAAAAGAATAAAGATCTAAAATTAATCATCTAAGTTTCCACACCAGGAAACTAGAAAAAGTAAATCCAAGGTAAGCAGAAGAAAAGAAATAACAAAAACAGAGCAGAAATCAATGAAATTGAAAACAGAAAATCAATATGGAAAACTAATAAAACCAAAAGCTGTTTCTATGAAAAGATTGATAAAATCATTAAGCCTCTAGCAAAGAGAGAACACAAATTACTAATATCAGAATTAAAACGGGACAATCACTACATGTCTCATGGACAAAAAGGTAATAAAGAAATTTTATGAACAATTATGCTCCCAAATTTGATAATCTAGATGAAATGGACCAATCACCTGAAAGACACAATAAGGCAAAACTCACACAAGATAGAGATACTCATAATCTGAATAGGCCTATATATACTAAAGAAATTGAATAAATAATTAATAACATTCCTGGCCACCAAGTCAAGATGGGTTAACTAGTGAAGTCTACCAAATGCTTAAGAAGGAAATTATACCAATTCTCTACAATCTCTTCCAGGAACTACTGGGTTGTCAGAAACGTCATGATGCATTTTTGCAACGAAAAACATAGAAAAAATACGTCATGACTTTTCCAACAAGCCAATATTTAGAAATAAGGGGAATACTTCCTAACTCATTCTATGAGGCTGGCATTACCCTAATAACAAAACCAGACAAAGCTAACCAAGAAAAGAAAACTACAGACCAATATCTCTCATAAACAGAGATGCAAAAATACTCAAAAAAATATTAAAAAATCAAATCCAAGAATGTATAAAAATTATACACTGATCAAGTGGGATTTATCCCAACTAAGCAAGGCTGAATCAACATTCACCAATCAATGAATGTAATCCACCACATACAGGCTAAAGAAGAAAAATCACATGATCACATCAATAAATGCAGAAAAAGCACTTAACAAAATCCAAAATCCAACACCTATTCATTAAAATATGGACCAAAGACCTTCACAGATACCTCACCAAAGAAGATATACAGATAAGTAAGCATATGAAAAAATATTCACCATATGTTATTAGGGAACTGAAAATTAAAACAAGATACCACTACATACATATTAGAATGACCAAAATCTGGAACACTGACAAAACCAAATGCTGACAAGGATGTGGAGCAACAGGAACTCTCATTCACTGCTGGTGGGAATGGAAAATGGTACAGACACTTTGGAAGACAGTTTGGAAGTTTCTTATGAAACTAAACACACTATTATCATATAATGCAGTAATCTCATTCCTTGGTATTTACCCAAACTGAAAACTTCTGTTTACACAAAAGCCTGCATATGGATGTTTATAGCAGATTTATTCATAATTTATAACATAAACTTGGAAGCAACCAAGATGTATTTCAGGAGGTGAATGAATAAACTGTGGTACATCAGACAATGAAATATTATTCAATCCTAAAAAGAAATGAGCTATTGAGCCATGAAAAGACATGGAGAAAACTTAAATACATATTAATAAATGAAAGAAACCAATCTGAAAGGTATATACTATATGATTTTAATTATATGATGTTCTGGAAAAGGCAAAACTATGAAGACAGTAAAAAGATCAGTGGTTGACTAGAGTCATGGGGAGAAAGGAATGAAGGGGTAGAGCAGAGAATTCTTATGGCAGTGCAACTATTCTGTAGGATACTACAATGGTGGGTACACGTCATTATCCATTGGTCAAAACCTGTAGAATGTACAACACCAGAGTGAACCCTAATTTAAACTACAGACTTGGAGTAATATGAATGTATTAATGTAGGTTCACTGATGATAACAAACGTTACACTTGGTACAGGATGTTGATAGTGGAGGTGGTTGTGAGTCTATGAGGCAAGGGAGTATATATATGGGTACGCTCTATACTCCTTGCTCAATTTTGCTATGAACATGGACTTGCTCTAAAAAGTAACATTTATTTATTAAAAAATAAATCTTGACACTTTTCTTTCACCTTTTACAAAAATTAACTCAAATAAAACATAGACTTCAATGTAAAATTCAAAACTATAAAACTTCTATAACATAAGAAAGATGACCTTAGATTTGGTGTTTTTAGGCACAGCACCAAAAGCACAATCCATGAAAGAAGAAATCAAATAAGTTGCACTTCATTACCAGTAAAAACTGCTCTGCAAAAGACATTGTTAACAGAATGAAAAGACAAATCCCAGCCTGGGAAAAAAATCTTTGCAAAACACATAGTTGATAAAGGACTTCTATCCAAAGTATATAGATTACTCTTAAAACTCAACAGTAAGAAAAAGACACAATCCTAAATGTGTGTGCACCAACAGAGCTTTAAAATACACATGAAACAAAACCTGATAGAGATGAAAAGAAAAATAGACAAATATGCAATTATAATTGGGGACTTCAACAACTGCTTTTCAAAAACTGGTAGAGCTGCTACACAGGAAATTAGCAAGGAAATAGAAGATCTGAACACAATAAAAAAACATGATCTAACTGATAAAGATAGAACATTCAACCCAACAATAGCAGAATACACATTGTTCCCCCAGTGTCCATGGAACTTGTACTAAGGTAGATCACACACCATTATCTTGGGCCATGAAACAAGTCTTAACAAATTTAAAAGAACTAAAATCATAGAGCGTGTTTTCTAATCATAATAGAATCAAACTGGAACTCAATGATGGAAAATCACAGTCTGAGACAGTCCAGCCGCCATTGGGTTGGTGGTAAATAAAACAACACCCTCTGGAAAGTGGACTGAGTGTATTTCTCCCTAGAAAGGTTATAAAACTACCCTCAATGTAGCTGAAACATTTATCATCTGCATCAAAATTCTCTTAAACTGAGACTACTGTTACTTATTATATAAAACGATGGAGGCCCACCACGTGGCTCACTTGGTTAAAAGCATGAGCTCTGAACAACAGGGTCACCAGTTCGATTCCCACATGGGCCAATGAGCTGAGCCTGAGTTGAGCTGCCAATGAGCTGGTGAGAATGCATGTTCTTAGCAGCAAGGTTGCCGGCTGGACTCCTGCATGGGATGGTGGACCGACCTCCCTGCCACCCCCTCCAGCTCTATAGGCGACTGGAATTAGAGCTGAGCTTGCACCCTCCACAACTAAGATCGAAGGACAACAACTTGACTTGGAGCTGATGGGTTCTGAAAAAACACAATGTTCCCCTTCCCCAATTCCCCAACACTGTTCCCCTTCCCAATTCCCCAATAAAAATCTTTAAAAATAAAATAAAATACCTCGCTCTCTTAATCTGTACCTTAGTTTAAAAAAAAAATGAACACTTTACCTTCTAATGGAGTGTCTAAAAGGTTGGCATGCTTTGTTTTCACATGAGTTTCCATATCTTGACTACAATCTTCTATTTTTCCACAGAATGGACAATCGGGAGGACTATACATTGTATCATAAATTGCTCCTTTTATTCTGGATAGGTCACACTGTTTTTCCTTACTTTTCAGGAATTTTCTCGACTCAGTTAAGTTCTCCGAATAAAAGTCTTTATGTTTTAAAGTACCATCCTTAGGCAGGCTTTGAGCTGAAATTTTTGGATGATTAGATGCACAAGCTGAATGAATACTTGAATTAACTTCCATTCTACACTGTAGGGTGCTGTCACCCCCATTATCTGAAGTTTCATACTGTATTGTGTTGATCCTCTCAAAGTTTCTTTCTAGTTCATTTTGTTCAAAATGAGCAGTTTCAATATGAAAACACATTTCATCATAATTCACACCTGACAACTTGCAAAATGGACACATAACTTCATTTTCCATGTGAACAATTAGGAGGTGAGCTTTCATATCTGATTCTGAGGTTACTGTTTCACCACAAATGTCACAAGAAAGCATGGTACATCAGGTAGCTAGAAAGGAACACAGTATTATTTTAAGTTAGAAAGAGTTGGAGAAAAAGAAAATGCATTTTATAAAATGATCCGGAACAATTAAATGTATTTAAAACTGGATTATTTAGACAAAGAAATTTTCAATGTACCTACTGTTCCTCAAATATACAAACTTATTTGTAAATCTCAACCAAAATTTCACCACTGTTTTTCAAGTTGATAGTTTCAATAAAACAAAGGTAATAATACAAATAAAAATAGTTTTTCAAATACTGGGGGTGCCAAAAAAATGTATACACATGACTTGTATTCATCTTTTGTTATCAGTGTATATTGAGTATTACAATTTTAATACAGTTTTTTCTTTTCTTAAAATGTGTACATATTTTTTTCTGACACCCTCTGTATTTCAAAAAGTGTGTCTGGTCTGAGGTAGAAAAAAAGTAACACTTATAAAATTGCCCAAGTAAGAAAAATCAGGTAATAGAAAACAAAGAGAAGTTTTATCAACTGATGTAGCTAAATACAAAACCTTAAAGTTAATGATGCGGAGGGTAAATAAACACATCTTAACAATAGCAGTTAACAGTTAAGAGATTTACACAAGCTAATTTAAGTACCATTATGATTCTATATGGATTAAACCTTGGCTCAGATGTCACAACAGGCAGAAAGAAAGAAAACGCTAACCCAGTCAGGCTCCAAGCTGTACTCTCAACCCAAAGACTAGAAGCAGAATGAGCACAGTAACTGATTCCAGAGTTAAGATAACTGGATTATAACTCAGGTTTCAGAATTTTAGGTAAAACACATCACCTCTTTGAGGTTTGGTCTATAGATTGAGTTGTACTGAATTGGCAGTCACTTTTGAGTTTTATGGACTTAAAAGTACTGGCTACCGAAAAAAGGTGATTTTGCTAAGAAATATATTTTTAAAAAGCAATCACCACCACAACCTTCCTACAAAAGACCATCGTTCAGCTAAGGACTCTAAAAACAAACAGGAAAAAAAAAAGATAAGGAAACTATACCCATCATTTCAATAAATTTAGCATTTATAAGAACTCCCTACACTGTTATTTTTCTCATTTCCCTTTAGAGAAGTGAAAATAGGCTGGTTTTAGAAGAAAATTTCCCCACACCGTCAGTGTAAAGAACGTCAAGCCCAGAGATTCTTCTCTTCGCGTGGCTGGGCCACAGTTAGACACAGAAGACGGTTCAACTCCCACTTTGGGTGAGAGATGTAAGGAGGCGGGGACAGGTGCTGGGGGGTAGGTAAGTAGTGAGAGAGGCGGTACGCGCCAGAATGCAGCAAGGCCGAGTCTGCCCAGAGGGCCGCTCCAACGTCCCGACCCAGGGCACGAAACAAGCTCTGACACTAACTGGGTCAGAGCTTGGGGCCTGGGAAATGAGGACTGGGATCGTCAGTTTCTACCCGCCCAGAGCTGCCACCATCTGGCTCACCGAAAAGGAGTACGTGCACGGCGTGGATTACCTTTCCCGGACTGAAAGACAAAGGCAGGCCCTCTTTTCATCCAGAGATTCAGTTTATGGGGAAAAGAACCAGCAACTTCAAAACGCCTCCAGTATCACATTCAAAAAAGCTTTTCCTCTGTTGCCCGGAAGGGAAGGGCTCCCAGCATGCACCGTTCCACGCCGGTCTGGGTTGTAGTGCATTCTGGAAGTCGTAGTCATTTTTCCATCCTCCCACTAGGGTTCCGACTCCTAATTTACTTCTAGGGGAGACTCTAGGCTCCGAGGTCTTTCTGAATGAATTTTACTAGGGCGGGTCCTAGGGCATTCATTACACGAGTACACGGTATCCACTGTACAGGACCTGAGTAGCTCTCTATTCTATTACCAATAAAGGGTTTATAGTGCAAGTGTCACACTCCAAACTATGCTCCGCAGATGGAGGACGAATAAGACAGATCCTTGCCTCAAGGTTACAAGATCATATGTACCTTACTTTTATGGTTCAGTCCTTATTTCATTCAACAATATTTAATGAGTGTCTATTTAAAAAGCATTCTGCTTGGAATTGGAGCTGCAGCAGTAAACACACAAACTCCAGGCAATTTGAAGCTTACATTCTGGCAGAGAAAAAATAAAGAAATAAACTGATCATGATAAGTACTATGAAGGAAATAAAGCTGGGTCATGTATAGAAAGGACAAATGTAGTTAGCCAACGTCTCTCTGAGGAAACAATGAACAAACTTGACACCAACAGGAGGAAGAGCATTCCAGGCAGAGAAAATAATAACGAAGGCCCTTAAATTGGAACAAAAAGAACATTTTGTGATCTGAGCACAAGATTCTAGAAGTGGTTAAAATGTGAGGTCAGAGTTGTAGACAGGGCCTTGTAGAAAACTATTGGAGTTTTTAAATAGGAGAGTGGCATGAACTCATGATGTTCAGTATATATTTTAAAAATCATTTTTGGGCTGAATGATTAAGCATGAAAAATTGAACACGTGCATTTATATTCCCTACTTCTCAAAATCTAAAATGACAGTAGAAGAAAACTAATAATAAAAGTTAATACTAATGAGATTTTTTTTTAATTTGAAAGCTAGAAAAAGGATGGAGGAGTAGTAACCAATTTAGCTAAGAAGTCAACCAAAAACAAGTCAATTCATATGCCATAACTCTGGAGATGTTCAGAAACTAAAGACTAGATACCTCTGAAAAGGATATTAAATTTGAGTCTGAAAAGAGGAATATTTTGCTGAAATTCTGAATAAGGGGCAGACTTCCTCCATCATCAGGTTGCCAAGTGACTCATCTTCACCACAAGACAGAACACTACATGTTTAATTTATGAAGAAAATGAACCAAAGAGGCTATGAAATTAGAAATGCACAGCTAAGGGTGGTAGTCAAGGTGCTGGTCGGAAAAAAAGCTCAATTCTGAATTATGATGCCCTTAGCCATTTCCCCTCATCACATTCTGATTTCTGATTTGTGCCTCCAAATGAGAATTCTTCTCCAGAGGAAACCATTGGTCCAAGAAAAAAGAACTAAGATAATGACTTTTAGAAAAGCCTCCAGTGATATAGGATCCTAGTCTATCACTCTGTAGAGAGGCCAGCAATCAGTGAATAAACAAGCCCCGCTGATACACAAGCTTAAAATAGGTTTCTTTAGTGTCTCACTCTTAAATATGAATGGATTCTCAAGAATCACCAGGCATTGGAGTGCAGTGTGTGGCAGGAAAGAAGAAAACCAAAGTGATCAAAAAGGAAAAAAATAAACTCTGAAGAAACAGAGATAATGAATGAAAGAGAAAAAGAATACTTCAAGGAAACTGCAATCAATATCGTCAGAGAGACAAGAAAAGATATTTAATCCCTGAATCAAAAATAGGAAATAGCTCTTGGGATTAAAAGATACTATATATATGTATATATATATATATATATATATATATATATATATATATATATATATATATATATATATATATATATATAGAGAGAGAGAGAGAGAGAAAGAGAGAGACAGAGACAGAGAAAGAGAGAGAGAGAGACCCCCAAGAATTCTCAGAAAATAAGAACAAGAGATGGAAAACAGGAGCTTTTTTGGGGTAAGAATCATGTGTAATTTATCTTGTATATTCTGTCCCTAGCATTGCATTTGGAAAACAGTCTGTTTTCAATACTGTTTGTTGAACTCCAGGGTGGATTACAAGGCTATAGGTATGTTATAATAATTTAATTATCTACTTCATATATCAGTGAGTGACTACTTTTTTGACAAAAATCTACAGATGTTATAGAATACAAAATTTTAAGTAAATGACAAATTGAAAAGCTCTATACAAAGGAGAGCATATAGGAAGAAGTTAATGAAGCTGTAGAGTGAAAGAGCCTCTGGAAAGTTCCATGAGGTTGGGGTTTTTTATCTGTTGTGTACACTGCTGTAGCTCCAATGTCTAAAACAATGCCTGGCACAGATTCGGCCCTCCATCAGTAACTACGTTGCTGGATGGATGGCTGGATGGATGGCTGGCTGGCTGGCTGGATGGATGGACGGACGGACGGGTGGATGGATGGACGGACTGATGAACGAATGAATGATCGAACAAATGAATGATCGACTGAGCACTCGCACTTAGGACTAGGGCAGTAGAACACACTCCTGCCACAGGGACTGCGCCTGTAAGTCTGTGCAGACGCCGGCTCCTCCTTTGGTGGGTGCGGCTGGGGCGCGCCTTATCCCCGCCCTGCTGCGGGTCTGTGCAGCGTCCTGCGGCCGCTGCGGTCGTCTCATGCAAGGGCTTCTGGGAGCCGAACCTCGGGGTCTCGGGGAAGGGGCGCAGGTGGCCGCCATTTTGAGTTGCGAACCTGGTTGCTACGCTAAACGCTAGGGGCGGAGTGGCCACCACGCTGTTACCCGGAGCAGAGCAAACGCCGCAGCTGGGGACTAGCAAGCAGTCAGGGTACCGGATTGTGCCACTTTAATGGGTAAGTGGGAGTGACGCAAGCCAGGTTGGGTGATCATCGGGTTTGGTCCCTTTGGGAGCCACACGTTCCTGGGCCACTGTTTTTACTTACCCCTTTCCTTGCGTAGGGTTCAGGACCAGGCCATGCCGGGGGTTTTCTCAGGTTCCCCTAAGGGAGACAGCGAGGGCCGGGGCGTGGCAGTCGGACCTTTCCCTTGCCGACGCGAAGGCGTGGGGAGTACAGATCCTCCTAGACAGCCAGGCTGGTCCTCGGAAGGAGTTCGAGGCAGCCAATCTCATCCACTGGCGCTTTGCTTCGCCTTTTCTCAGTTTCTCTTGTCGGTATGTGGTGTTGTCAAACCTTGACGTTCATTCCTGGGACTCAGCGTCTGTGTCCGGCAGCTTATTAGAAGTACCATAGTGTGAAGAATAAGGCAGGTTCGGTGCCGGGGCCTACACGTCGCACCCTCTACCTTGGCCAGCGGCCTCCTCCACTTGGATGCAGGTGCCTGGAAGGGCTCAGTCCCGACGCCGGCAAGCGTGGGTCAGATGCCTCTCTCTGCCTGTCAACTCCTGTCTAATGCCTAATGTACAGGTGATAAATATTTTTAAGAGGATTATTGCTATGAACATTTCATTTTTACTAAAATATTTTATACTGATTGAGCATAACTCAACAACTAATGGTGAAACGCAGTTTGATCTGTAATGAACTCTGATCTCTATTTTTCTCCTCCAAGAGATTAAGCTCTTATTAATGAGACAGAATTTTTATATATGAAATAATTAGAGAACAGCTAAACATTGTTATTTTTAATACAATTTGAGCTGTTTCTAATGATAAATATTTGTAGGTGCACACAGTATTGCTGAATCAATTCATTAAGTATTTTAAAGGAGGATTTTGGTGGATTATAAACGTACTTTAATTGCTACGATACACGTGTTAAGTTCAAAGGCACAAGGTACCTTTTAAATCATTCTTAAGTCCTCATTCCATTCTGTTCTACCTTTAGCTCCACCACTAATGAAATTTCTCTCACTATCTTTACCAGTGACCTAATTATCAAATCTGATGTCTCTTATGGTACTTGGCTTATTGTAGACATGTATATTTGTTGGATGGATCAATGAATGCATAAATTGAGTGGCCTGTTTTTAGTGCTACTGTAAGTGAAATATTTCTTTATCTTTTGAATTCCCTTCTTTTTCATGACTCTTATTTTCTTCTGATTCTTCTGTTTCTCTGACCTTTTTCTTTTTGGTTTCCTTTGCTTTTTCCTTTTGTACTCAAATGTGAACATCCTCAAGATTTCTCCTTTGGTCATCTTTCTTTTATAGCCCTACATGATCTTGGATGATCAATCAGAACTCTTCTGAGTTTTGACCCATATTTTCAACCATCTATAGATAGATCTTAAACTCCTATACATGCCCAAAGTACTATAAATTTAACATGTTTAAAATGAACACCACTATACACCTATTAGAATGGCTACAATTAAAAACAGAATCCTGACAATGCCAAGTGCAGGAAGGCTATTGGACATCAAGACCATTATACATTGACAAGAATGCAAAATGGTAGTTACTTTCCAGTTTGGCAGTTTGTTATGAAATCTGAAGCATACACTTGCCATGTTATATATCAATCCTTACTCTTAGATATTTACCCAAGAAAAATAAAAACTTGTATTTACACAAAAACCTGTACATGAATATTTATAACATATTTATTCGTAACTGCTCTGAACTAGAAACAACCTAAATGTCCTTCAACTAATGAATGGATACACTGTGGAATATCTATACAATAGAATACTATTCAACAATAAGCAGGAATAAACTATTGGTGCATGCCAACAACCTGAACAACTCACAAATAGACTATGCAAAATGAAAGAAGCCAGTTTAAGACCACACTGCTATTCCATTTCTGTGAAATTCCGGAAAAGGCAGAACTGTGGAGAACAAATTAGTGATTGCCAGGTGTTAAAGGTTGGAGGAGGGCTAATAAGAGCAACCTGAGGAAGTGTTTTGGGGGTGATAGAGCTGTTCTGTGTCTTGATTGTGATGTTTATATGCCCATGCATTTGTCAGATAAAAGGACCGTATACTAAAATGGCGATTTCTTTACTGCGTGTAAATTAAGAAAATAAAACAAATGTATTCATTATTTTTGTCTCAAAAATAAGTAGGCAAACAAACCAAACTATCACTCTGATCCTCCATCTACAATGTATTCCCTGCCTTGGGTTATTTTGTTATCATACTATAACTCAAGCTAAAAACCATGTAGTTATCAACTCCCTTGTCTTCTTCACCACATAGTCCTTACATTCATTTGGCCTGTCATTGAATCCATTTCTGAAATGTTCCTGGCATCAACCTGTCTTCTATAGTTCCAATGCAACTACTAATTTAGTTCAATTCTTCATCATCAAGGTTTGAAACGACCTTCTCTTTAATTTCTTTAGCTGTATTCCTTAGATTGAGTCATGATTTCTCATCCAGATGGCAGGAACCATATGTGTTCTTACCTAGCTTTCTGGCATTATCTCCTCCTCCTCCTCCTCCCATGTGTCCTCATGTTCAGGCACACTCAGTTTCTTACTGTTTTGTGTTTATGCCAGGCTTCTGCAAGAACTCTGCCTTCACGTATATTCCCTCGGCTTGAGATGCTTGTTCCTTCCTTTTTCCCTTTTCATCCTCTTCCCTAGGAGATTCTTGCTCATCCTTTAAGATAGGATAAACTGTAAGGACTTAAAAAACTCCCTGAGGCGCAGTTTGTTGCTTTGTCTTCTGTGCTTTTATAGGATCAAATGCATATGTTTTAGTGTACTTTACTACTTGCAATATAATTTGCCAGTCATTAGTCTATCTCTTCTACATCAGGGATGGCAGGGAAATGCCAACCTCCTCTCTTCCTAAGTGCTAATTAATCACTACATCCTTTCTGGTTGGACATGGATATGTTCTCAGAATTTATTAGAATAACATTCTAGGTAGCCATTAATTATCATGTTAAATTCAAGTGGAAACCCTGCATTAGAATCATTTTTTTAATGCTTAAATCCAAGATGTTATGATATCAGTAATTTAGTATTCATTTCAGATATCAAAAAAATCAATATAATACTATTGTTAAAAAGTGTTTATAATTCATTTTCTAAAAGTAAATCTATTACATATATTTCAAATGTAAAATTTCACATTTGTATAAAATAAATATTTTTAAAATGCTTTAAAATGTTTTTTATAAATATTAATGTTTTAAAATACATTTGTAATAAAACTATTTAAAATAAAGTATACAAGTATTTCAGTATTTAAAAAGAACTAATTTTTTGCTCTAGTAATGAAAACTGGTAATGCAGTCATGATTCAAGTCATGACCTGTGTAGCCTAGTTCTTAAGCAATGCCTTAAGTAAATGAAAGAAGCCAGACCCCAATAAATATTTGAGGCATGTTTATTGAAGCCTAATACCATATCCCATTGAAAATAAGACACTTTATTGCTGGCTATTTCTTGATCTTGCCGGAAGCTGTAATTTAGAAGTGTTTTACCAACTATTTCATGATTACTTCCTGGCTGACAGTGATTTTAAGATGCATCCCACTTCAGAAAGATTAAAATACCAAGGACGGGGCATGCATCTTAGAATCAGTGAAATTAGGGTAATGACTTTGTCTGTGTTTAGACCAAACTCTATTATTTGTTTGGTAGTTTCATCCTAAAATATTAGGTCATTTTGCTCCAATTTGATATGGAAGGGAGGGATTGTGTTCTTTGTACGTGATTTTCAGAATGGGTTTGGTTGGTCTGTTTAATCAGTGAGCATGAATTTAGTTACCCTAGGGTAAACATTTCATGTTATTTTGAGAGTGATCAGTACCCATTTTTTTTTCTCTCCTAATCTTAAGATGCCATGGCTAGTCCAGGGAAAGATAACTATAGAATGAAAAGTTATAAGAATAAAGCCCTGAATCCCCAAGAGATGCGTAGACGAAGAGAAGAAGAAGGAATACAACTTCGAAAACAAAAAAGAGAAGAACAGGTAGGTGTTTTAAAATAATGAATTGTATTTAACAAAAACATTATTATATGTAGATTTTAGAAGTTGTATTATTATTGCTAATTTTTAAATCATTTTAAATGAAAAAGTATTTTAGGAAGTTGAATATAGATAAATCTATTCTTTAATTTATTGGACTTCGGGTATAAAATTAGCAAATTCATGAATCAGAATCTTGTGCTGTTATTTTTAAAGATTTTTATTGGGGAATTGGGGGGATGGGAACAGCGCTGGGGAATTGGGGGAAGGGGAACAGACAAGTTGCTGTCCTTTTGTTCTTCAGTCTAATTGTGGAGGACGTTGCTTCACTGGCCCAAGTTGCCACCATCATTGCGCTCTTCCCGGCGACTCATGGCAGCCCAGCTCCAGGTTGAGCTGTTGTTCAGCATCTTAGCTGTAGAGGGCAGTGTCACTGGCCCTCATATGTGGGATCTGAACCGGGGCCCTCTGGCATCCCAAGCCAGTTCTTAACCATCGCGCCATTTGGCCGGCACTCTTGTGCTGTTTTTAATCACTGACAGGAATGACTTTTCAGTTTTATTGATAAATATTTTATGTTAATCATATTTCTACCCCAGTGCTGAGAAATTTTTACTCTTGAGCCTATTTAGATCACTTTCATTTGTCATTTTAAAATTTGCCTCCTAAAAAAATATTATTTCATTTGTTGCTTTGTGGTTTTTGTAGCCCTTGTTCCTAAGTTAAGTCTTCTTCCTATGCTACTCATACTGTTCCTCCTACAGTCGCTTCAGCCAGTTCGCTTAGCCTTCTCTATTTGAACTTTGCCTGTGTGACATAAGGAATAGAAAAATTATTTAAAGGACTACATCTCAACATTTTTCATTCCAAGATATACTTCAATTTAGAAGTATTCAAAAATAATAAGGAGGGTATCGGCCCTGTATACATGAGTGAAACTAATGTGTGAAAAGGACTAGCAATGAAGAAAGCAGAGAATAAGGTCTATTGTAGAAACATGATTATGATTATACTACAGACAGGGAGATTATGTCATCTCCCTATCTGTAGTGTATCTAGCATAGTACCTACTATATTACAGTAGGTACTCCAAGAAAATAATCTGTTAAATGAATGATTAGATAGAAACTGTATAGATTGAAGAAGAGCAGTATTTATTTACCTATAAAAAATATAATAGCTTTTTTACCCTGAATTTTGATTTAGGAGATGTACCTTTAACTCGCTCTCAGTGACCTCACCATGTCTCTTTCCTCCTCTCTTTTTTCTTTATTTTTATCCACTCCTGAATTAATAAGCATAGGGCCATTTATCCTGAGAGTTCTCTATTCCTTGTTAATTTGGTATACTAATTTTGTTAATATATTACATTATCTCTCCCGTGTAACAGATTTACTTTTCAATTAAGATTTTCTTGGAAAAATTCTTAGGTATCTCATAATCCAGTGTGGGCATATGTCTTTTTTTCAAATGCTATAAAATGTAAATGTGTTCTGTCCTCATGGGACTGGCCTTTGATAAAAGAACTGAGATTAAGAATGACCCAAAGCAGTCTACAGGACAAGAGCTAATCTAGCCCAGAAAGTCTAACTTCTCATAGATAATTTAAGTCTTCATGGTATAATGATTCTGAAAAACTAAAATATTCAGAATTTTAAATGATAAAATTATTAGTTTGTTTTGTTCACTTAAAAGAAAATTTAAGTGGTAAGTAGTGAAAAAGAAAAAATTGAGGAAATGGTTGGAAAGAAAAATATGATTTCATGGGGATTTAGCGTTTTGTGGAAAGCTCAGTATATAAAGTGACTTCTCTTCATTACAGCTGTTCAAACGTAGAAATGTCTCTTTGCCCAGAAATGATGAATCCATGCTAGAAAGTCCTATCCAGGATCCGGATATCAGTTCCACTGTACCCATCCCAGAGGTAGATATTACAAAAATCGATTTCAAATATACCTCAACAATATTTCAGAAATAGTGTTTGCAGCAAATACTATTAATGCAAAATATTTAAGTGATAAATTATATTTTCTGTGTTTTAGGAAGAAGTTATTACCACGGATATGGTTCAGATGATTTTTTCTAATAATGCTGATCAGCAACTAACAGCAACACAGAAATTTAGAAAGCTACTTTCGAAAGGCAAGAATTATTTATGCTCATTCGATATTATATTGGGTTGTGGGAATAGTCATGACGTGTTTTTTCTGTTTTTCATTGCAAAAATGTGTCATGACTTTTCCGACAACCCAATAGGATTCTGCAGTAGTGTTTTATTTATGAGCTATTTTTTATTTTAAGGCACTTTTCTTTGCCAGGAGGTCTTCATTTTTAAAAAAAATATATTTTTAGATAACATCTATTTTTTAACATTATATTATCAAAGTAACACATGTTGATGTAGAATATTTGCAAATATAAAAGAATTTAAAGAAGAAAATATAAAAAATTATATTCCCACTGCCAAGAAACAAAGTTACAGAAACATGTTTTTAAATTCCTATAGAAATATTTTTCAAACATAATTTTTTTAAATGGCTGCATAACATCATAGTATGATCAATCAATCAGACCTTTAGTTTTTTCCCAATTTTTTATTTAGTGTGACAAATTTATTAGTATTTTAGTAAAGACATTCATCTCAGTTGTTTCTTTCTCCCATCTTGACCTTAGGTTAATACTTCATTTGAGTAAAGAGAAGAATATTTAGGTGAGGGATGTTATTTTGACATAACAGTAAAATGTACAAAAATGAAAATTTTGCCTACATTAAAGCAAATTAAATTCATGTATCATGATATAATTAAATCATGTAAGTAAGAACTAATAATTCTGTATATGTTTCTGTTGTTTTACTTGGGGCTTACGCTGAACTTAAATGCAAGTCAACAAAAGCATTAGGAATATATACATGCTGCTTCTCTGGAGTTATACCCATTAAAAGAGCTGAGCGAGTAGTTACCACCATTAAGACAGTCTGAAGCTGCCTACAAATACAACATTGTAGGAGATTTCAAGGAAATTGTTAAACTGCATTTTTCTTTTATCTATGACTGTGCCTTTAAAGATGTGTTTAACTGTCAAATTAAAAAAGAATTCACATACAATACAAAAATGCAGAAAAACCAAAACCCTACAACACACAGCTCTAACAAAGTATATGTGGTTAAAGAGTCCATAAAATGTTTAAAGATGCACTTTCTTTCCTTCTGTTTTCAGTACCTAAAATTTGCATTTGAGAGGCCATTGGTTAATATGTATACACTTAAACCACATTATTGGACTAAATGAGAATTCTTATAGTAAGTTCAAATTAAATTGAATTTCACAAGTTAGTAACTTAAATATTTTGTCAAAGTTACTTTGCTTCCAGAGGCATTTCCTCTGTTTTACTATCTTCATCTTCATTAAAAGCTGCTGTTACTGAAAGAGTTTTTGGAGCAAGACAAGTTGCTGTCCTTTTGTTCTTCCGTGTAGTTGTGGAGGACGTTGCTTCACTAGCCCATGTTGGTATTATCATTGCGCTCTTCCCTGATGAGGCAGATTGGTTGCCGGCCTCTGGACGGCCGCTCACAGTGGGTGCTGGTCGCTCATGCTGGCTGCTGGCCACACACGGTAGCTTATGGCAGCCCACTGCAGCAGGGGCTGCAGCCTACACTGTCGCCTGCAACTCATGGCAGCCCAGCTCCAGGTCAAGCTGCTGCTCACCCTCTTAGCTGTAGAGGACAGTGTCACTGGCCCTCATGTGGGATCCGACCCAGGGCCCTGCTGCTCAGAACTGGCGTCCCAAGCCAGCTGTTAACCAACACGCCACTCGACTGGCCCTAGAATAGTTTCTTTAGGTTTACTTGATCCAAGTTTGATGGATATGGCTGAGGCTTTCTTTGTCGTCTGACTACCTATGGCAAATCCAAACTTGGAGATCTTTGTAGGCCTTGTTGGGAAGTCTGCATGCAGCTTTTGATGTTCATGGTACCTTTTAGATTAGCTGATGATGCAAGTGTACTTTAATTGCTTTCTTTTAGATGAAGTAACCATAAAGTCATTTTCCAGGAAGAGACCATACTATGGTTCTTTCATCTATGTATATATTATATCTATATATTTATTTATCTACATGTTTAGTTATAACTGACAGTCTCAATACCCACTTCTCTCACCCTCTAACCAGAAAACCCTATGTTTTCTTCCTTTTCTCAACCTCCCCTTTCTCTCCTCTCAAATAAAAAGAGCAAGACAAAATTTTGCTCTTAAAATTTTAGGAGAGTAGATTTAGAATTTTCTTTTAGAAAAAAGAGAAAACTAGAAAGTGAAGGTGGTAACTACAACCTTATAATTTTGTTTTCATTTTTTAAAAGATGGGGGTAAAGGCATTAATAATATAAACTGTCTTATCCTGTTCGTGTTTGATAACTATAATAACAGTTTAAACTAGGGTCTGGAATTTACATTTTGAAGAATTCAGACTTTCCATTTAGAACACCCAAACAAGACTTTATGTGGATGGCTTTACTAACTTGGTAGAAATCTCCTAATTATTGAACAAAGTAGGACAGCAAATTTGTAGAAAAAAGAAGGAAGAAAAGTTCATTCCTAAGCAAACCTTTCTTAACAATTGAGAACATGATTTCTAAGATTTAAACTAATTAAAACTTAATAATAAGGTTTTTCTATATCAAAAGGACAGGATTTGTATAGATCTTTTATGGTTACCATTCACTTATTGATTCTACTGATTAAATACAATGTGAACATTTATATATATATATATACATATATATATATGTGTGTGTATATATATATATATATGAATTATTTATGATCAGTAACACAGTCAAACAGAAGAATTAAGAAAAAAAGGAAGAGTCAAAAGTGGAAATGAGATTTCTCTCCTGTGAGTAGGTGGCAGATTACTCAGAAATAGACAAACTTGTGTTGTGAGTATAGGGCAAGAAGAAGGTATAAACATAGTGATATTATGAGTTTGGTTTTGGTTATGCTACATTTTAAAGAAGCTGTGGGGGAAAAAATATGGCCAATAGACACTTAAAAATGTAGTCTAGAGTCTAGGAGAGAAGAATTCCAGTTATGAGGGTTAGATTTGTAAATTATCACAAATGATAATCATAAGTGACAAGTGAATTAGCAAAATAGGTAAATTTTCTAAAAAGAGAACAAAGAACAGGGAGAAAACGAACCCAAAGGAACATCAACAGAGAAGTTCCTGGAGAACCACAAAAGTATACTTTTTGCTGAAGCCCAGAGAGAAGAAGGAGTTCTTGGTACTTAGACTGCCAATAGCTGAAATATCTTTGCTTTAATTTTGCATGTCTTTGTTTTAAAATTTCTTAGCGATTTTATGATTAAAAGCCCTCTTCATTTCATGAAAATTTATCAAGAATTCTAGATAGCCCAATAGCATTTCTTCAAATAATGAATAACACCTTGACAAAATAAGACGTCGCATGGCTTAGAGATATTAGTCAGCTCATGGCTACTAGTGAAGGAGACCTCCTGGAAATTGGGGTATAGTTATAAAGAATTAGTGGGAACATTATCCTTCAGTTGGTGTTTCCAGTATTAGGCTGAAATACTCCCATATTGTAAAGGTGACCTCCTAAATAGCTTTCAACTTATGGAATTTAAATATTTGTGTAGTACATATTTTAAAAGTTTCTCATCATTATGGTTATTGAAAAAGAGTTTGCTTTGCAATAAACATCACAATTATGAGAACGTTTGTTTTCTTCAGTTACATCCAGCTAAGAGTTTTGAACTTGGTCAGTGAAACCTAAGAAAGAGTTGTTTTGTGTGCCTGTTAATTGACACAGGGACCAGATCATTGTCTTTTCGTGTCTGTGTAATAACTTAATTCTTCTTAAATTTTTAGAACCTAACCCACCAATTGATCAAGTTATACAGAAACCAGGAGTTGTACAGAGATTTGTGAAATTTCTTGAAAGAAATGAAAATTGTACTTTACAAGTGAGTTCTATAGTTTTCTTTCTTAATCTCTTTCCAGAAATGACATGATGAAAGTTTCTTGTGAAAGCAATGTAAGTGTTCACTGAATACTTGGCAATTAAAGGAAAGGTAGTGCCACTTGTCTTGCCCTGGTCATGGTTGCAATGCTGATTTTTTCTAGAAACTTACTTTATTAAACAATTTTAGGATAAGCTTATAAAATCATTCCTGATGTTAATAAAAACATTTGTTGTTGTCAGTCTTTTTTGTTTTAGAAAACCTCAAGCTAACATGTTAATTTATGGTTAAATTTATTTTGGCTCTTAGCTAACTTGGATTGTAACTTCTTGGATAAACTCTTTTACCTCTTAAAATATTTTATCTGATTATTCTTTTTTTTTTTGAAAAAAGAAAAAATCAGAATAATCTAAAAATGTGACCAAAATTAGGTTTTCCCTAAAAAAACATTACTTCTTATTATACTGCAGTGACAGTTTTAAGAAGTCTTCTAAATAATTGGCGACTAATAGTAAATTACTGAAGTTAGGAAATATGTTACGGTTAAAAAAAAAGATTGCTTTTACTGACCTTCATCGCTATACATATTCTTAAGTAAGAGAGCAGGATGGAGTTACAGCTATCAGGATTTGCACAAGACCTACACTTAATGTTACTGTCACTAATGGAGGACTGTTACTGGTATTTTAGTAATAGTTATTGAAATTACAACTTAGAATAGTGTTCCACTCATCTGAATAATTTGGGAAAGGTCCTCTCACTTTAATAATAAGCAGTGGAATGTGTTCCACATGTGAATGTTACCCATGATGAGGTTTTTTTGCCAAAAAATTGTTGAGAATGTTTGCAATAAGAGTATCTGAGGAAAAGACCACTTCGTTCATGTTATAGTCTTACTGTCAATTAGTTGTCAAAGTCTTTAGGTATTAGTGCCGTAAGGACTGGAGATCATGACTTTGAGTCCATTTGCTTTATATATAAGCCCTGAATCCAGACTAGAATCCAAGCCTCCTGATGTCTAGTTTATTATTTAGATCTTTAATTACGAATGAATGAAGGAGAAAAATGAGTGAATATGAATAAATAAAATTGAATTTTAGTTTGAGCTGTACATTGTGTAAGACATAGTTACAAAGTTGAGTAAGATATTGTCCTCCTCTGCAGAAATTCTTCACTCTTTGTTGGGGAAGACAAACACATAAACAGGTCTGTGACACCATAATATGCTTAGTGCTTATAACAGAACTATAAGCGATGTGCTTTGATATCACAGGCATCATAGCAACTTACCTGTTTAGGGAAGTCCAGGAAGACTTCACAAACGTCATGTTACATGGCTAGTCTTAAGAATAATGAGAGTTGGGCAGGCTGAAAAGAGGAAAATTAATTTCAGGTTGTGAGAAGAAGAAGAACATTAGGAACTTGAGCATTTACTGATCACTATAATTAAAACCTAATGAAATTCAACAGTATGGTCTGGTCTTGGTACAGCTATGTGCTGTGCCATGTTAACCCAGGTTTGTATGAAATTTGCTAGTTCAGAACCTTGGTCTGTTTAACTAATAGAGAGACCTCAAAATAAGGGCCTACAGACCAGTTTGGCCCACAAACAAGTTTCGTTTGGCCTACATGTATTTTAAAAGATGTGAGTTACAACAACTGGACTTTAAAAAATTGGTACAACAACTGGACTTTAAAAAATTGGGGAATTTCAAATGAAAATCTAAATGTTTGCTTTCTTTTCACAAATCAGAAGAGTTGGCATTGTTGCCACATAGTAAAGATCTAGTGGAATTGAATAGGATCTCTGCTGCTTTTTTTTTTTTTTAGGAAGTTATTTTTTTCCTTCCTTTTAAAAAATTATAGCTATGCCTTCCAGTTTGCCACAGTTCCCCACTTGCTCATATAACTCTTTTTATGTTAATTATCTGTTCTGTAGACTATATACTTGTGAATTTACCACTCTTCACTAATGCTTTCTCCCAGAGATACTTAGGAGATTTTAATGGAGTAATCTTTTAATTGTCCTTTTGTTTATTTCATTTTCTTTTCTTTTTTTTTTTTTAAAGATTTTTATTGGGGAATTGGGGGGATGGAAACAGCACTGGGGAATTGGGGGAAGTGTCACTGGCCCTCATATGTGGGATCCGAACCAGGGCCCTCTGGCGTCCCAAGCCAGTTTCTTAACCATCGCGCCACTTGGCCGGCCCCTATTTCATTTTCTATAATTGGTTAGGACTACAGTCTCCATTTGTAAAAATATAAATTCCTCCCTTAAATTTTTTCTTAGTCTCATACATAATAGTAACTGTACTTTTCATGCCTTTCAGGAATGCTTTTTGGATGCATTTTTGTGTTATTAATCATAATGATATCTACCGTAATGTGAAAAGTTGTCTCTGCCAAATATTTTTAAAGCTGTAGTCACTATTTAGTTTACCTATGGATTTGTAGATCATGTAGTTTACTGTTTGGGAGACACGGGTTGAATTTTCTCAGTTGCTTCTGTTATAAATTTATCATATGTAAGTATATCCAAATTCTAATTGAATTGATATGAATAACTTCTTAGAGTCTGATGCTTAAAAGAATACCACAGGTCCTGCTTGTGGCTCTGCTGACAGTGAACTCTTTGACCTTGAACAAATGACCTAAATCTCTAGACTTCTAATTTTCTTATTTCTAAATGAGGAGATTGAGACTAGATGATCCCTAAGGAAACAAAAGTACCTTTCATGATTCTAAGATCCATAAAAATACTATTGCTCCATTAAGTAGTGTTCATATTTATTTTTAAACTATTTGCTTTAGAAAACCTGGCTCTCTAATAGTAAACATTAGGAGTTTTATGAATTATAAATTCAGATGTGTTCATTTATTGTTCATGATTTTGTAAATTTTCATTGTATTTTTCTCAGTTCTTATTTTTCCAGATTGAAGTGTTCTTTTTTAAGATTGCAGGTTTTTATCTATGAAGTCTGATTTCACATTGAATCTTATTAATTATAAGCCAGTCTTTATCTCGGACTTGTCCAGCTAAGTCTTTACACCGTTTCTTCTTCTTCCTTTTTCTGAAATTTCTTTGGTGTTATTCTACTTTATTTTTCCTTAGTTTGAAGCTGCATGGGCATTGACTAATATAGCATCTGGAACTTTTCTGCATACCAAGGTTGTGATTGAAACTGGGGCTGTTCCAATTTTTATCAAACTTCTTAATTCAGAACATGAAGATGTTCAAGAACAGGTAAGTTTCTAATTTGAACCATTATATTTAATAGATTTAAATTTTCTCATGAAAGTACCATTTGTGATTATGATTTGAAATTCATTTTTACCAAATTGCCTTTGTATTGCATTTGTTAAAATACAGTAATTTCTATTTGGTGTCAGATTAGAAGGGAGGATGAACTCACTGTCTCAGGCATCATCCTGGGTTATATATAAGTGTCATTTCAGCTGTCAGGAAGTACTATTCCTATTTATAAAAGAGCGTACTGAGACCCAGAAAAGTTAGTAATTTACCCGAAGTTACAGTGAATGGCTGAACCATATTTTAAACCTGGGTCAGTCTGACTCGTTATTCTTAGCATGTACATGGATTATTTTGTGTTTTAAAAAAATATTACTTGATTTCAAATAGAACCCTTGTAAAAGGGTTCTATGAATAAATTCTCATCATTTTTATAAGAAGGAAAATTTAAATACATGCAATTTTTATCATCCAAAGAAAATCAAATGTTTTGGTATTTTGTTTTGAATCCTTTTTATGCAAATTGATCACACACACACACACACACACACACACACACACACACACACTCACACACTCACTCTCACACACTTCCCCTAATATTGGTAGCTTTTTTTGTGGTATTAATTATATTCCAAGAAAATTTTACTGATTACTCATTATCTATTCAAGTATGTACTATAATTTATCTACTTCTCAATTTACATTGGAGTTATTTCTAGCTTATTAGTATTATTAATAATATTGTGATATCATTATATATCAGTCTTTATGTGCCTCTTGATTATTTCATTAGGGAAAAATGACTTTGCCCTGTCAAAAGAAAAATTTTTAAAGTTCTTGTTACATATTTCAAAGTTGACCTCCAAAAACATTATAGCAATCGATATCTCCACCAACAGAGCATTAGACTTCACAGAGGAAAATGTCATTACTTTGAAAGATTTTTCTTAAAAATATAGAAAGTAAACTTAAGTCTAGAGAAGATATTAAAAATTTAACCCATGCTTTAAACATTAAAATAAGTTATTTTTTCATTTGGGAAAATTTTATGTGTACTTTTGTGCTTATATGAAAAATTTGACATGAGAGTATAATAAATGATAATTTTTATTTGCATAATTTCTCACTTAACTGAAATTTAATAAGTGAATAATTTGATTTTTTACTACTATTTATTTAAAAAATTATAATGAACCTGGACTAATTCTAAGCTTATTTTCAAGAATCAATCCAAGCCAATTCTCATATTAACTCTTCCTTACTTTTCTGTGCTTTGTTACTCTTTCCCTCCTTTTATACATCAGTCCCTTCCCAGTGAGTGATTCCTTGGCATAGGAGCAAACCTCTAAGTATAGGTAATTGGACACTAAATAGATACATTTTTGTCTCTTCTTGTAGATTTAACTCTCTTACAGAGGAAATATTCCAGTTAGATGAGAAATGCAAGTGCAAATTTTTTAAAGTGTCCTATCTTTAATTTGATTAAAAATATTATTAAATAGCACTTTTAAAGTTTTTCTTACTGTCCTACAAGCACTTTTTTTAACATCTTTAAAACTTTGTTCATTCTGTACTAAAATCTCATCTTAAGAGGGAGCATCTTATTTAAGTTATTGTAACAATATTCTTTTTTCTATTTTTTCTAAGGCTGTTTGGGCACTTGGCAATATTGCTGGTGACAATGCAGAATGCAGAGATTTTGTTTTGAATTGTGAAATCCTTCCTCCTCTTTTAGAGTAAGTACTTTAAATTTATCACAATTGAAGTAATACTACTTTTAGAAAAGAACTATACACTATTTTTTTTATATACATAATAAAGTCCTTTAGTAATATTTTAAAATTTGACTTATGCTTAATAGTCCGCATGCAATAGCTTCAGGTATACAGTGCAGTGATCAAGCCTCTACCCCATCTATGATGCCGTCTCCGTAACAAGACATGTGACCATCTGACACCCTACAAAATATTTACAACATTATTAATTATATTCCTCGAACTGCCTTTCAAGTCCCTGTGGCAATATTGTAGTTACCTATTTATGCTGTGTACTCCCTTCCCCTTCTCCCTCATCCCCACCCCCTCCCAACTAGCAGCCATCAGTTAGTTGTTCCTGTATATCTCTGAGACCATTTCTGTTTACTTTACTCGTTCATTCAGTTTTTTAGATTCCACATATAAGTGAAATCATATGGTATTTGTCTTTCTCTGACTGACTTATTTCATGTAACATAATAGTCCCTAAATCCATCCATATCGTTGCAAATGGTATGATTTCATTCTTCTTTATAGTGGAGTAATACTCCGTTGTATAAATGTACCACAGTTTCTTTTTTTTTCTTTTTTTTTTTTTTAAGATTTTTTTTTTTTTATTGGGGAATTGGGGGAATGGGAACAGTGCTGGGGAATTGGGGGAAGGGGAACAGACAAGTTGCTGTCGTTTTGTTCTTCAATCTAGTTGTGGAGGATGTTGCTTCACTGGCCCAAGTTGGCACCATCATTGCGCTCTTCTCTGGCGAGGCAGATCAGTCACCGGCTTCTGGACGGCCGCTCACTGTGGCTGCTGGCCGCTCACGCTGGCTGCTGGCCACACATGGTAGCCCATGGCAATCCACTGCCACAGGGACTGCAGCCCACGCCGTCGCCGGCGACTCAGGGCAGCCCAGCTCCAGGTTGAGCTGTTGTTCAGCATCTTAGCTGTAGAGGGCAGTGTCACTGGCCCTCATATGTGGGATCCGAACCGGGGCCCTCTGGCATCCCAAGCGAGTTCTTAACCATCGCGCCACTCGGCCGGCCCTGTACCACAGTTTCTTAATCCAGTCGTCTACCAATGGGCATTTCGGTTGTTTCCAAGTCTTGGCTATTGTAAATAGCACTGCAATAAACGTAGGGGTGCATATATTTTTTCGAATTAATTCTTGGGTTTCCCTGGATAGATACCCAAGAGTGGAATTGCTGGATCATAAGGTAGTTCCATTTCCAGTTTATTGAGATACCTCCATACTGATTTCCATAATGGCTGCACCAATCTGCAGTCCCACCAACAGTGCACCAGGGTTCCCTTTTCTCCACAGCCTCGCCAGCACTTGTTGTTTGTTGATTTATTGATGATAGCCATTCTGACTGGAGTGAAATGGTATCTCATTGTGGTTTTTTGCATTTCTCTAATGATAGTGAGGTTGAACATTTTTTCATATGCCTGTTGGACATCCGTATGTCCTCTTTAGAGAAATGCCTCTTCATATCCTCTGCCCATTTTTTAATTGGGTTGTTTGTTTTTTTGGTCTTGAGTTGAATGAATGTTTTATAAAATTTGGATATTAACCCCTTGTCAGATATATCATTGGCAAATATCTTCTCCCATTCAGTAGGCTGCCTTTTTGTTTTATTGGTGATTTCCTTTGCTGTGAAAAAACTTTTAAATTTGATGTTATCCCATATGTTTATTTTTTCCCTTTATTTCCCTTGCCCAAGGGGATATCTCAGTAAAAATATTACTGAGGGTGATGTCTGCAAATTTACTCCCTATGTTTTCTTCTAGGAGTTTATGGTTTCAGGTCTTACATTTAAGTCTTTAATCCATTTTGAATTTGTTCTCATATATGGTATAAGTAGATGGTCCATTTTCATTTTTTTACACGTGTCAGTCCAATTTTCCCAGCACCATTTATTAAATAGACTATCTTTACTCCAGTATAAATTCTTGCTTCCATTGTCATAGATTAAATGACCGTATATGGATGGGTTTATTTCTAGGCTCTCTATTCTGTTTCATTGGTCTTTGTGTCTGTTTTTATGCCAGTACCATACTGTTTTGATTACTGTAGCCTTGTGGTATGATTTAATGTTGAGTAGCGTGATACCTCTCACTTTGTTCTTATTTCTCAAGATTGCTGAGGCTATTTGGGGTCTTTTATGGCTCCATATAAATTTTAGGATTATATGTTCTATTTCTGAGAAAATGTCCTTGGTAGTTTGATAGGAATTGCATTGAATCTAGGTAGTATTGACATTTTAACTACATTAATTCTCCTATCCATGAACATGGCATGTATTTCCATTTATTTGTATCTTCTTTGATTTCTTTCTTCAATGTCTTATAACTTTCTGAGTACAGGTCTTTTACTTCTTTGGTTAAATTTATTCCTAGGT
>NW_017731873.1:341737-381082 GCF_001890085.2 Hipposideros armiger
TTTATTATTTCCTTCCTTGTACTCCCTTTGGACTTGTTTTGCTGTTCTTTCTCCAGTTCCCTTAGGTGTAAAGATAGTCTGTTGATATGAGATTGTTCTTGTTTCTTTAGATAGGCCTTCATTGCTATGAATTTTCCTCTTAGAACTGCTTTCACTGCATCCCATAGATTTTGAGTTGTGTTTTCATTGTCGTTTGTCTTGAGATAGCTTTTGATTCTTCCTTGATCTCAGTTTTGACCCACTCGCTATTTAGAGCATGTTATTCAGCCTCCATGTATTTGTGTGCTTTCCAGGTTTCTTTTTATAATCGATTTCTAGTTTCATAGCATTGTGGTCAGAGAAGATGCTTGATATGGTTTCAGTCTTCTTAAATTTATTGACTGGTTTTGTGTCCTAATGTGTGGTCTATCTTGGAAAATGTACCATGTGCACTTGAGAAGAATGTATATTCTGTTGCTTTGGGGTGAAATGCTCTAAAAATATCAATTAAATCCAGCTGGTCTAAAGTGTCATTTAAGGCCACTGTTTCCGTGTTGATTTTCTGTCTGGAGGATCTGTCCATTGATGACAATGGGGTGTTGAAGTCCCCTACTACGATAGTGTTACTGTTGATCTCTGCCTTTATGTCTGTCAAAATCTGTTTTATGTATTTAGGAGCTCCTATGTTGGGTGCATAGATGTTTACTAGAGTTATGTCCTCTTTTTGAATCGATCCTTTTATTATTATGTGGTGTTTTTCTTTGTCTTTTATTGTAGTGTTCATTTTAAAGTCTATTTTGTCTGAAATAAGTGTTGCTACTCCAGCATTTTCCTCATTTCCATTTGCGTGAAATATCTTATTCTATCCCTTTACTTTCAGTCTGTGTGTAATAATGTTTTGTAACCATCACCACTGTCTATTTCCAGAACTTTTTATCACCCCAAACAGAAACCCCAGTACTCATTAAGCAGTCACATCCTATTTCCTCATTGTCCCAGCTCTTGGGAACCACTTACCTACTTTCTGTCTCTTTGGATTTGTCTATTCTGAGTATTTCATATAAACGGAATCATATAAAATATGACCTTTTGTGTCTGGCTTCTTTTACCTGTATATTGTTTTCAAGGTTCATCCATATTGTAGCATGTATCAATACTTCATCCTTTTTATGGTTGAACAGTATCCATTGTATGGATGTACCACATTTTGTTTTTATGTATTCATCAGATGATTGGTCATTTGGGTTGTTTCTACCTTTTGACTACTGTAAATAGTACTCCAATGAACATTTGTATACAAATGTTTGAACACTGGTTTTCAGTTCTTTTTAGGTATATACCTATGAGTGGAATTGCTGAGTCGTATTGTAACTCTAACTTTCTAGGAACTACAAAACTGTTTTCCATAGCAGCTGCATCATTTTACATTCTCATCAGCAGTGTATGTATGAGCTAGCATCTCATTTTGCTTTGATTTGCATTTCCTAATGATGAACATCTTTTCATGTGTTTGTTGGCCATTTGTATATCTTCTTTGGAGAAATGTCTCTTAGGTCCTTCGCATATTTTTAAATTCAGTTATTTGTCTTTTTGTTGTTGGGTTGTAAGAGTTTTTCATACATTCTGGATAGAGCCTTATCAGATATATGATTTATAAATATTTTTTGCATTCTCTGGGTTGTCGTCATTTTACTGACTTGATAGTGTCTGTTGTCTCACAAAAATTTTTAATTTTGATGAAATGCAATTTTTAAATATTTTCTTTTGTTACTTATGCTTTTGGTTTCATAGGTAAGAAACCATTGTCAAATCAAAGGTCATGAATATTTACCCTTAGGTTTTCTTCTAAGAGTTTTACAGTTTTATCTCTTGTATTTGCATCTGTGTTCCATTTTGAGTTTATGTTTTTATATGATGTGAAATGCATGTGAACATCCACTTGTCCCAGAATGATTTGTTGAAGAGACTGCAATTTCCCCATTAAATGGTCTTGACATTCTTGTTGAAAATGAATTCACCATACGTGTGTGGTTTCATTTCTGGATTCTCAATTCTATTCCATTGATCTATATGTCTGTCCTTATGCCAGTACTATACAGTTTTGATTAATGTAGCTTTGTGGTAAGTTATGAAATCAGGTGTGAGTACTTCAAATTTCTTTTTTATCTATTTCAAGATTGTTTTAGGTATTTAGGGCTTTTTGCAATTCCATATGAATTTGAGTATTGGCTTTTCCATTTCTGTAAAAAGGCAGTTGGCATTTTCGTAGGGATTATGTTGAAACTGTAGATCACTTTGGGGAGTATTGCTATCTGAACAATATTAAGTCTTCCATCCATGAACATGAGAAACCTTTTAATAATCAGGCATACCTCATTTTATTGATTTAGTTTTTCTAGTTTCTTAAGATGGATGTTTAGGTTATTGATTTGAAGTCTTTTTTAATGTAGATGTTTATAGCTATAAATTTTCCTCTGTGCATTGCTTGCACTGCATCTTGTAAGTTTTAGTATGTTTGTTTTCATTTTAATTGATTTCAAAGTGTTTTCTAATTTCCTTGTGATTTTTTTTTGTACCATTGGTTGTTACTTAATTTCCACATGTTTGTGAATATTTCAGTTGTCCTTCTATTAGTGATTTTTAGTTTCATTCCATTGTGGTCAGAGAAGATACTTTGTATGACTTCAGTCTTTGAAAATATATCCGATTTGCTTAGTGATTTAACATACCGTATTTCCCCATTATAAGATGCACCCTTTTTTGAAAAATATGGGGTCTAAAAACTGGGTGTGTCTTATACAGTGATTGTAGATTTTTTTTTTTTACTTGCATTGCTTTTTTGCGCTTCTCGTCTTTGCGCTCATTGTTTCGCGCTTGGTACCGGTATATTACGGTAGGTTACGTTTTACCCAGAAATGGCTCAGAAGAGATTTCGTACAGTGCTGAATTCAAGTTAAAAGTGATCCAGTTTGCAAAAGTGAATGGAAATCGTGCTGCTGCACGTAAGTTTGGCCCTCCTCCAACTGAGAAAACAATCCGAGACTGTCTACGGGAAGAAGAAACCCTACTGAAAATGCCACAGCAGAAGAAGACCATGTGAGGCAAGTCAGCAAAATGGCCAGATTTAGAGAGGGAATTGAAGATATGGATTGAAGAGCAAAGGGCAGTTGGAATTCCTGTGTCCACAAAGATGGTTCAGCATGAGGCAAGAAGAATTGCTGATGAAAAAGAAGGTGCTGATTTCAAAGGAGGACACAATTGGTGCTTCAGATTCATGAAATGGAATGACTAAGCATGCGTACACGCACCAGACTTGCCCAAAAGATGCCTGAAAGCTATGAGCAGAAGGTCCTTGAATTTCATCGTTTTGTCATTCAATGTTGGAAGACACATCAGTTTGAGTTGGGAAAGATTACAAATATGGACAAAGTCCCCCTTCAATTTGATGTCCCAAGTAACAGAACTGTTGATAAGATGGGGGTGAAAACTGTAACTATGAAGACAAGTGGACATGAAAAGAGCCATTATACAGTTGTTTTAGCTTGTTATGTCGACGGAACCAAGCTGCCTCCTATGCTGATTTTCAAATGCAAAACAATGCCAAACGAAGACATTCCTCGAGGAGTGATGGTCCACGTTCATGACAAGGGTTGGATGGATTAGGATGGGATGAAGATCTGGTGTGAGAAAGTTTGGAGCAGGAGACCAGGTGGGCTCTTATGCAAACCTGCCCTATTGCTGCTTGATCAGTTCAGGGCACACAACAAAAAACACAACGAAGATTGCTGCGGAGCAAAAAACAAAACTTGCCGTCATACCTGGAGGCTTGACATCCCAGCTCCAAACACTTGATGTCAGCATTAATAAACCCTTCAGAGCTGCCATGAGAGATGAATGGGACCAATGGATGAAGTCTTCTGGGGACAATTTGACACCAGCAGGAAGAGTGAAGAAACCAACTATAGGAGAAGTTTGTACCTGGGTGAAAAGATCCTGGAATAATATCAAGATTGAGATTGTTTTCAAGTCTTTTAAGAAGTGTGGCATTTCAAATGCCATAGATGGAACTGAGACGAGGCAATATATGAAGACAGTGATTCGTCATCAGACACAGATGAGGACAAGCTAATGGTTGGGAGTTTTGACAGTGGTGAGTTGTATGAATTTTATGATGAATAAAACTTGAGTTCAATAACATTATGTAATACATTTTTTTTCAAATTTCAGGCCCCAAAATTAAGGTGCGTCTTATACATGGGGGCGTCTTATACATGGGGAAATATGATATGGTGTATCCTGGAGAATGTTCCATGTGCTCTTGAAAAGAATATATAGTCTGCTGTTACTGAGTGGAGTGTTGTAAAGGTCTCTTATATTTAGTTGGTTTATAGTGTTGTTGAAGTCCTCTGTTTTCTCATTGATCCTCTATGTAGGTGTTCTATCCATTATTGAAACAGTGTATTGAGGTCTGTAGCTACAATTGTACAATTCTATTTCTCCCTCTACTTCGGTCAATTTTTACTTTGTATGTTTTGCTGTGATGTTAAGTCTTATAAGTTTGTGTTATATATCTTCATGATGGATATTGACTTTTTATCAATATTTAATGTTCTTTGTTTCTTAAAACAAGTTTTGACTTAAAGTCTATTTGTCTGATATTAATATAGCTACTCTGGCTGTGGGTTATTATTTACATGGAATCTTTTTTGATCCTTTCACTGTCAACCTATTTGTGTATTTGAATCTAAAGTGTCTTGTAGAGTGCATTATAGATGGCTCATGAATTGTCATTTTTTTTTTTTTTTTTGGAACCATCCTGCCACCTGTTGGCAGCTCAGCGACTGCTCAGTTCGGGCTGGGAATGAAACCACTGATGCTCAGAGCTCAAACTCTTGAGTGAGCTCTTAACAACTGAGCCACTCAGCCGGCCCTAGTTTTGTTTTTTTAATGCATTCTGCCAGTCAGTACCTTTTAATTTGAGAGTTTAATCCATTTACATTCAGTATAAATACTGATGAGAAAGGACTTCTGCCATTTTATTGTTTTCTATATGTCTTATATGTTTTTTCCCTCAATTCCTTTTTTACTACCTTCTTTTGTGTTTAATTAATTGATTTTTGTGTGTGTAATGTATTGATTCCCTTCTCTTTCCTTTTTTTGTATATTTTTTTGTTATTTTCTTAATGGTTAATCTTGGAAGTATAAATAACATTTTAAACTTACAACAGACTTGTTTGAATTAATACCAATTTAGTCTCAATATTATACAAAAACTCCTGTATATCTCTGTCCTACCACATTTTAGCTGTTATTGCCACAAATTACATTCTTATACATTGTTCCCATTAACATTGATTTATAATTATTGCATTATATATTTTTCTTTTAAATCATATAGAACAAAGAAAATTGCAAATAAAAAATTCAATAATACTTTACCTTTGTACTTATTTTTAGCAGTGTTGTTTGTTTATTCATATGTTTTTGAGATATTGTTTATTGTCCTTTCATTTTAACCTAAAGGACTCCTTTTAGTTACCCTCATAAAGCAGATCCACTAGTGGTGAATTTCTTCAGCTTCTGTTGTTCTGAGAATGTTTTACCTTCTCCTTCATTTTTGAAAGAGTTTTGGTGGATATAGAATTCTTGTTGACATTTTTTGCTTTTGGCACTAAAATATGTAATCGCATTGCCTCAGTCCTCCATGGTTAGTGAGAGAGTTCCCATTTAGGCAAAACAAAGGCAAGCCTCTTGCATCGGTCTGTCAGGGAACACCCAGACAGGTCAAAACAGACAAACACAATTTTTTGGAAATAAAGTCTCCTTAGCTCCTTTTGGAACCAAAAACTCAACAGTGGGAACTCCAGCTTTTGTCTTCAAGGCTGCTGCCACACCTGGGGAGGGAGTTGGGCAAGGGTAAGTTATACTGCTAGAAAGCTCTCCTACCACATTCAACTCTTACCTGGTTACAAGTTGTCTTGGTTACTGTAAACTTTTGACTATTTTTGAGAGTTTGGATTAAATTGATTCTGACAGGATTTGTAAATTTTTTCGAAGTTTCTGGGGAGGGATGGACCCCCAGGGTTCTCGTCTCCACCATTTTTGCTGCTATCACTCCAGAATAGGGATTTTTTTTTAAACTATATTTCCTATGCTGTACTTTACACCCCATGACTATATATATAAATATATATTTAATTACAGTTGACATTCAGTATTAGTCTACTTCAGCTTCAGGTGTACAGCGCAATGATCAGGCATCTACACAGTCTATGAAGTGATCCCCCTGATAAGTCCAGTACCCATCTGCCACTCTACATAGTCTTTATAACATTATTGATTATATTCCCCATACTGTATTTCACATCCCCATGATTATATTGTGACTACTTTGTACTTTCTAATCCCTGCACCTTTCCCATCCCCAAACCCCTCCCATCTAGCAACCATCAAGTTTTTTTTATTTTTTCTATATCTCTGAGTCTATTTCTGTTTTGTTTGCTTGTTTAAGAATGGGGATTTTGTTGTTGTTGTTGTTTTTTTAAAACCTAGGTTCTCTATATTTAGCAGGTTGGAGATCAAGAATACTAAGACAGGCAATCTGTTCAAAAAAAATCAAAACATGCCTTCTCAACAGCTAATCTTTATTAAATTTGACTTTATGTTCCTTGGTTTTTGAATTTGTATAAAGTATTATTTTCTTGGTAAAAAAAGCTAATACTCTTTTAAAAGTATACAGAAATAATTAAGTCAATTTCCCATGACACCATTTATTTTGAACATGTTTAATGTTTTGTAAAAATGCACTCAGATCATAGATTCAATTATTTAAAAATAGAGCAGTGCTATGTTTATTTTTGTTTCTGGAATTACAATGAATTTTAAAAACTCCCCTTTTCTATTTTACCAGGTCATTTTGAATGCCTTATAAAATGTATAGAGAATTTTTATGTTATGATAGAAAATAGCTAAAAAGGAAAAATGAAAATAAAGCGACAATTCCTGTTTTCTTTTCTTGGCAGGTTATTAACAAATTCAAACAGGCTTACAACAACCAGAAATGCTGTATGGGCCCTCTCAAATTTATGTAGAGGCAAAAACCCTCCTCCAAACTTTAGTAAGGTATGAATAAAATACACAAATTAAGGAATATGTCTATATAAACTTTTGAGTCTCCTTGTAATAGATTTTTAGAGATTGAAGGTACTTTATTCTTATTTTAGTAAATTATTTTCCTTATTGACTAGACAATATTTACACATATACAAAATCAAGAGATAAACAATGAAAAGGAAATTTTCTTTTCTACCCTTAGCTCACTCCATGATTGCCTCTCCTCAGAGGCAACCACTGTCACTAGATGTTTATGTATTTTTTATTTGACTTTAGAAGTCTTCTAGTCTCGTTTTTGTCATTTATAGGAAACTGAAGCTCCCCCCAAAAGAATAAGGTAATTCCAGGTCCACTGTTAGTCATAAAATTGAAAAGTAACTAGAGTGGCTTGAACTTTCCCATTATACTTTTTATCTGTTAAATATCTTTTCCCCCATCTACTGATATTCCACTATTAAAAGAATTGATTATTTATAAATTCCTAATCTAATTCTATTGTATTGCCAGTCAGGTTTTGTTAGAAAGATAGAATGTGGATACATTTTTGGAATGCTCTTCTACTTCTTTTGAACTGACTGTATATGTGAATTAAGGGGGAACAATGACTAGGGCACTAAGAAAAAACACAAAATTTAAAGATCTAGTGATAAAGTTTCTGGGGGCAAAAATAATACATTCCTCATTCAAAAGAGATGATACATAAACTAGTATGCCTTCTCATTTATACTTTTTCACCATTCCAGTTTTAAGAATTTATGACTTAACCACATTTCATCTGAACCACCAACCTGATTTTACAATCTCATTACACCATGGTCTGTTGATCTTTTACCACATCTCATAGCATGCTGTGGGTTCAATCATAGTTCATGAAATTCTTCCACAACCTTCCATACCTATTCTTTCTGTGTTTATTGACAAGTGCACAATATGACTAAGAAACTAGTATAAAGTATTGTAAAGTATGCAAAAAAATAAAAGGGCAAACAGATTATTATTTTAACCAGAAATTTGGTTTAATGGATTTACAGTTGACCCTTGAACAATGCACGGGTTAGAGGCGCCAACTCCCCTTAAAATAGAAAACCTGTTTTATAACTTTTGACTCCCTGAAAACTTAGTCATCCCTCAGTATCCATAGGGGATTAGTTGCAGAACCCCCCATGGATACCAAACTCTTTGGATGCTCAAGTCCCGTATAATACTGGCATAGATAAATATATACTCGTACATTTGGCCCTCTGTATCTCCAGACTCCCAACTTTGGATGGAAAACACTACTGGTATTTATGGAACAAAATTTGCATGTAAGTGGACCTATGTGGTTCAAACCTATGTTTTTTTTTTTTTTTCAAACCTATGTTTTTAAAGGATCAACTACATCTTAGAGAACAAAGTTTTGAGTAAGCTATACTTACATTTTACTCAAGGAAACATATTATAAAATAATGTAGCAACTGCCTTATTCAGTTTGTAAGGAGTTTGTATGGTTTTCAGTTTAATAATAGAAGGGGAAGGAATGAGTATTTGGACTCGGTATAATACAAGGAAAAGAATATTTATGAGGTGCACAAGTATCCTTCAAATAGCCTTTTAAAACTACATTTGAAAATGTATTATGTTTTAAAACTGATAATTTGGCAATAATTGTTTTAGAATTGAAAGAAAATGTTCATATTTTGTCTGAGGAGATAATGAGTCAATGCATCTAATGATAATGAATCCCTTCACCTGCTGTTTACATATTTAGACTTGCATATGTAAAATTGGATTGCTAATTATATTCATGGTTTTAGCAATCATAGTAATTTTTTAATTTTGCCTCTAAAAAATTGTATAGGATACCTGTATTTAATTGAGCTTTTACTAAATGAACTTTGGTTTTTGCATTGCTTTTCTCCTTAAATTTTTTTCTTTAAAATACATTCTTTTTGAGAATATTTTTTTCCCATTTTAAAATAAAGGGCATGTATCCATATATGTGTATGTTGAGTTAATAATTATGTGATAATAGTTATAAAGATATAATTAGTTTAAAATGTCATGTTTGATTTTTCTTTTCTTCTGCTTAGTAGCAGTATTGGAATCCTTTTTTAAGCAGTATTTACATTTTGATATCTTTTTGTTCTAACTATATTATGGGTTTTAAGAGTCCTTTAGCCATAGGCAAACAGTAAAGATTTAGAAAATTTTTGTAATAACAACCACCTTAAAAAATTGTTTTTCATATGGATGATATATTTGAAATTTATGTAATATGTTTTTCCTGAAGAATTTGCGTTTTGAAAGATACTGAAATTTATAAAATTGATAATCTATAAAACCAGTAGTCTAAACCACATTTTTCTAAGCTTCATTTTTAAAGTTATTTCTTTTATGAAATATCTCATGGAACATTAGGGACTTTGAGAAGATGCATGGATCTTGAGAAGTCATGTGGTTATCTGAACTTCAGGTCAATTCACATGTATAATATTGGCTAACAGACATTATTTAACAGCTGGCAAAAAAAAATTATTAATTAGGAGACTGTTTCTTATGTTCTCTTCTGTCCTCCTACCTCTGCTTTTTTTCTCCATTATCCTCGATTCTCAGCCTATGACCTTGCTTCCTACTTCAGTGAGAAAATGGAAGCACTCAGAAGAGAACTTCCATAGATTACCATCACCACATTTGGCATCCTGTCGTCATTGGTACCTACCTATTTTACTTTCCTGTCATTGTTTGTTATTTTTTCCCATGCTATTTTATAAAGTTAGTTTACCTGCTTGTGTACTATATAGCTTTCTGTCTTTCCTATTCAGGGTCATTCCTCCAGCAATTTCCTTTCTCTCTCCAAAATTGGCAGTGTTTTACTCTCTCCTACATCATTCTCATTACTATGAAAATATGCTGTTATTTCTCCCAGAAAGGTAGCTAGCGTATGTACTGGCAATCTTTAAATTAGAGATGGAAGAAAAATTCATCTAAAATATTAGAACATAAAAAAGTTGTCATCACTTTTCATTTGTGCCACATCTAACCTTTACATACAATTCTTATCTGAGGTGAGAGCCTAAGAGATATGTTAGGTTGCTGATTTTATAAAGATCTTTAAGGAATATAGACTCAATACTGATCAAGACAATAAAAAGAGCTAACATCTGAGTGCTAACTATAAGCCAGACATTGTTCTAAGATGCTACATGCATTCTTACTAATTTAATACTACCGTGTTATCCTGATTTATAAATGAAGAAATTGGGGTTTAGAGATGTTTTGTTATCTGCCCATGGTCATACAGCCGGTAAGTAGTGTTTGAACCTAGGTCTGTCTGATGTGGGAAGAAGGATCATAGAATTTATCTAATTCCATTCAGCCTCTTTGTTTCACAGATTTGAAAACTGAGTCTCAGAGAAGTGAAGTGACTTGCTCACCTCATAGCTAACTAGTTTTAGCTATAGTATTAGTGCTAGAGGAATGAAAATCCCTATTGTTGTGTGTGTGTGCTTTTAATTGATATTTAGGGTTTCAGTACATTAAGAAGTACAGTTTATTAGTGACTTCACTTAAAAACCCTTCAGATTTCTTTTGTACTTTTTATACTTTTACTGCTCAAATGATGATTAGGTTTACTGCCAATAATGTGCATGTAATAAGTAAAGTGAGGTTCATTTAAGTTGGATTATATTCCATGACCATTATTATATTAAACACTTAATAGAAACATTTTTACTTCTCTCAGTTTGGGTATGCCATTTTGGGGGTGTGTGTATGTATGATTTAGGCATAGGTAGGGGATCCCAAAATACATGTTTGATTTTAAAAACTTTAAATTACTACATACCTTATGTAAGATTAATAGAAGTTTTAATCAGTGTCATGTTTATATCTAATCATAATTTTAAAAGAGCAGGCTGTTTAATTTCTCTGGTATTTTTAGACCATTAAGCTTTCATTTTAAAATGAGTTTCTCTATTTCCCTGAAGAAACTTGGATTTTTATATAGAAAAAATTTAAATATTGGCTCTTTCTTCCCTTCCAGGTTTCACCTTGCTTAAATGTTCTGTCACGATTGTTGTTTAGCAGTGACCCAGATGTATTAGCAGATGTGTGTTGGGCCCTTTCTTATCTCTCCGATGGACCCAATGATAAAATTCAAGCAGTCATTGATTCTGGAGTGTGTCGAAGATTGGTGGAACTTTTGATGTAACTATAATTTATGATTATTAATTGTATGATTTTGTATTAAGTTTAGCTGTTAGAGAAATAGCCTCATTAACATCTCGAGTCACTATCTATATTAAGGATTGAAATTCTACCAACCCCACTCTGTAGAATAGCTATAAAACTGGAAAGTTGACCCTTAAATTTGTATCTTCTATCCTCTGGTTGGGGCTAATCATTTTGTTAATGAATTTCACTAGTTTTGATCTCTTTATGAATGAGAGGACTTACTTCAACAAGTATTTATGGAATGCCTATTATTTGCTAGAGTGTTGTGCAAGATACTATACTGTTCATGAGGTATAGAATGTAGTTCCTACTCTCCAGTAATCAATTACAATAATTAATGTGTAAAAAATTAACTTGTATTAAAAATAATATGTTTCTCTATGCTGAGCTATTATTGCTACCTTCTTTAAAAAGAACAAATTTTCTATATAAAGAAGTTAAAAACTTGTAAGAAAACTTGTTTTAAAAAGGTATTATAGTTTCTTCATCCTTTTCTTTTAAAAATTTATTATCTTCCTTCCTTTCTTCTTTTGTCAAAAAACCATTAGGTAGGCCCAAACAAGGTAGACGGCACAAAGAAGAGAGGTCTGATAAGGGGTTGTGACCCCAGCATGAGGATAGCATCTGAGGAGGGTGGGCAGGGAGGTTCAATGTGGGGATCAGGGCCCACGCTTGAGAGTGGAGCAAACAGGCTGGAGCAGGGGGTGGAGCTACCACATGGGGGCATAGAAGCCTAGCTGGACCAGAAGTGTGGTCATACATAGGGAGATTCTGATCATAGAAGACAGTTTCCTATTCTCAGAGAACAGGTTTATAGATATGGAAAGGAGGAAAGCCAGAAAAATCTTGTGGTATTAGAATGGACGTATCAGTGTGAACTCATGGCTTTCAACATTATAGAGATGCATGTAGAAATAAACATATATGTAGAGAGTGTATTTGTATGTGTGTGTGTGTGCGCGCGCGTGCATGCGTTTATGTTCTCTTATAAAGAACCTCAGAACAGTGACACATTTATGTCACTGATCTCACCAAATGCTCAGGTCTTAGTTTTTAAACACTACTCTTCATTAACAGGAACCAGGATTATTGGAGAAATGGTTAATTCTAGGGCTGGGAATGAGAAAAAATAAGATGAACCCAGAAAGTAATAAGTTCTCAAAGAATGCAGGAGTGTTAAAAAGACACAGAAGCCCACTTTAAGGCACTTCTACTGTTCAAACCTGGGATGATTTGAGCATTGAAATAAATTGTATTAATATAGTATAACTTATTGAATAAAATAGGAATCCATGATTCCACACTAAAATAAGTAGATAAATAGATAGAAAAGGCATGTAGTTGGAATGATAGTATTAGAAAAATCATCATTGGCAACAATAATAATTATTAATAATTCAGACAATAAACATCAAGAAATGCTAAAACTAGTGGTGGAAGTGGGTTAAGGGATAAGATTTTACATAGTCTCAAAGTATTTCCTCACAAAATGGTAATCATAAAGGGGAAAACAGTAATGTCAAAGTGGGGAAATATGGCAGACACCATCTTTTAAGTGACCCCAGAGTTCAGTGGCACTATAATGGACAAGACAGATACCATATGCTGCCCATTACTATGTAATGAAAAGACTATAGCATTTGTGTTATCCCAGCCAAAAGTATATAACTTGGGTCTTAATCATGAGGAAACATTGGACAAAACCAAATAACTGGCTTGTGATCATCAAAAATGTCAAGATCATGAAAATCAAGGAAAAACTAAGTAACTGTTTTGAATTGAAAGAGACTGGACAGATATGACAACTGGGTGCAAGCCATGATCCTGAATTAGATTTCTTTGTTATAGAGATATTAATGGGATAATTAGAGAAACTTGAATGGGCTCTCTGGGTAAAGAGTATAGGAGAATTTTTTTGTACTATTTTTGCGAATTTTCTGTAAATTTTAAATTCTTATATAGTCTGTAAGTTCATATTTTTATTATTTTAGGCACAATGATTATAAAGTTGTATCACCTGCATTAAGAGCAGTTGGTAATATTGTGACTGGTGATGATATTCAAACACAGGTGAGTTCAGACTTTAATATGGCAAATTAACATGAAAGACATTAAGAAGTTTATCATGTGTATACCACTTGAATACATGTTAATCAAAATTATAGTATTACCATAATTATACAGGCATCTATCGTTGACAGTAGGCATATTCTTGATAATAAGTGATCAGCCTCAAATACCTCTATATGAAAGCACTATCTTAAACCTATACTAATGTAAAGAAGTAGAAGATAGCAATTCAGCTCTTGAAGGATTTACAGTTCAATTGGAGAGAAAATAGATATTAAAACAAAGTAAATTACCTGAGGTAGTATGTAGTTTCTGAGAGCTGATTGGTCAGTAAAAACTATAAAAATTTAAAAAAGAAATGTGTGCTGATAAATCGATGTCTATTCCATAAAGGAGTTGGAACTAAAGCTACATCTTAAAAGTAGAGAAGAACTTAAGTAGACTAGGAGAGATTTATGTGCACATAGGTACAGAGGCAGACATGTGTAAGGTATGAGGCACTAAACTTGACTGGAAAGAAACTTAGCGAGAGGACGATTAGTTATAAATAGGTTACAAGTGGGGTTGCAAATGGAATGGTCTTTTATAGTAGATTGAAGACCTAGTTTATGAGAATGGAAGGAAAGATAACAAGGAAACACTTCCTTGGACTGGTAATTAACTACGTGTGTGAGATATCACAAAAGGTGTGATATCAAGATTGTCTTCAGATCTGGGACAGCCTTTCTTGAAGATAAAACTTAAACTCTGTAACACATTAGATTCTCCTTTGTTTGCCACCAGATAGTAAACTTTTTATTTCTAATCTACATATTTTCTTTCATTTTTAATCTTTAAAAGTTCTACTTATACTTACCTTAGTTATTAAACAGTTGATCCTTAGTAATTGATAGTTATTCAAGTAGCTCTTTCAGTGAATATGCCCTTCTAAACATACACTGTTTTCAGCAGAATTGCAGTCCACTGCTTCATACTGTATTTTTATGTAATTTACATAATTTTATGTAAATCATTGTGGGTATTTTGAAAATAGGAACATAATCTTGCCATAGCAAAAAGAATGTAAAAGAACAAAACAGAATATCTTTACAAAAGAAAAGTGGAACAATAAAAATTTTAATGAAACGAATAGACTTACTCTACACTAAGGTTTCTTCTCACCAATTTATTAGGCAAAACTGGAGGTTGGATCCTGACCAGTCACCAAATCTCTGTTCAAATAGTTATATCAGTGGAACTCGGAGTGCATGTGTAAAGTTGAAGTACGCCCCTCTGAGTGTTCTGCTTATTTACATTTTAGTGCATTGAGAACAGGGCACTTCACTACACTAACATCTAACATTAGACAAGTTTTGGCCAAGTGGGAGGGTAGAAGACAGCAAGTGCCTAAGGTTTACTTTGAGACCAATTTCTTTTTTCTTAATTTAGTTTTTCAGAATGGTTTTTGTATTTCTAAATAACTCAGTATATTTTTGTATAGTTTTTTTTTCTATAAAATTCTTAGTTTCCATTTCCACCTTTTGTTTTAGGTCATTTTGAATTGCTCTGCATTACCCTGTCTCTTACACTTATTGAGTAGCCCAAAGGAGTCAATCAGAAAAGAAGCCTGTTGGACTGTTTCTAACATTACTGCTGGAAATAGAGCTCAGATTCAGGTAACTAACCTTTCAGATCTGAGAAAACAGGAAGATCTCAGAAGCTAGTTGGAAAAAAGTCAGCATTTTATCATTAATGTTTTTTAGTGAGTTACTAAAGAAGATTCTTAAAAGATTCTTAAAGAACATAGAATAATATATGTTCTAAAATAATATTTACTTGTAGTATTCTAATGAGGAATAGCAACTATATATATAATTCTCCAGCAATGCCTGACTAATAATGGTTAGTCTTTAAAAAGGGATCAATTTTCATTAGTTTTAGAAAAGTTAGGCAATGATCTTCCTCTCAAAACTTTTAAATAATGATTTATTAGGACCCTGTCCAGCTCCTTGAGTCAGTAATTACTTATCCATTTGATCAATCATCTGCCTTGTGTTTTATCACCTTTAAAATTTAATTTCTACTAATATATTCTTCAGTCTTAAAAGGAAGTATGTGAAAGTTCGTTGAAAGAAATAAAATATTTTTAAAAAACCTGACATTTTAAAGCCATTGAGTTTCAAGATTCCTCTACTCATATTTTTAAAACTGTATTTACATTGATTATGCTTTATCATTTTTCCTCTTCAGTCTGTTATAGATGCAAATATTTTTCCTGTTTTGATTGAAATTCTTCAGAAAGCAGAGTTTCGTACCAGAAAAGAAGCAGCTTGGGCTGTAACTAATGCAACATCAGGAGGCACTCCAGAACAAATAAGGTGGTGTGATACAGATTTTTTTAAACTTGTTTTTCAGATGTAAATGAGACAAAATTTGAAATAATACATACTTTTTATTTCTTGATTAAACTAAAGCATTTTGTTATTTTAAAAATATAAAAACTTCTAATGTGAAATGACAGCACTTGTTATACCAGTTATAGCATTCATCTACAGTGGTTTATTTTTTTTTATTTAAAGTATAATATCATTCTCCTTTGCAGACTATTTATGAAACTCTGATTAAAAATCTGAAAAAAATAGTGTATGTTAATTTACAAAATATACTTCATGGGCATTAAATATTTTTTAGACCATTGACTCACATATATGTTACTTTATTATATAGAAATGGCTAATAAAGTTGAATATCTACTTATTTAAAATAAAACTGAAATAGACATTTGTTTATATAATGTTCTTCTAATTGTTGTTAGATTTATCTATGGATAGTATCTTTTATTTTTCTATACTATTTTCTTTTTTATGATAGCTTTTTGAATCTAGGCCTTTTATTGTTAATTTGCTTGTTTCTTTTACTAACAGCACAAATAGTAGGTACATGGGCTTTGAAGTCAGCCTGTTTTCAAATCCTGTTCCTTCAGTAAAAGTTGCGTGACCTTGACAAAGTCATTTAACTTCTCTAATACACAGTTTCTTTAGTTTTTAAAATGGATTCAATAATGGATAGTACCTTATAGTAATATCTTGACACTTAAATGCAGTGCATACATTTAAAGTGCTTAACATGGTGCCTAAACATTAAGTTCTCTATTAAGATTAACTGTTGTTATTATTTGTGATAATCATAATTTTTAGGATCAGTATTGATTTCTAAGTCTCTTTTCATCTTGTACTTTTACTCTTTTTTCCCCCCATAGCAAAGTTCTACTTTGCACTTCTATGAAAGCCTATCATCCTACAGAATCGTCTTGTTTTGAGGATCCCTCCATGAAACCCAAGACTTTTTAGGTTTCTTGAAGTGACTAGGAAGTATTTTCTAATGAGTATTTGATTTGTTTCTTAATTTATAAAAAAATGTCAGGCTACTGTGCTATTTTACGAATCACAGGACTTCAAAATCTACCTATTGTGAAATCATTGTCTATTATTTTCTTCATTCGTACTATTGTCTTGCTCCCTCAGATTCGTATCTCTATGTATTGATAACATCTGTCTCTGCTTCTTATTTTCTATTCCACCTCTTTGCTTTAATCAGTACTTCTATATCATTGTTTCATGAGTACAAGCAGTAATAAAACAAGATCTTTGCTTCGTTCTAGTTTGTATTTTTTTTTTAATGCTAGTATTATTTATATCTGCTTTGGGGTCCAAAGTTTGTTTTTTCACCTACAAACGGTTGTATTTTTTCTATTTATTTTCATCATTATGTCTATTCCATATATTATTCCTTAAATTTGTTAGTATGAATCAAGTATCCACTCAGATCATTATTTTTCTAACCATTTTCACCATTTCATTAAGTCTGCATATATGGGAAGAGGCCTTGATCTCAGATTAGGTTTAGCATGCATACCACTGATGTTTGTGGAGTGTCTAACATTGCCAGTTTTTGTGCTAAATCATTTCAGTTATTGAGTGCCAATAGTATATCAGGTGCTTAACCATCTTTTATCTCCTTTAATCCCGTAATAACTCTCTGAGATAGTTATTCATTCAACAAATATATCTGATGAATTCCAGTATGTTATATGGCAAGTGAAGGCTCCAGTGAAGGTGTGTACATTTTTTTTTAAAAGATAGAAACTAACTTTATTGAATACCTACTGTATTCTCATAGCAACCCTCTGAATTTGGTACTATTATTATCCCCATTTTAAGATGGGGAAATTGAGGCACAGAGCAGTTACTCAAAGTCACACAACTAATAAGGAGTGGAATTGGGATTTGAAGCCATGCAGCCTGACTTCAGAACACATTTTTCACCTTTTTGCTTAATATGAACTTTTGCCAAGTGAACAAATCGGTTACTTTATTTACATTTTAGAGAATGGAAAAAGCTAATAAGAACTAGAAAAGAACAAAGCATTCTGAAAACCAGTAATTTTTGTCAACGTTACTTACTAAAATTATTCACAATGGCCTGTCTTGCTCCTAGAAGCCTTGTATACTTCTGATACAGAACAGATGTTTCAGAACATCAGTTATGATTTTTTTTGGTGGGAAATTTCCTGAAGTTTTATTTGGATCTTCTTTTCTTTCTCCATTTCTACCTACCCCGATAGAACCCCTATGTTACGTGTATATAGGACCACATTTAAAATAAGCAACAAAAAAACCTATAACCCACTTAGTGTTATTATGGCATGCAAAAACAGGCCCACGTACCACTTTGCTTGCATGTATATTTTTATAATATTTATAATACCATTTATTGCTAATTATGTTAAATTATGAGAACAGGAGAGTAAAATAAGTTTTCAGGTTCCTATGTAAGCGAATATTGTTTTTAATGTTTGAGTTTATAAGAACACTTTTCTTAATTGTTTCTATAACATTTCACTGAAGAATATTTTCATGTCATTTGCTATAAAAAATATTTAAGTCTTTTTCAATGTTTTCCCCCCCCTTTTTTTTTTTTTTAATTACTCTGAAGGTATTTGGTAGCCTTAGGCTGCATTAAACCACTTTGTGACCTATTGACTGTTATGGACTCTAAAATAGTCCAAGTGGCTTTAAATGGACTTGAAAATATTTTACGTCTTGGAGAACAAGAATCTAAGCAGAATGGGATAGGCATTAATCCATACTGTGCTCTCATTGAGGAAGCATATGGTAAGCAGTCAGTTAAAAATTTATAATTACAGTCAATTCTTTTTTTAATCTGAGATATAATTGACATATTAAGTTGATTTCAGGTGTAGAACATAATGATTCAATATTTGTATATGTTGCAAAATAATCACCGAAGTAAGACTAGTCACCATATGGTTACAAAAAAAATTGTTTTTTCTTGTGATGAGAACCTTTAAGATTTGCTCTCTCAACAACTTTCAAATATGCAGCATTATTAACTACAGTTCCATTCTGTACATTTCATCCTTATGACTTATTTACTTAAAACTGGCAGTTAGTACCTTTTGACCCCCTTCACCTATTCGCCCACCCTCCCATCCCTGCCTCTGGCTACTGCCAATCTTTTTTGTGTCTATAAGCTCAGGTTTTTGTTTTTTTGGTTGTTTTTTTTAGATTCCACTTAAGTGACATCATCCAGTATTTTTTTTTTGTCTGATTTATTTCACTTGTCACAGATGACAAGTTTGTCTTTTTTTGGACAAATGTCTTTTTAAATCATCTGCCCATGTTTTAATTGGGTTCTTTGTTTTTTTGCTTTTGAGTTGTATGAATTCTTTATGTATTTTGGATATTAACCCCTATCAGTTATATGATTTGCAAGTATTTCTCCTAATCTCCTATTTCTCCTATGCCTTTTCATTTTGTTGACAGTTTCCTTAGCTGTGCAGAGCTTTTTAGTTTGATGTAGTCCCACTTGTTTGTTTTTGTTACTGTTGCCCTCACTTTTGATGTCAAATCCAAAAAAAACATTGCCAAGACGAATGTCAAGGAGCTTACCACCTATGTTTTCTTCTAGGAGTATTATGGTTTCAAGTCTTATGTTCAAGTCTTTAATCCATTTAGAGTTAGTTTTTGTGTATGGTGTAAGATAGCACAGTTTCATTATTTTGCATGTGGTTGTCCAGTTTTCCTAGCACCATTTATTGAAGAGACTGTCCTTTCTCCATTGTATATTCTTGGCTCCTTTGTCATAAATTAATTTCCCACATATGTCTGGGTTTACTTGGGGGCTCTCTGTTCTGTTCCATTGGTTTGTTTTTATGTAAGTACTATACTGTTTTGATTATTATAGCTTTGCAACATAGTTTGAAATCAGGGAGCACGATGCCTCCAGCTTTGTTCTTCTTTCTCAAGATTGCTTTGGCTATTTGGGGTCTTTTGTGGTTCCATATAAATTTTAGGATTGTTTGTTCTATTTATGTGAAAAATGCCACTGGAATTTTGATAGGGGTAGCATTGAATTCATAGATTGCTTTGGGTAGTGTGGACATTTTAATAATATTAATTTTTCCAATCCATGAGCAACAGAATATCTTTCCGTTTATTTGTATCTTCTTCAATTTCTTTTATCATAGTTTTCAGTGTACAGGTCTTGCACTTGCTTGGTTAAATTTATTTTTAGGTATTTTTTGAATACAATTATAAATGGGATTGTTTTGTTATTTCTCTTTCTAGTAGTTTAGTAGTGTATAGAAACATAACAAATTTTTATAGACTTTTTTTTTTTGCAAATTAACCAAATATTTTTATTCAAATCTGGATTTCAACCTCACATTTATTTGCGTAAATAATTACAAGTGATCTCTAATGATTAGCTGCTCCCAGCTGCATGCTAGCTCAGCAGACCCACCCACAGCCCGCCCCTCACGCTGTGGTAGCACCAGGAACAAAGGAGCTGCCTGTCCCTTCCCTACAGCAGCCTGGGGGCTGCATGTAAGAAAACTAGGGGGCAACATTTGCTTTGGGAACTAGGACTGAAAAGGGTAAGAAGGGAGAAGAGGGTCTCATCATAGAGCAACGTGGACACGTTTCAGTGCCCGGTGGTTCAGTACCACTGGGTGTCCCCGTGCACTGTCTGCCCAGTAACTGCCCGTCAGTGTGGGCCTGAGTGTGGGAGGGCGGCTCAGGCACGATCCACCAACCCCCCTTTCCAGCTAAGGACTGGGATTCCGGGAAGGGAGGCCAATGGCTGGGCTGGGACCCGAACGTGGGCTTTCAGACCCCCATGGGCTGCCAAGCTCCTTTTCTGTCACCTGAACAGACTTGTGGTCTCTGAACCAACAGTCTGCGGTGTGTCAGGGACAACTCCATTTTTATGCTTCAGTTTCCTCTGCACAACATTTCCCGTCTCTGCTGTAACTCTGACGAGGGCAGTTTGGATCAGTTCACAAAAGCATGGCACGCGGGGTGACTATGTTGGGAGGGCCTTGCTGATTGTCGTTTGTCTTTCTTCACCTATAGCTTCCACAACTACCTGTTTTCAGATTTAAAAATTTGGTCAGTGATTCCTGATTTATTTTTAAAAGACAGTAATAAGGGCCAGAGTAAAATGGTACAGTTCTAACGTCCCCATCTGGACAGAAGTTTGTTCTATGTGTAAAGGAAGCGGATATTAATAGACACCCAGAGGAAGTCCTTGATGGTAAGCTTTGAAGACGGACAGGAGGGGGTTTACATGCTGGGTGCCAAGGGGCCACAGCTGAGCCTTCTCAACTTCAAAGTTAAAGCAATTTTCTAGGAAAATGGAATGATTAATAACATAAGAATAATTAGTACAGAATGAGCCACATTAAATTTGCAGCTGAATGTCACAGAGCTTATTTCTTTTCTTAAAAATGATTCCCCCTCACTGTAAAACTGAGAGCTGTCGTTTATGTCCCCTGGATGATCTGAACATTTACATCTTTAAAACTAGCGCGCTTGCATGGAGAGGCTAGATTCCTGCCAACCAGGTGAGCTGTTCTGGTTGAGCAGTGAGTCGGTGGCCAATAAGGTAAGTTAGAGGCACGGCTGGGAATGGCAGTCCAGGGTTAGGGCTTGATGGCCATGGTCCAGAGAAGCGGGTGGTCCGTCTCCATGGTGACAACACCAGATCCATCCGTAGGCGTTGGAAGTACTGACCAGTGTTCCAAAACCGAGCATGTGATTGGTGAGATTCCACTTCAGGCCCGTTGTCGTAACCCGGTTGCAAGGCTATCCAACAGGAATAAGGCCGCACCAGTCCCCTTCAATTCCCGTGTCCACGTGCAACTTGTGCTTTCCTGGTTGGAGCAGGTAGATGAGTGATTCCTCTTGGAGGATTACAATCGGCAGAGGAGTGATGCAGTTGCTTGGAACAAGGTGCTCACCGATGCCATGATCTGGTCAAAACGCCCAGCAAGTCCTCCCAACGTCACAATCACATCCACCTGCAGGCCTTTCTCTTCTATCTTCTTCTGGAGCACTTCAAGGCACTTGGTGAAGTCGGTGTGGTCTTGATCAGGGGTGGAAATAAGCTCACAGCCCTTAATAGCGTAGTATTCTCTAAAGTCAGGCCTTATTGAATCAAAGTCTCCATTGATGAATTCAGGCAAAAAGCTTTGCTCCAAAGATGACGAAAATCTTTATCCAAAGGCTGATTCAGGATCACAAGGCAGTATTTCAAATTCCCAGTGGGAAGCAGGGGTTCCAACGGGGTAAAGGCATGCTCCATATAGGGTTATTGGCCTCTGCAATAATGGCGGGTGTCTATTGATTTTTGTATCCTGAAACTTTACAGAATTAGTTGATTAGTTCTAACAGTTTTTTTGGTGGAGTCTTTAGAATTTCCTATGTATATAATATAGTCATATTATATGCAAATAGTGGCAGTTTTACTTCTTTCTTTCCAAATTCAATGCCTTTTCTTTCTTTTTATTGTCTAATTGCTCTGGCTAGTACTTTGAATATTATGTTAATAAAGGTGGTGAGAGTGAACAATCCTGTCTTGTTCCTGATCTTAGAGGAAAAGCTTTGAGCTTTCCACCATTGAGTATGATGTTAGCTGTGGTTTTATCATATATAGCCTTTATTATATTGAGGTACCCACTTTGTTGAGAGTTAGTCAGTTCTTAATTATCTTCCATAGGCATTTTCCCCCTCCAATTCCATTGAAATATTTTGTGTAAAAGCAGCATTTTTTTTTTTTTTTTTGCTGAGCCATCCTGCCACCTGTTGGCAGCTCACGGCTGCTCAGCTCGGGCTGACTCGAGCCACTGTTGCTCAGAGCTCAAACTCTTGAGCGAGCTCTTAACCAACTGAGCCANGGCTGCTCAGCTCGGGCTGACTCGAGCCACTGTTGCTCAGAGCTCAAACTCTTGAGCGAGCTCTTAACCAACTGAGCCACTCAGCCGGCCCAAAAGCAGCATATGTTAAACAATATTTTTAAAGTTATCCTTAATTCTATTACCATAAAAAATTTTTTCATTATTTTATCCCTTTTCACTTTGTTCTTGTACCCAAATACTTTACGACAAAGGAGCCAAGAACATACAATGGGGAAAGGACAGTCTCTTCAATAAATGGTGCTAGGAAAACTGGACAGCCACATGACATTCATCTTGGCATATATAGTTTTGTGTTCCACTTTTTAACGTTTTGGAGAAATTTTACATTTCTACATGATATTTATAATTTTTAATAGCTACATAATGTTATGTTGAGTGAATGTTGTGTGTCATTTTAGCCATACTGAGTGCAGTTTTAACCATATTCTTTACTTGATCATTAATTTGTTCCCATTTTGTTTACCACTTTACATATGCCAAAATAAGCATCTTTCAGAATATAATTTTTTTCTGTTGGAAATAATATCTTGGGGCAAATTTTCAGGAATGTTATCGCTGAGTTTTAGGCACAGACCTGTTTTTAAGCTTTTGGTATGTTTCTCGTTTTGCTTTCCAAAGGCATGTTACTTGACTGTCACTGGCATTGTGAATCTACTCGTAACACCTCTTACTTGTTTTGTTGATTTTGCTGACTTTGCAGATGTAAAATGGTATCACCAAGTTACTTTTATGTGTCTTCTGTTTTATTTCATGTAGAAGATGGTGTATATTTTCCATGTGTTAGGGTATTTCCTCATCTAAATTTCGTATTTATTACTTTGACCAATTGCCTATTTGTCTCTTCTTTGGTAAAAATTCGAATTAATTCCATTTTACACTTGTTCACTTTAATATGACTTTTCGCCCATTTTTTATTATTTTGTTTTAATAAGGTAAACCATGTTCATTTATATTTAATAAATGACTCAATCTAATCTTCTATTCCTTCAAAGTTTACAAAGTCGCTACAGTGATTTGCTGAAATTTTTTTTTTTGGCTAGATTTTTCTGACTGGAGTCTTAAAACACTGAACTCACATGGAATTTACTTTAGGATAAAGCATGAATATAAGTTGATTTTTTTTTTCCTTTACTGTATTTCTGTTAAATATTCACTTTGTGTTTTAAGTACCATTAAATGTATGGTTGAGTCAAGCTTTTATTATGATTTTTTTTTAATTATTAGTTTTAGGTGTACAAAACAATGCAATAGTTATGATTCTTAAACCAAGCCTGGGATATTACTTTGCCTTTATTTCAAGTTATATAGTGTCACTGGTTAAGATATTATATAAATACAAGATATTAATCACTGATTTAAGAATATTTCCTTACTGCAGTAATTATATCGACCCCAGGTTATACTAGAATTTGGTATATTCTATGATTGTGTATAGATATGACTACTTTGCTTATTCTTTCTCTCCTGCAATAATATAATTGAAGAGGTTTACCTATAATTAAATGAAAAATATTTTCAGCATCACTCAGAATTGTATGTAGATATTTTTTTTCTTGTGAACAATAAAATAGAGTGCTACGGATTCTCCTTATCCTATCAAATTGGGCTTTTTCAGTTTCATTTATTGGTTGTACTTTTTAAAAATTACATAGTAGCTGTATTGGATTTGCAAATAGTACTCATTGATACTCTCTGGCTTATCCTCTCAGAGAATGTGCATGTTTTAGTTTGCTCGAGTTTCACTTTTTTAATTTGTTTTTGTTTTGTTGCTTTCCCTGTTGGTGCTTTTTATTTAGCATAATTACTCTGGAAAAGACCTGTGGAGCTACATAATCTAATACTGTCATTTTAAAATTGAGAAGCTAAAGTACAGAGAAACCAAACTTATTTGAGCAAAATGACATAGTTAGCAGGGGGGAGTCTGTGACCTTACTCTTAGGCCTGTGCTACTTCCTCACCTCATACCATGCTGCCGCATACTCTCATTCTTGAAGAATAAGGCACCAGTGTTGGCTGTCAGTACATGTAAAAATTAGATAAAAAGAACAGACCCATTCTCAGTGGACTGATGGATGCTACTAAATCATTATTTTGACTGAAATATATGTTGAGACTTGAGTAACAGTTTGGTTTTTATATATATGATTTGTATAATAGGTCTGGATAAGATTGAATTTCTGCAAAGCCATGAAAATCAAGAAATTTACCAAAAGGCTTTTGATCTGATTGAACATTACTTTGGTGTGGAAGATGACGACCCCAGTATTGTACCTCAGGTGGATGAAAACCAACAACAGTTTGTGTTTCAACAGCAGGAAGCACCAATGGAAGGGTTTCAACTTTAACTTGGTGGGGGGAAATTAATGGGGAAAAACGGTAGTCTCCTCTTTGTTACAATGTCAGTAGGAATCTTTGATGTGTTTTTATGTAGAACAGAAAAAGAAAGAAGTTGATGCACTTTTAAAAAGCAAAACAAAACAAAAGTTTCCATTCAGATACAATTTTTCGGTTAGTTTTGTTTTTATTTTGGTGTGCCTATATTTATGTATTTTATTGTTTTATCTATTTTTAATCTATTTGTGAACAATTAAATACACTGAAATTATTTAATAATTTGAGCTTGAAAAGGAGAACTTTGGTAAAGTATTACATACGGTTCTGAATTTTTTTTTAACATTCTTGGAAACTGCATATTAGCAGTACAGATATGTATAATTGTATTTTGGCAGTAAGTCTGACAGGCCCAGTCTCTACTAAATCTACCTCTAACTTGAAGCAGAAACAAAACAAAAAAGCTTCAGAAGCATGAAATAGCATAAAAGCTAAATTAGAATGTGAAGGTATCTATTACCTTAAATTATAAATCACTGTGCTGTAGGTTAAACTTTGCAAAAAACAAAATTACAATAGAAAACCTGTAAAATTTATTTAAAAAACATAGAAGAAATATTGTACTGATAATCAATTAAAATGTGGCAATTGTGAAGAGAGAAGCTGTTCTTCATGTTGAACACATTAAAGTGATTATACAACATTTAATATTTGTGTTTTTAACATATAAATGCTATTAGTATATTTTGTATTTTGACCAAATGTGCTACCATTTTTGAAATAATGTTTTATTATTTTTTCACGCATTTTAAAAAGCATTATGATAGAGATTCCGTCATGAATCTAAAGTAGTGCTGCATAGCAAAAATTATACTGTAATTCTTTCTCTGATTTTTCAGAGCAGTGATTGAAGTTTCATTTTCTGTTTAATAATGAACAGTGTCAAAATTATCCTGGAAAAATCACCTTGTTATGTGCTAAAGTTTATTAAATACCCTTAATGTTTAGACTCTAAAAGATATTAATGAAAATTGCTAAGGATTCTTTAATATACTTGAAATGTATTATTAGGAAAATTTTTTGGTAATACACGGAGGGTCATACTACTACTTGTCATGAATCAGTGTATTAAATTACATTGTATTTTATCAGATTGGTCAGTATAATGTATGTGTTTATGTATTAAAAGCAAAACCTCTCCAAACTGAAATTTAAAAAAGTTTCAATAGAATAATTACATGTATATTTATAGATACATATATACAGAGGGTGCCAAAAAATATATACACATTTTAAGAAAGGAAAAAACCCTATTAAAATTGTAATACTCAATATATACAAACAACAAAAGATGAATACAAGTCATGTATATACATTTTTTTTTGGCACATCTAGTATGTGTGTGTCTGTTACTTTCACAGCACTATACTTGGTAGAGTTTTCTAAACAGATATGGTACTATTGAACTTAGTCTTTTCATTTATAGTTAGTTATATGCAGGCTATTTACATTTCCAGTTATAGAACAAATGCTTATTAAAAATTAGTTTACTACTGCTTTAAGATGGGAACTAAAGCATTTTTGATATGATTCATAGTCTATTCTGTAAAGGAAGATTTCATTTATGATAGCATTTATAATGTTTCTGCTGGAAATCAGAGGCATGTTAGAAAATGTATATATGAGTAGTTTTGAATAATGGCACTTTGTAAACTGTATATCATGAAATTAAACTTTTGGCAAGACACTTAAAACCTACAGCTATAAAATACAGGTTTAAATGGTGTCCATAATGCTGACTGTATCTGCCAAACCTCTTCTGTATTAACTAGAGGATTGTATCTGTGCCCTTTTTATTTCGTGGGAGTACGTAGTATAAAAAGTTTTTCTTTTGCTCTACATATGTTCAGAAGAACAGGGTGTTTACATTAAAGATTATCAAATTGATGGTGAATTTATCAGATAATTTATCAGGTGAATTTTTTGTGGTATGGATGGTTCTAAGTATTAGGTAACAGGGTATTTCGCTCTTTCTAATCAATTGAACTTAATGCAGCATAATTCATAAACTAACCAGCTGTGCCTGCTTTTGTTTTGAGGACCCTGTAGTCAATTAACAAATCTCTAAGCCAAGTCTTTCAAACAAAATAGTTCTTATAGATGGAAAAATAATATGTACATTTGTGTGCGCGCGCGTGCGCGCACGCTCACACACACACACACACACACACACACACACACACACACACACACTGACCTTTGAGGGGAGGATTTTTAAATTTTAGCCAGTAAAACAAACATCATATCTCTAAGTACACATATGACCATATTTTAAGTATTCAAATATAAAGTTGTATTTAATTTTATGGGCCTGTTACTTGGACAATTAATTTGATTAGATTTGAATACAAGGGACAATATAGTTGGGACCAGCTGTTGACATGATGATGACTTGATTGAACCAAGACTAGCAAACACTCGTACTTTGTTCTTAAACAATTATTTTCAACATGACTACTGCATCCAAATGAACAATTTAAAATACTCCAAATGTATTTTCATTAATCTTCACTGACCCTTGTTGCGAAAAAAATATGTTTAACTTGCTTATCTAAGATTTATTATATTTAAATCTGAGAGAAACTGTGCCAAAAAGAATAACACATGTTGTAAAGAGGAACACATACATTAATACAAAAATCAAGAAAATACTTGAAAGAGTCCTTTACATTTATTTAGTTAAATTCAGTGTTTTATTTTTTTGAATTTTAATTTTTACTAGTTAAACTATGCAATTTTGCTTTTTTTATATTTGTTACTACTTGACTCACTGGCCTGTTTTTTTTTTATCATATTATTTTGAAAGGTGTTCCTAGGAATTAATTTTTAGTGTTATTTTGTTCACTTACTGATAGCACCAGGACAAGAAAGCAAAAAAAAAAAAAAAAGTAATAAAATCTGCTGGCACAGAAATAACATATCATTCGGTTACTGTAAAACCTATTTGCAGTTAAAGTTTGATTTGTTGGACAAAGGACTAAAAGAATCATTACCTCTGCCTTCATATTTTTTCTTCTCTTTAGAAGGAGCATTATGGAAAAAGTAACTATACAAAATCTTAGTGGATTGTTGCTGTTCTAAATTCAGCAATTTACTGGCTTTTTTGTGAAACTGTGAAATCAAAGTAATTGTTAACCTTTACTCATTTTAGTTCCTAGTGTTACTATTTTATGAAATGTGACATATTAAGAGCCAGTATGACAGGGCTCTAAAAGGACAATGTATCTTTAAATTCCAGTTGGGGAGTGGGATGAGGGGAGGATATTGTTGTCTAACTAAATAAACCAATATTTGAGCAGTATGCAATATTGTGAAATGTTACAGCACTATATTAAACATAATAAAATACTATTTTACAATTGCATTTATATAAATGTGTCTATTTCCTTTGTTCTCACTTGTGATTGTGTATTCCTAGTGGAGCAAAAACATGGAATTGATTAAAATTCCATCCACTTTCTAAAACCAGTAAGATTTGAAGCAGTATGTGGCTTTTGCTTTAGAATCTGTATGTTCTGCTATAATACGGAACATGTCTGATTTATCGCTGTATCTCACGTCTTGACAATTAGTGGGCATTCACATGTTTGAGATTTTTTCCTTTTCTGTTACTTTAATGCACTACAATACCTTTATTTAGGGAGTGGAGTTTTAAACCTAATAAATAAAAATTGGAGGGAGGGCCAACCGAGTGGCGTGTTGGTTAGGAACTGGCTTGGGATGCCAGAGGGCCCCGGTTCGGATCCCACATATGAGGGCCAGTGACACTGCCCTCTACAGCTAAGATGCTGAACAACAGCTCAACCTGGAGCTGGGCTGCTGGGAGTAGCCAGCAACGACGTAGGCTGCAGCCCCTGCTGCAGTTGGTTGCCATGGGCTACCGTGTGTAGCCAGCAGCCAGTGTGAGCGGCCAGCAGCCTCCGTGAGTGGCCGTCCAGAAGCCGGCGACTGATCGGCCTCGCCCGGGAAGAGGCAATGATGGTGCCAGCTTGGGCCAGTGAAGCAACGTCTTCCAAAACTAGACTGAAGAACAAAACGACAGCAACTTGTCTGTTCCCCTTCCCCCAATTCCCCAGCGCTGTTCCCATCCCCCCAATTCCCCAATAAAATCTTAAAAAAAAAAATTGGAGGGAATGTTTGATTTAACTTTCTTAATGTACTCTGGAACTTAAGGCCACACAGTAGCCAAGCCTGGGTCCTCCTAGCCTAATGTTTTTCTTCTTTCGCGACCATGGTTTTTGCTTTTGGCTGGCTTCATTTCCTTTAGTATTTGAAACTGCTAATTACAGAGTAGTGAAAGTAATTGAATCAGTTATTTATTTATTTACTTTTATTTATTTATTTTTTAAGCTGAGCCAGCCTGCCACCTGTTGGCAGCTCAGCGGCTGCTCAGCTCAGGCCGGGAATCGAACCGCTATTGCTCAGAGCTCAAACTCTTGAGCGAGCTATTAACCAATTGAGCCACTTGGCTGGCAGAATCAGTTATTTTTAGGGTACTTTGCTTCCAGTAAGGCAGTCAGCAATTTTAGTGGCAAATGAACTAGTGAGAACACATGAAAATACAATGTACAGGTCAAACACCATAGACTTCAGTGTGCACTGGAGTTCAACTTCCCAGAAATCCCTATGTACTGTACACCCTTTAATGATATGTTTGCTTAATTTTATTTATGTTCTTTAATTTTCTTTCCATTAATATTTGAACAGTTGACAAGTTCAATGAGCACATGATTTTTTTTATGATTCCTCCCCCTTTTAGCACATCTAATGATTTTTATGTTGTTTCAGTAAAGTTTTAGGAGACATATGCATTGTCATGATTAATATCACTATAACTTTTCATTTTTCAATTGTTATGAAAAAAAATTTTCAAATGATTGCCCTGGCAAGCAATGATGTATGTACAGCACCAGAACGAAAATGTTGATTGGGGGCAACCCCACCAAGGAAAGAACTTGGAGTGCTCAGTGGTTAATGTACAAACATTTAAATTTGTAAACAGTAGACAATTTAGAGAATTTAATGTGTAATACCCCAAAATGCCTGTTATTTAAAAATTGAATGTTTTAAACTTGTGGACAACTTTACTTTTGAGGGATCCCTCCTGTTCACTTTCAGTTATAGCTAACATGTTTTTAAAAACTATTATCTATAATAGCATGGCAATAGTTAATATACTCTGTTTAGGGCTTCAACATGAGTATTTTCTGAACATTCTATCATTTAAGTTGTTTTATTATAAAATATACACAAAGAGAATAATGTGTAAGAAGATTGATAAAATGAACACCTATTCATTACTCAGCTTAATAAATTGATCATCAGCCCTTGTAATCATTACTCTGGATTTTATTAATAATTCTTGTGCTTTTCCTCATTGTTCCATCTCACATGTATGTATTCCTAAGATCTATAGATTCACTTGCCTGTTTGAAATGTATAAAATGGAATACTATTCTGTGATTTTTTTTTCAGCTCCATGTTAACATTTTTTGAGATTCATTCATGTTGATGCTTACATCTGTAGCCCATTTATTTTCTTTGCTGTATACTATCCCATTTTGTGGCTACAGCATGATATCTTTAGTAGGGCAAGTCTTCTATCTTCCTCATGATTGTCATAGCTCTTTGCATTTCCATATAAATATAGAATTTACTTGTCAAATTCCATGAAAGGAATTTACATTTAATCTATAGGACAGTTTTGAACATCTTAATGATACTCTTTCAATACATGCATTTTTTTTAGATCTTTCTTACTGTATTTCAACAAAATTTTACAATTTTTTCATAAAGTTCATTCACATCTTTTAGGTTCACTCCAAATAGAAAAAAATTACATCAGTGTAAATATATAAAAAAATACCGTTGTATTTTTAGTTAATCTATGTAGTCATTTCTTGCCATAGTTTACTGTATTTAAATAGATATCTATTCCTGCTTGCATCCTAGAGTTAAAATTTTTCAAAGAATAATGCCGCAATACAGTATACAGTATTGGAAGAGTATACAGTAAGGGAAATTTCTTTGAACCTATTACAACACTTTTCCTTTTTTTTTTTTTAAAGATTTTTATTGGGGAATTGGGGGATGGGAACAGCGCTGGGGAATTGGGGGAAGGGGAACAGACAAGTTGCTGTCTTTTTGTTCTTCAGTCTAGTTGTGGAGGACGTTGCTTCACTGGCCCAAGTTGGCACCATCATTGCGCTCTTCCCGGGCGAGGCAGATCAGTCGCTGGCCTCTGGATGGCCGCTCACGGCGGCTTGAGGGCCACTCACGCTGGCTGCTGCCTACACAGCAGGGGCTGCAGCCTATGCCATCACCGGCGACTCACAGCAGCCCAGCTCCAGGTTGAGCTGTTGTTCAGCATCTTAGATGTAGAGGGCAGTGTCACTGGCCCTCATATGTGGTATCTGAACCGGGGCCCTCTGGCGTCCCAAGCCAGTTCTTAACCATCGTGCCACTCGGCCGGCCCAACAACAACACTTTTTCTATATGAAACTTGAGGACGATTTGTATTTGTATGAATCGCCTTTTTCTCGTGTGAAAAGGCTATTTAAGTTGTAGCATATGTAGCATAAAATTGACAATCCTGGCTTGCTGGCCTAGTCTTGGGGATTTTGGGTAGGGATTGGAAATGATAATAGTCCCTTTAGAGGAGGAAAAATTTTTTTTTCCCTTTACCTTTTTCACTCATCCCCCAACCCTCCTCCCCTCTGGCAGCCATCAGTTTGTTCTCTGTCTCTATGAGTCTTTTTTGGTTTTGTTTGTTTTTGGTTTTTTTTAGATTCCGCATATAAATGAAATCATGTGGTATTTGTATTTCTGAGTTATTTCACTGAGCATAATATCCTCTTAAGTCCATGTTGGCACAAATGGCAAGATTCATTTTTTATTGCTGAGTAATTTCTCTCTCTCTCTCCCTCTCTCTCTCTCTCTCTCTCTCTCTCTCTCTCTCTTCTCTCTCTCTTCCCCCTTCCCCTCCTCCTCCTCCTCCTCCTCCTCCTCCTTTCTCCTCCTTTCTCCTTCTCCTTCTACTGGTTCTGTTTCTCTGATAGAACCCTGACTGACACAGGCATACTGCCATCACCACCAAACCCTCGTTCAACCCTCTGACAGTATAGACTTTCTGGGATGATGGCTTCATGTGGATATCTATGTACTCTCCGCTTCTACCGGCCTCACGTTTTTGTCTGTTCTCTTTAGCATATGACTCCCTAGGGTAGCCAGATGCCCCTTGGCAAATAGCAGCATAGACAGGCTTAACTCCCTCGATTTTTACTTCTTCTTATCTGTAGCAAGGATCTTACTCGTTCCCTAACAGTTCAGCCAAGTGTTTTAAAAGACGCTCTAAAAAATGTTTTATTTATAATGTATAGTTCAGTACTAGATGACTTCTTTGGACATCTAGTCTTCCATCTAACCAGAAATAGAAATCATCACACTCATCCTTATAAACATTTTAAATTTTTCTGTAATATTTTGAATGTCCCAGGATTCAAGCAGAGTATACAACAACAACAACAACAACAACAAACTTTCAAGGAAGTATACAGAATAATATATTTTTTAAAGACAACTGATTTCCAGATCTTTAAAACTCTATATATGAATAAACTCATATACTCTTTCCTAAATACGATTTGTCTGAGAACAGACCTGTGTGGTCTGCTGGTTTTCCTTTCTCCTCTCTCTTCATAATCAACTTAATGCTATTATGCCAAAAAAATAGTACTTCTCTTCCATTTTGCATCTTACTCATGCTTTGCTCTGTGGTGCAGAAACCACCTGGGTGACAAATGGATAGTTTAAGAATGGATAGCTCTGGCGAAAGAGTTCAACCGAGAACAAAACAAAGAAAACTGGGTACAAAATGCCAATGCCTTGGTTCATCTAGGGGGTAAACTCATAACAACGCTTCCTGCCTTCTCTATCTATCCTAGAGTTGAATTTAGAAGTGAGATTATCATCACAGGAATGTGTATTGACATTTTCATTTGCAAATCAAAATAGGACTTTCTCTAACAAAGTGCAATATAAGTTTGATTTGGATTGTTAGTTTGACAATGGGGACTAGCTTTTTCCTTAACATTACAAAGCAGACATCCTCCATAAATTGAATGAACTAGCCATGTAGCTTCAAAGATGTGATGGAAAATATATTTAAGGTACATTTAATATACAGTAAACTGGAAATTATGTCATTCAACTACTTGCATTTATGATAAAAAATTATACAGATATCACATTATAAAGTACACTTGAAATTTATATAATTATCCTAATGAATTTAGTAAAAAATTATAGTTGCCAAATTAAAAATGTGAGAGGAGAAGGTATATATAATTTTAAAAGCTGTTTTTGGGATTGCTCAAACAAGTTTGAAGACCACTGATACCATTCTTCTTTCTCTAATGATTTTGTCTTTTTAAAATTCCTTTCACAAGTACTGTTTTAGTACTTTTATAATTTTAAAGTAGATTTCAAAATTAATGGTTCTTGATTTATAAGACTTTTTAAACCTGTTCCACACAGTTACAAACTATGACAAGAATAACCAGAGGGACTATTCCAATTACCAAATACAGTAGAACTTTGGTTGAAAATTAGTTAGATTTTAAGTGGCCCTTAGTGATTTTAGTTCAACAACATTTTAATTATTTGCACAGAGTGTTAATTTTAGCATTATCTATAATGGCCAAAAACTGGATTAAATATCCAGATAAACTGTGGCACATTCATATAATGGAATATGGTAACATTAAAAGTAAATGAATTCATACTACACAATTTGTGGATAAATCTCACAGCATAATTTTGAGTATAAGAATCCATGTTCACAAGTGCATATTGTGTAATTCCATTTGTATAAAGTTAAAAAACTAATGTATGGTGATAAAACTCACAAGAACGCTTACTTTGGGAGGGTAATGACTGACAGAGGGCAGAAAGGAGGATTCTGGGTTGCTGTTGATGTTCTAGATCTTGACCTGGGCAATGGTGATGCAGGTGTGTTCACTATGTAAAAAAATTCTATCAAGCTGTATACACTTTGGTGCACTTGTCTGCATGTGTGATACTTCAATAAAAATTTACTAGAAAGTAAAAATAGAAAACACTTTATGCTTCTTTTCACAAAAAAACCAAAACAAAAAACGCCACAAAAACAAAACAAGAAAACACAAAAAAACCCACGGCAAATGTTTTGTTAAATGTTCATTTTACCTATCTTTTATTGTTGCTGATAATAGTGATGATAGTCTGATTAACACTTTGTCACTTAGAGTATCATTTAGCCTTAGCCTGTGCAGCCAAAGCAGCCTCTTCACGCCACTTAGCCTTCTTTGCCAGGTTCCAACTTGTTAAGGATTCATGTCGTTCTACAGCCTGCAAAAACAACAAAACAGAACAAAACAAAACAAAACAAAGCTTTTTAACTTTCTGGAAAGAATTTGTGTATTAGATAGACATATATAGGAGAGCAACTCTGTGAAAAGGAGAAAAGTAACTTAAAACATCTGTCACAAATATTATCTAAGAAAAATGATCCTTTTGTATAGAAAAACATTCCTTAAGTTGCTAGACTTCCAGTCAACAGGACAGCTGATGTCAGAAATCTGCCCCACCCTTTCTTGGTATACATCGATATAGTATTTGTTGGATAAAAAGTAACAAAACTATTTTCAAATAATTAACCTCAAAATCAAGAAAGGGAGAGCCTCAGGTTCCAGAAATGAAAAGAACTCAAAAGGCATAAATTGGTGGGAACTGAAAAGGATTGAAGCCAGGATGGAAGGAAACGGTTTCATTCTGAGGGCATTAGGGGAAATATTGGCTTTTGCAGCTGTGAATTGGGAATTTAATCTCTATACCAACAGGCAAGTCCAGGATTTGGATCTTGGGTGCAGAACTGAGCTACCAATAAAAAGCTGGAGGTATCATGAAAAGGTACCCCTACAAAATTACTAAAACTTGTCTCACCAGCCCAAGAAACTGGCAAAGAAATTAGGCATTTGTGTGTGTGTGTGTGTGTGTGTGTGTGTGTGTGTGTGTGAATCATCTGTGAAAAGAAAAGATAATCAGCATCATAATTAGGAAGTAAGAACTAGCTAGAAAATAGATCTGAGGAAATAATTTAAATGCAACACAGAGATAAAGATACAAAAAAATAGAAAAAAGAAGCCAAGAGACATGGAGAGCAGAATTACAAGTTCCAACATACATTCATAACAGGAGAGAGGGACTAGATAAGCTGCGGGAAAGGGCCATATTTGAACTTACGACAGCTTACACTTTTTCAGAAGTGAGAAAAGCTCTAGGTCCTCAGACTGAAGGATATACAATGTCCTTAGCAGAATAAATAAAGATTTGATATTGATAGATGTCTAATATGCATCTCACAGTTCATATATCCAAAATAGAGGACTGTCATGCCTACATGTTCTTTCCCCTGCTTTACACATATCAACAGTGGCATCATCGTCCATCTATTAATAGTTGTGCAAGTCAAAAACCTAGGCTTTTGGGTTTCTTTCTTCTGTTTTCTATCTTCTCTCACAGTGGATTTACCACACAGTTCTATCTTTTGTGCCTCCCCAAATATATTTCAAATTGCTAACCTTTTCTCCACCTCCAGTCTGCCACTATCTTAGTTAAATTACATGCATTAATGATTCAAAGTGAAAAGAGAATTGGAGAGAGGCAAGAGGGGCAGCAGAGAGGCCACTTAGAAGATACTGCAATAAACTAGGCAAAAGACGTTGGTTATCTTTGACCAGGGTGATATCAGGAAAGATGGTGTGGAGTGGTCCAGTTGTGGATATATTTTAAAGTAGAGCCAACAGGATCAATGAATGACATATAAAGACTTACTCATGAGTTGCTGGAAAGATGATAAAATAGTGAGTACTTAGATGAGGCCATTTTAGATGTGGTGGTCAGAGAAGTTTTCTCTGTGGAGAATGAGAATAAGCCAGCTAGGGCAAAAACAGGGAAAGGAAGGAAAGCCTAGAAAAGAGAGAGTTTGGTGTATTAAAAAAAAGAAAAGAACCAGTGTAGACGGGAACTTAATGAACAGAGAGAAGGTGACATGAAACAGGGAGGTTCCAGATAGTAACTCCAATCTATCATCTAAGAGCCAGAGAATCATCAACTTGGTGGGCAATCATTTTATTTAGGGTAGGTCGAAAACAAGAAATGACTAAATTTATTTATTCCTATATTTATGTGTTCAGTCCAGCAAATATTGAAGACATTTTTCATGCGAAGAGAATAATTTTAAAGCATAATTCTTTGCCACACTAACCGAAATGAATGGGCACGTACATAGCATCAGTAAGCTTTGAGGCCCTATTCCATATGTGAATTACTGGGCTCAAATACTCTTGAAAACCTGAGAAGTAAAGAAGAGCAGAATCATAGGACTAAGCAGAATTATCATTCTAAATTACCATTCTCTGGGCATTGGCTAAACGTGCCCAGCGGGTGAAGATGTATGGATCCAAGCAAATTATTCTGTATGATGTGGCTGTCAAAATCTAGTTCCAACTCTGACTGCACTGTTAAAACACAGTGTTCACAAACAAGCAAGTTATAATCACGCTCCAATGGGTTTAGTTGCAGGTGCCACAATGAAGAGACACTGATAAAATGGAGTGTGTCCAGAGGAGAGCTCAAAATAGAGGGAAGTTTTTAGGGAGAGCATAATTCGGACTGGAGAAGAGAAGAGTCATAGGGATGTATTAGATGCCTCCCAATACGTGTGGAGCTGCTCTATGTGGTAAAAAGTGTTCAGCAGATGGAAGGATGTGGAGAAGCAAGAAACAAAATCAGAGAGTAATTAGCTCTTAATCTTACTCTAGAAACCACGTATTGAAGACAGCAAGAAAAGGGTTCAAATGCAGAATACAAGCAAACTAGTCAGCCTTGGTGATGACTTCCAACTTCTTCATTTCTAACGATTTCATGATTCTATACACCAGCTAATGGAGTTCATGATTTAGCCTTGATAACTTTCACACAACAAAGCGTTTCTTGTGCAGATTTTAACCAGGTAATATACTGCTCTGTTTTGTTTTTGTTTATCGTATAAGTAGAAACAAGCTTTTGTCCCTCCAGTCCATATATTGGGTTGTTGGAAAGCTCATGATGCATTTTTGCAACGAAAAACATAGAAAAAATACGTCATGACTTTTCCGACAACCTAATAGTTAATTTGTTGACTCAAATTTCCATGAACAAGTTTGTTTCCAGTATGATAGATATTTGTGGGTGGCTCAAGGTATCTGAGACAAAATTGTTCTTACATTGAAAAAACAGCAGTAATCCCCAAATTGAGAACAAAGTTCATAACATTTAATAAAATTCACAAATCTTTATTTTTTTCACACTCCTAAGTGAAAACATACTGTACATCTATTTTAAAGCCTGTCTTTATTTTAAAGCGGTACTCACCCTTTTGGCTGATGCTATCACTGCAAAGCAGGCAATAATTGTGAGTCCAATCATTATGTAACAAGCTTTCACTCGGGCCTTGTTTCTTGCAGCATCTATCATTTCTGGCCTAAATCAAGATATGTATTCTGTTAATTATATTAAAGCAATATGATTTTCTGACTGGCATAACAGGCAATAATTTGTAATGTTAATATTCCAAAGATCTCTGGATGCAAATTGCAGATGTGAAAGACTTCCATATGCTAGTTCATTATCTTACCAATTTCAAATCAATAGGTATTTATTTAGGTCTTAATTAATGTTAGCCACTATGAAACCACAGTACAGATTATTTAGTTTCTAATTGCTCAAAATATAACTACTAGAGATTATGGCCTGACCCTCCATCATTTTTTTTCTTTTTTCCCACTTAAAGAGACTATTATACATTTTGTGAGAATGACTATAGAGAAAAGGCATTTCCTTCATAGATTTGCATGAAGTTTTCAAAAGAAATTATCAAAATCACAATAATTTGTCAAAGGAGAAAAGACATCTTCATTTTCTTACTATCACTCTGCAATTTTATGTTTACTTGAACACTGGGTAGTCTTATTTATTAATCAAGTTATATGCAAATTGTCCAAAATTTTAGCAGTAGTGTTACAAAAGTGATCATACCTGTGAGCCTTTTATATTGAAATCAACAATTTGCAATCATATGCAGTGGCAGTTTATAAATACAGAGTATTAAAGAATAATTCTTGAAAATGTATTCAGCAGTATTCTTTTTCATCTAATGTCAAGTTTAAATTCAATGCAGTTACATTAAAAAAATTCCAGACTCACTTTTTCTCATGTATCTATCTCTATCTCTATCTATGCCATACATTGCATATATATACAGTCTATTCTGTTTTTCTGGGAAATCCTAATACATATATTGGCTTCCAAGTTTGGAAGATGAATCTCTAGCTCGTCTCATCTTTCACCAGTTTTTCTCCTTTATCTTTGTAATATAATTATATCCCAGTTTTCACTTTAAATCCATACATTTATGAATGCATTTTTAAGGCTATATAATTATTGCTCACACCTATACCACATAATAAACAATAAATGTTTTCACTCTTATATATAAAAAAATAATTCCAGAAAGGCAAATTGCAATTTCTCTTAAAAATGAAAAACTTTCCACTAGTTCAAAAAGCACAGAAAACCAATATCTAGCCTGTTTTCCTTGATTTCAGGAAGATTAATGCAAGTTTTAAGATATTAGTTGCAAACAGGTGAATATGAAGACATTATTAGATTACATTTGTTGCTGACTTTTGTTCCAGATGGAACCTAAAAGATCTTATCTTTTTTACGCATCCATCTGGCTTTGATCTACTATACCAAATTAGTTTAGTACTGAAAAAAACCAAACAGTACAGTTATTATTAAATATCATTAGTGTATGGTACAAAAATTATAGGTCAGTTGGTAATTATATGTCCATTAAGAGCATAAAAAGTGAAAGCTGTTTATACTGTAAGTCTAAAACTGAACATAGGAGGCATATCCTTCCTAAGTAGCAATGCTTAAAACAATTATAGAAAAATAGTAAAATGAAAAATATTCAAATACTTTCATGTTTTCAACTCCAAACTAAAATACTTTTCAGAGGTATCTTGTTTAAAGTTGAATTCTTCTATTTGTAATACTTCTTTTGACTGTGATCCTGGGGGAAATTAAATTATTCCTGTAAACTGCGTCTCTTCACACATACAGCTATGTTAATGAAATACTAGGCCTAGCGTCTCTTGATAAGCATTAATTTACAATAATGCGGCTTCTTTACATTCTTTTTTTTTTTTTTTTTTTTTTTTTTTTTTTTTTTT
>NW_017731873.1:381824-467165 GCF_001890085.2 Hipposideros armiger
CCTCCCTCCCTCCCTTCCTCCCTTCCTTTCTTTTTAAACAAGCTACGTTTACCCTGGAGGTAAGCTGTCAGCTTGTTTTATCATTTATCGAATCTCCATCTTGAGTTTGGGATGGTGAAGGGGCCAGTAATGCTGATGCCCCGAGGGTTCTAGCCAGACTAAACCGGTGCTCAGAAGGCTGTAGAGCCACGTGCGCTAGGCGGCTCTCGCCCCAGAAAAGGAGGTCGTGCGGTTGCGGCTTCTTCCCAGGGACTCTCTAGCTACCCCACAGGCCATGATGCTTCCTTGGGTGGGGCAGGGAGACACCCCCGACGCCTGGCGGCCCCGCAGCCACCCAGGGTGCTAGGAGCTCATTGGGGGCGGGTATCTGGGTGATGGTGGAAGTGTCCACTCAACTTTTCGGTTTTCACCCCACTTCGACAGTCTCCCTGTAAGCTTAGCTGCCCACAGTTTAATCAAGGAACTTGACAGTAACTGCACTAGGGGAGCATAGGTAAATTCCTCAAGGTGGTAGGTGTTATGCGTGACTATTTTGTGGCACTGCGGCCGCCTTCGCTCCAGGGTGCGCCCAGGTCGGAGAGTGGATGGACCTCGCACCCCTCGAGGCACGGGCTGGACCCTCCCCAGGGAGGCATAGAATACACTTACGGGATCCGAGGCGGGATGTCCTCCATCGCTTTGAAACGGCCAGTCCACAGCAGGATTTTCTTGTCGAATTGGGAGGGCTTGTGCTCGGCGGGGACCCTGTGCACCTTCCCTGCTGCGAAAGCGACAGGGATGGACGGCGAAGCCCACAGAACCACGGCATAGCGTGTACGCGCGCGCTTTGCCTCGACGCCCCAACCCCAGCTCCTCGCCCATCCTGCCGCAGCCCCCCACCTCCTAGGCTACTCCCAGTCCCGACTCACCCGAACCCTGGGGCCCAGAGCCGCTGGGAGCCCCACCGCTGGAGTAACGGAGGGTCCGGAAAGGCGCGATGGGCAGCTGCGCGGCCTCTCGAGGAGCCCTCGGGGCGCAGAGGATGCGCCCCGGGCGGAGACGTAGGAGGCTCTCGGCGGCTGCGAGCATGTTGCGCTCTGTTCCCTCGCGGGCAGGCGCTGGTCAAACCGGAGCGCGGGCTTCTGGCACCCCTGCGAGGCCCCGCGGCGCTCCCAGGGGATCCCAGACGCCCAGCTGGAGTGTCTGACGCACACAAACTCGGCTCTTGGTCCCCGCCCCCGGTTGGCGACCTCCGACCAGTGCGTCACGACTCTTAAGTGCTGATTCCCTCTGCAAGCGGACCCCTGGGAGCGGCCTGCTCTGCTTAGCGCTGGGCCGCAGAGAATCACCATCTCTTGAGACAACTCCCTGCAGCACGTTTTAAAGGCATTTCCTTGTGTTGAGTAAAAGCGTGTTTCTATCAGGCGTTCACCCTTTGGTTCCACTGTTTGGTACCCAAGAGAATAAATCTAAATCCTCTCCGCCAGGAAGAGCCCACAGTACTTCAGGTGCAGGGACGCTTCAAAAGCTTAAGGACATTCAAATAAATGTAAGGACATTCAACAAACTTCTGATGTTGGAGTTAACTCCTCACCCCACCCTCCGCTCCCATACTTTTTCTCTCTCTAGGCAAAACCACCTCAGCTGTTAGAAATTGTTTTTCCCCACCTCTTCATTTCTTAGGAAGACCACAAAACTCGCCAAACTCCCTTCAAAATGAGCCTTTCTAACCTTCCATCATCTTCCCTCTGCAAAAAGCGGGGAGAATCTACTATTATCTGGTTCTAAATGGGAACAGGGACTCAGAGAAAGGGCTATTTTCTTACTTCTAGGAAATCTGTCTACTGTGAAGGAGTTTACTTCTTTTATTTAATTCATATTTCAGGGACAACAGACCCCAGCCAGGTGGAAGTGCTCAGCGGTCACAGATGGGGCCCAGCTCACCCTCCTCCTGTTCACTGTTTCTGAGGTTTCTTCCATCCCCAGACACTGCCTCACACTTTTCAGCTGGAGCTCCAGATAGTTTTGTGTGTTTTTTTCTTAGTAGCTAGACTGTCAGGCTCTTGAAGACAAGATCTCTGTAACTCCAAGTGTCTTTCATGTAATGGTGTTTAACAAAAGAAGAGAGTCATACCTTTGTAAAGAAATATGCCTTTAGAGGAGTGATGGTAGAAAGAACATGGGCTTTGCCTTCTTTCCAAGGTTTAAACCTATGAATTGTGGCTTAAGAGTTGCACAATCATGAGCAAATCATTTAAGTCATCAATCTTGGTCTCATTAAAACAAGACTTCCTATCTCTAAGGTTCATTCATGAAATGACTACAAAAAAACTATATGCCAGCTACTTCTCAAAGCTGAACAGAGCAGAGAACAATACCAAGTGAGGGTTAGTAGATGAAGAAAAAAAAACAGGATGGAAAAAAAGCAAGCAGGGTTGGGGTGAAAGCTATTTAGAAAGGACGGTGGTTTGTGATACCCCTCTAAACGTGCCTGGCACAAAATAACACTTCAAAAGATGTTATGGTTTCTTTCCCTTCACATTTTTGTTTAGTCCCAAATCACAATGTGCGACATCTGTAGAGAATTGTAGGAAACTATGAGCTCTCTGACTGTAAGGATTGTGTCTTAGTCACCACGCTATCCCCAGGATGTAGCTGAAAATTTGGCACTTAGTAGATATTTAACAAGTATGTGTTAAATAAAGAAATACTTTCATGCAAGTCTTCAATAGTAAAATAGACCTCATCTGGGCTAGCTTAAGAAAAACTGAAATACTTGAGGATGTGCTACACAATGAACTGAATGAATTTCTGCAAAAGTATATTGCCATAGATAATATTGGGTTGTTCCAGGAATATACTACTTGATAATTCTTCATTACTCAAATGTGTTATTTTTATTTTAATATTTTATTTTTCATCATGTTACCGAGGAGAAATATCTGGAGAGCTGCAGAAAAACATCTCTGCGAAACGGCCAATCATTAATAGCTCACCAAGGAACATTAAATGAGCTATGTAAGTTTATTTCCCTGGAGAGAACAAAATGTCAGGCATCTACACATGATTTTCTGTCTCAAGCTCCGCTAGCATTGCAGAAGAACAAGGCGAGGGAATAAGGGCTTAGGTCATGAGAGAAAGAATAATTTGCATTCTATTCTCTATTCCTGATGGGATTAAAATATCACTATTTGGCAGTGGTCTGCATAAAAAAAAATTACTTACAGCTGTATGAGAGATGTTTCCTTTAGTTCTAGAATTGGAACAAAGTGTCAAAAGACTCAAGTCAACCTCTAATAGCAGAAAAAGTTAATTCCATTTCTCTCTTTATATTATTATTATTATTATTATTATTTTAACTAGGGTAGCTTGTTGATCCATTGAGTGTCTTCTATGTACTGAGCACTGTTCTAGGCTCTTGAGGTTGCAGCAGGTAACCTTGCATAGTTCTGTGCCCCTCACAGAGCTTAGTATTAATCCATGGTGCTTTCAGTTTACCCATTCTGTAGTACACTGTTTTTCAATCCTATGGCTCATCTAACTTGTATATACATTTTGCTCCGTCAAGGCTTGTTTTTGATTAGTGTGGTTTATGTTTCCATGTCCTACAGTTTATTTAGTTACTTCTTAAGATAGACTGTTATAACTAGGAATACAGTTTAAATAAAGTCATAATGTAGACTGAGTGGAAAGTGTAGGTAATTTTAAAAATATTTTTAAAAATGTTTACTTTTTATTATTGAAAGTTACTGTGTGCTCAGCACTGGGCTAAGAGGATATATAAAACGGTGGCTGCATAGCTATCTCTGAGAAGTTCCCAGCCTAGCTGGGCTATTTCCTCCCAGGAAATGCCTTCCTCCTAAAGGAGGGGCTGGGAGGGACCTTAACTAGCTTGTTTTCCAATGCTCTACTAGCCTCTCTGTAGGGAAAGTTCTACAGTGGCAATTTACCAGCAGACACAGCTCACAGTGGTCTCCAGTGCTTTAGGCAACCTTATCAAGTGGGTGGTCCAGGCAAGGGCCAGTTACTCATGAGGTACTAAGCATGCACTCAGGACAGCAGCAAAAGCTCAAAATGAGGCCTCAAAACCCATTAATGAGCTCCTACATACGGGTCTTCATGTTATTCCTCTTGATTCCCATTTTCATTGCTACAGTTCAGCCTTTAATTCTCTCTCAGCCATCCCGCTAGAATGACCTCCAAAGCTTTTTCCCCACCTCTGGTCAATTCTTCCTCTGCCTAGCCTCCAGAGGTAGTTTTCCAAAACGTAAGTGTAATCATGTAAAACTTTGGTGGTGCCAATCTCTTCCCTATTCTTTTTCTAATCCTGCACTCTACATTCCTATCCACAGACTACAAAAAAAAACTCTGATAAAATCATAACGAGGCAGAGAGAACTCTTTCCAAGCGTCCTGTTTTGATATCTTATATAGTTTGATTCAAATTTTCTGCCCTTGTTGTAGCCCTAGACATTTAAAATGTCACTAACCACGGGTAGGTAGGTCACATTGAATTACTCGGTGGAATAGTGATGCACAACAGCTATCCACAGTTTTGTTCTGGCTTGGACAGCTGGGTAAAATAAACACTGTGTGTGACCAGAGCTCATGAGGACATGGCTGAGTTCTGACTAGTTGTTACTTGTCCCGTTGTTCTAAACATTAGTCTGAGACATACATTTAGTAGAAAACAGATTGGATGAACTGCTCCCTGCACTGTTCAAAGCCTTTTATGTTTTCCATAATACATAGCTTTTATTCTAGAAAGAGCAAATCTGAAAGGCATGCATATTTATGAGGTACTGTTCATACAAACTGCCCTCAGGACAGTGAAGGTGCATCTGCAATGGCCTCAGTGATGGATTTCAAAGTCCAAAGTTCCTGGTAACAATCTTGTATAACGAAGTCAGCATTTTGTGGTCCCAAGAACTAAATCTGCTACAGACTTTTCATCCTTGAGTCACAATAATGACTTTATGTGGCTCAAATCTGCATGCTTTAGTATAATGATGACTTACTAGTACTTCTTCAGCCCCCATCCAAAACCACTTCCACACACACACACACACACACACACACACACNCGCGCGCGCGCGCTCACATACACATAGGAAAGTGGTCTCGCAAAATTAGTAACACCTATTATAGATATAATACCTTACCTATATGGTTATAGTTAAAGGCTGTTTTTTCATAATCATGATGTGGATGGTGCCACCCTAAATTTCCTTAAGGCAATTACCTCTTGTCCTACATGTGTTTGTATAATTCTTTAGCGTCTCTCAGCTGCTTGTCTCTCTCTTGGCTTATGTGGTCATATTATCTCAGAAACTGGGAACTGGCGTATTTGAATGTTTTGCCTATTCAGGGATAAAAAAAAAAATCGACTTATCAGAAGAATCTCTTTTTCTCTCTCAAGCCTTTTTACTTGGAGCTACTCATACTGATTTCTAATTTTCAATGCGAAATATGATATTTAGGCATAGCTAATTAAAAGGGCAGAGACTTAGTTTTCTTTTTTCTTGCACATTTCCCCATTTCCCATTATACCACCATCTGCAAATGGAAGCTTAATCATTATTTATGATCAAGACAATGAAGATTTACAAGAAAATTTGTTAAAGATAATTGGCAGGGCACTATTACCACAAATCATTTAAATGAGACCTGGGTTGGGTTAAAGAACCAAACTCTAGGGAAATTTTTTAAGGTCAAACTGGATAACCTAAGAGACAGAATGTTATAGAGGTTAACAATCAGCTATTTTATTTGCTCATTAATTCCATCATTCTTTCAACAACCAGAAAGTGTAGATTGAACATCTATTCCCAGAAGCTTAGTATTACTACATATCCAAGAATTGTCCACTTTAGGGTATTCAGAAATCAAACATTAAAAATATATAAAACAACTGTTTCCCTGAATGTATACTTAAATTTTATGTCTTATGTGTTCTTTGACTAAATGCTAACTCTAAAACAAAAGAATTTATGACACTGATGGGATGAGATGTATTATTCAATAATAAAGTTCTGTTTAGATCATGCAAAAAAGATTAAATGGGGTGGAGATGTATGTATCTAAGTGTTAAATAGTCTTTACTTCTGTTACAACCATTATGTTCTGAGTTTGAAGTGTTTCCTAGCTTCCTCTAGTAGTCATCTAAAATCTTGAAAGCTAGCGCGTAAAAAGCTAGACTGTTCTAAGAGGCCATTAAAGAAGGGCTTGTAGCACTTGGCAGTTGTGTAAGTGTTTTATTAAAAAATTGAATTGTGAGGTCACTTTTATGTATACTATCTCAATTACCTTTAGAGAATAAATTTAGTTACACATAAATGAAAAATATCCTGCCTTATAGAGTGCTTGGCTATAATTAAGAATAAGATGAATCTCTATCACAATGTATAAAATGTACAAAAAGTGTATAAAAAAATGCACAAAGGAGAATAATATGAAATTTTAGAGAAAGACTAAAGTGTGAATCATATAATAAAATACAAAAAGAAAAACGTTAAACTCAGTAGCTGGTCCCTAAACACAGACCTATGGCTACTACTCTAAATGTAGAATATTGGGGTAATTGAGGAGGCCCAGTAAATGACACCTCTATTTCCTACTAGTTGAAAAATAAAACAAAAGAGTTTGCTGACAGAAAACCAAAGTTTTACCTGTATTATTCATAAAATTGATCAGGGATATGGCATCTCTAAGGCAAATGGATTTCCTAACACTGAACCCTATAATTAAGTAGAGTGACTCAAATCCCAGTCCACTTGGACCTGCAGAACTCCCAGTTGCACCAGTGTGGCCTTGTGAGATGTGTGGCATGGGGAACAGAACAGAATGTGTGCCCTTTGCAGGCAGCAAGAAGCTGGCCCAGGCACATTCAGTTTTCCCCCCTAATCTCCCCAGTCACTGAGGAGGCTTTCCTGGCTTGAGATCACAGAATACTTAACCTTCTAACAAATGTTCTCATTACTCAACAACGTTTTTGAAACGTATCCGTATTACTACTACCTTTATCACTCATTCATTCATTTTACCTGCTGTGTAGTCGTCTATTGTTTTATCCATTGTTTATCTAATCTACTGAGTTCCAGTTTTTTATTATTATGAACTATGCTGCAATGAACATTCTTGGCATATCTCACTGGGCACCTGCACAATAGACTGTCTTGAGGTATTTACCCAGAAGTGAAATTTCTGAATCAATATAAATGAAAATCTTTATTGCATTCATTATATGTTAAAAAAATTGAACCTGGTAGGGTACAATATAAAGTAACTTTACCCTCTTAACTCCTCTGCACCCAACCCACATGTTATCCCTTTAAATCCATCCTTTGGATTACTCTTGGCCTCTTGAATGAAATCTTGGGCAGGGTCTAAACTTTTTAAATTACTTTTTGAGTCAACTAGCTATTTTTAATCCTAAGGATAGTCTCACTTTAGAAATTAAGTGTCTAATATAGTATAATGATAAATATTCTGAACTTTACTTAAAATTAAACTTGGCTTCTTCTCTGAACTCAGGTGTATTCCCAGATGAAAGCCTGCCATGGGGAAAGGAGTGTGTGGTCTGTTTCTTTTCTATCACCTTCCCACGTTATGCTCTTCAACCTGTGATGGCCCTAGCCCCTTGCTCCCTTAACGAGTCCTCTAGGGATCCCTCAAATTTGGGAATGAAACAGGTTGGGAGGAGAGGAAAGGGACAAGAAAGGTCCTACTTGACAGATTCTTTTGTGTTCAGTTGTTGACACTCTCTGTGTTTGATGGGTGTTACAAACTGACTTTTTTTTCTTGAGTGGGGGGGTGCTTTGTGTACTTCCTGAGAGATACCCTCATGCACCCCTCGCCCCCCACTGTCAGTGGAGTTAGAGCTTGCTCCTGATACATCTATTCTGTGCTACTTTAGTCACAACCTTTGTCTTTAAATTTCAAGTCATGGGCCGAACTCCAGGGTACATGTGTCAACTTCTCAAGTGGTTCTTTCAAAACTTCTCTCCCTTGTTTTGATGTGAGAGAAAGGAATCTCTCCCCTAATGCCCTCATGCCAATCCCGGAATGAGAGTGAGGGAAGTTCTGAAGCACTTCACCTTTTTCTAAAACAATTTCTTTCTTACACCATTCCTCTCTCCTGGCTTTTCCAATGTTTTAAATATTCAATAGGTAGGTGATAGTGGCCCTGTGTCTTCTGTATATGACACAATCCTTTTTAATTTATCTAAAGTGGAGGGATGATTAAGGATATTATAAAGCTCATGGTATCATGGGATGCTAGAGGGGTAAGCTCTCAGCTAAGCCTTCAGTAATTATTATTGGAAAACCACCCACAGAATTGGCCTATTAGGAACTCTGCGTCCTCCAACCCTGGGGCCACCATGCCTCTGCCCTGGTTGGGCAGCTGTTGCTGCCACTGTTAACCCAGAACATGTTGTTTCTGCCTGCTTCTTCACATTTGTCATTGCTAAATCAAAATCTCATATGGGAGCATAGCAGCAGCAAGGGAGAATGGAAAATGTATGATGCTATTTTTTATTTCATCTTGGAAAGGCAGCATTTATGAATGGACATCCATGAGTATGTCTACATGTCTACTATAAACCACAAAGTTCTTTTTGGTGATTTCTTTTTCATGTCTTCATGGATGGCCCAGTACCTTGCCTCGAGACATGGGGATATATAATATCTATTGTTTTGTGTTTGCTGTGAGTTAGGGATCTATTTTTTTTTTCAATAAGGAGAACCATTTTTCCTGCCATCATTTAATGAACCCTCCATACTTCTGCATTGATTTTTAATGTAGGTAAAACATATATCTGGTTTTCATTTCTGTGTTTCATTGGTTGGATCATGTACCCCTTCACCAGTGTTGTGCTACCTTAAATCCCCTTACCTTGATTCTTCAAGAGTATCTTGACTTTGTTCTTCCCTATGCATCTTAGAGTTTGTTTGTCAGTCCTGTTAGGATTTTTATTGGAAACGTGTTGAAATTAATCTGTGGAGAATTAATTATATAGACTATTTACTGTCCTTATGATAGCAAGTCTTCTAATCCTGATTAGAAGTCTCCATTTGTTCAGGTTTTCGTTTATATCCTTCAGAAACATTTGGTTATTTCTCCATAAAGGTAATACTGTATATCAGTTAATTTATTCCTAGGTACCTTATAGTTTTTGTTACTTGGGCAAATGAATATTTTTTCAATAATAATTTCTGATGGGTTATTACTAGTATATGGAAATGTTATTGAATTTTCTACACTGATTTTGTATACATTGATCCTGATGAACTTTCTTATAGTTCTGTTAGTTGGCTTGTACATATTCTTGAATTTTCTATTTATATAATTATATTATAAAAAATAAGGCATTCCACTTTGTTTCTTTCCCGCTTTTTTTTTTTAAAGATTTTTTTATTGGGGAATTGGGGGATGGGAACAGTGTTGGGGAATCAGGGAAGGGGAACAGACAAGTTGCTGTCCGTTTGTTCTTCAGTCTAGTTGTGGAGAATGTTGCTTCACTGGCCCAAGTTGGCACCATCATTGCGCTCTTCCCGTCGAGGCAGATCAGTCGCCGGCTTCTGGACAGCCGCTCACAGTGGCTGCTGGCTACACATGGTAGCCCATGGCAACCCACTGCAACAGGACTGCAGCCTACGCTGTCGCCAGGACTCACGGCAGCCCAGTTCCAGGTCGAGCTGTTGTTCAGCATCTTAGCTGTAGAGGGCAGTGTCACTGGCCCTCGTATGTGGGATCCGAACCGGGGCCCTCTGGCGTCCGAAGCCAGCTCATAACCAATGGGCCACTCAGCCGACCCTTTCTTTTATACCTCATTATAATCATTGGCTATGACCTCTAGAACAGAATTTACGAGAAGACAGAATAATGTATTTTGTTCTTTAATTTAATGCGATACGTTTAAAGTTTCATCATGAACTCTAATATTGGTGTTGTGGTCTGAATGTGTATATCCCACTTCATATGTTGAAATCCTAACCACCAAGATGATGGTATTATGAGGTGGGGCCTTTGGAAAGTCATTAGGTTATGAGGCTGAAGCCCTCGTGGAGGGAATTAGTACCCTTACTTAAAATGCCCAAGGAAACTTCCTTGTCATTTTTGCCATATGAAGTTACAGTGAAAAGATGGCCATCTAGGAAGTGGGCTTTTAGGAGACATGGAATCTGCCAGCACCTTGATCTTGAACTTCCCATCCTCAAGAACTATGGGGAATAAATGTTTGCTATTTATACGCTGTCCAGTTTATGTCATTTTTTATTATAGCAGCCCAAATGGACTAAGAGAATTGGCTTGAAAGCTTGGGTGGTATATTAGTTTCTTGGGCTACCATAACAAATTGTCACAAACTGAATGCCTTAAAACAGTATAAATGTACTCTGTCTTAATTCTGGAGGCTAGAAGTCCAAAATCAAGGTGTTGGCAGGACTGTTCTTCCTCCAAAAGCTCTAGGGAAGAATACTTCTTTGCCTCTTCTAGCTTCTGGTGGTTGCCAGCAATTCTTGGTTTTCCTTGGTTTATAGATGCATCATTCCAATCTCTGCTTTTATCTTCACATGACATTCTCCCCCTGTGTTTGTCTTTGTGTCCGAATTTCCTTCTTATAAATACACTAGTCATATTGGATTTAGGGTGCACCTTAACCCAGTATGACTGTATTTTAACTAGATTAAATCTGCAAGGATCTCATTTTTAAATAAGGTCACATTCAAGTTCCCAGGTAGACATGAATTTGGAAAGGCGGCGGTGGGGTGAGGGAGTGCGGGGTGGATACTATGCAACCCAGTACAGGTAGATAGATATGACCAGATTAAGAATGTGTCTTCTTTTCTTAATTTGCAAGAATCTTTTTAAAAAAAGAATAAAAGAGTAATAACTTAAAAGAGTTTCTATATTTTTTTCAGGTAAAATGAGAATATTACTTTAACAGACTTTGGATGCTTGGATTAAAAGCTACTTGTCTAAAGGGCCAGCGGAGTGGCTCAGTTGGTTAAGAGCTCGCTCAAGAGTTTGAGCTCTGAGCAACAGCGGTTGGAGCTGAGCAGCCGCTGAGCTGCCAACAGGTAGCAGGATGGCTCAGCTAAAAAAAAAAAAAAAAGCTACTTGTCATGCTATTTTTGGCATACTGATGAATCTCATTTAGCCAATAGATTTCTTAAAAGGACCCTCATCTTCAATCAAAAGATTGCAGGGCATAAAATTTTAAGATAGAAAAAGAATTCTTTGCTTCTAAGAATATATCTTTACATTACTATAATATTACTTAGTTACTTATGCTTGGTAAACTAATAAAATGCATTTATTTTTTAGTTTAATGCTTGTATTCATCAATACTAGACTAAATGGAAACATCAATATTAGTGTTTATCATGAAATTGTTCTAAAATTGTTCCATGAGGATCTTATTCCAGTTATATTTATAAATGAAAGGTAAAAATAAAATTGCCCACCAGGTGGCAGCAGAATGTCCAATTGTTGTACAAACACCAAATGAGTAGGGTACTTCATTAAATTCATGAAATATGAAGGGGACAAGTTCTGTCCCTACCCTCCACTAACTCACAGTCTGTATTCTGAATCTAAAATATGGGTACTTTCTTTTTCTTTTTTCTTTTGGTAGTTAAAAAATTCTAAGTATAAACTACTCTCAAGTGTGGAAGAAAAAGTGACTACTATAGCCATTTTGCAAGCATGGAGCCTGAGCTACTAGATGGTTATGTGACATGCCTGGAATCAAATTATGCGCTTTGTGTCACAACTCCCTTCCCAAAAGGAAATCTAATAAACAGTTTATAATATTCTTTCCACTAAAAATAAGTGTGGTTTCAGGCATTGCATTTTTTTCATTGCATTTTTGCTCAGCCTCCAGACAACTGAAACTGGCATTTATGTATTAGAAAACAAGTGTGTGCCTATGGCACCCAGTTCACATTAATTACATTTGTTTTATAGTGTCCTTTCGTCCTAACAAGTGGCCATAGAGTTGCAAGTTGATGACAACAATCTTCCTCTTATCATCTGTAATTTCAATATACTCTATTAGGTGATATATTGTTAAAATGACATTAAAGGGAACCTAAAATTATCCTATGTCCTGAACACAAATATTTTCTATTAGAATTTTTATCCACATTTATACAGAGTTCTAATTAAAATACCCATAACATTTAAAATTTTTCAGTTAGTAGGTTATACACCATTTCTATATTGCAACCTAATCTTCATATTTATTTTTATAAGTTGCATCTTAAAATTTAGTTATAAAGATATGTTACAATTTATTTTGTTTCTATGGTGGAAACAGGTTTCTAATTTTATCTTTTTCATTATCATTCTGTTTTAAAATATTCTTTACCATGATTTTTCAATTTTTATTAATTTAACATGATTTTCATTGGGATGAAATTTTATTTAGTTTTTATTCTGAAATAAAATATGCTCATTGTCATGAAAATTCAAACAATAATAAAATATAGAAAGTGAGTCTACTCAATCGTGTACTCTTCAGGGGGAATTAGTGTTAGTTAGATACTTGTCTTTCCAGTATTATGTATATTATACATGCAAAAATTATACTATTCTGCAACTGGTTTCTATCATTCACAACGAATGGCATGATCTTTTAGTATCTATTCATATAAACTTACCTCACTTTTTCAAATAGTTGGACAGTCTTATTGAACTAATGTAGCAATAAAATGGATTGAATTCTTTATGGACATTTAAGGTGTTTGAAATTTGAAAAAAAATCGTGATTATAAGGATTGTTACAAAGAACATCGTGTACCTGAACGTCTGAGAAGACAATATCTGTTTTTTCCTGGTTGGGTAAACACTCCCTGGAACACACAGTTTTCCACTTGTTCCATATCTGGGTTTGACTGATTCATTTGAAAAACAAGTTTATGATTGTAACCTGATATTTTGACTTGGGTGTCTGTAAGATTATTTAATAAATCTCTTTAAAAGTTTAAACATTTTAGGTCAAAGGCATGAAAAAAAGTGTTCACACACAACTCTGGAAATCTCTTTCTGATTTTCAGTGTACACAAATCTATGTGGTCTAATAGCAGGTTAGGGTGTCTCAATTCGTATTTACTTTGACCACCAAATAGCTCTGCAACTTCAAGCAAGACACTTAATCTTACTGTTCCTTAATTTCCTCCGTAGTAATAGTTACCAATCTCACAAGATTGTTGTGACAACAAATAATAGCAATGATGAGGATAATAATAATAATAATATTTTAAATAGTAATTTATAGCTTTCAAAGCACTTTAATGTGCATTATCTCTTTTGATCTTTATAATAACCTTATATGGTAGATGGGACAGGCATTTTTATTACCATTTTGTCACATAAAAAAACAAAGGCACAGTTCAGATTTGGTAGCAATATCAAGAAGAACTTCTTTGAGAAGTTCAAGTTACTAGATAAAGGTAATACCAAGGACAAGGACACACTTGCGTAGCTGTTCCTGGCAAGGAGCTTCAGGGAGTACTGTGTGCCTATGGCGTTTCTTCTTCCAACTTTCGTAAGGATCCCTTTTCCTCCACTTTCCCCACCAAAACTCCTTGTATATGGTTATAGAGAAAAGTTTAATTACCAGAAAATAGAATTGTGTTTGTAAGTGTGTATATTATACGAATACTGAGAATTTCATCTCACTGATGCCCAAAGAAAATAGGATATAGTCAACTTTCCTTCCCTCTGTCACCGCTGGAAGCCTTCGTTATGCATTTAACTTGTAACTTCTGTTTTCTCAGCTTCCACTAGAATTTCATCACAGGTATTGACTTGAGGCCTTGCTAAACTCATTCCGGGTGAGTTGCACACTAGGTTATTAGGGTTATCTCCAGAACACAATGCACACTGTGTCTTAGAGCAGAACGGAAAAGAACTTTCTGTCATATGCTTAGCAGAGTGATTTGTTATTTTCTCCCTAAACCTGGAGGGTCAAATGGGGTATATACTTTTTTTTATGAGGGGGGATACTTAAAAGTAAAAAAAGTCTTGACATTAACAGAAGCATGTGCTAACGTTCCAAAACTTGGTTTATACTTTTTAAAATCTACTGATCTAATAAATTCTTTTGTTTTCCACAAACAGAAAGCAAGAAATATCAGATCTTAATATTCATTATGAATGGAATAATTAAGAGTTTTTCTCACTAGCTTGGACTATGTCAATAATAAATAATTCCTTTGGAGTATTAGACTTCCCATGGAATCAGATTGACAGTACAATGGTGTTCCTCACCTGAGGATTAAACACATTTAGTAATTTACCTACATTATTTAGCTGCCTTCCCAGAAAAGGGAAGCCCATGAACATGTATCTGTCACTGCTTTATTGGGGGGTAGGGACTGGAAATAAGCAAAAATTACAAAGGTAAATGCTTCATAAAAGGATAGGTTTAGAGAATGCCTGGCTTGTTTTTTTTTTTCAGTTGACTACAAGTAGTTATTGAAAGCCTACTAAGTGCCAGCAATGCTGGATACTAAAACAGGTGAGATAATACCCCTGTCCAGAAGAAGTTCACATATTAATCTAGTTAGAACTACAGAATTTTAGATTTGAAAGAGAAATTTGAGATAAATTTATTTCATGCCTTTCATTTTACAGATGAGAAAATGTAACCAATGATGTGAAACAAAAGTGTTTTAGTCATGATTCTTTAGTTTCAAATAACAGAAGTCTGAGAAAAATATGCTGAAGAAGAAAATGAAAAATTTATGGGGTCTCATAGTCAATAGTCTAAGGATAGTTTAGGTTTAGGCAGAGATGGATCAAGATGCTCAAATTATTCTCTTCCTTTCTCTCCTCTCCCTTTCCTTCCCTCCCGCTCCCCCTTTTCCTCTCCCTCTCTTTCTCCTCTTCATCACATGGCTCTGCTTTCCTTTGATTTTAACCTCATTTTCTCCTGTATCAAACAGGTTTCCTTCATGTGACAGGAAAGGTAATGGTTGGAAGCCCTGTCATTCACAAGCCAAAGTCAGGGAGACTCTTTCTGTCTCCCTCCCAAAACAGATAGGACCCAGATGGACTCTCTGGCTCAGTCTGAGAAACCTTTCTGCCATCCTGGACTGGCAATCCTTCCAGTGGCACATAAAATGGACAGTTCCTCAAAGAATTGTGAGGAGGGATGGGGACTTGTAAGGTTACATAGCAAATGCATAAGGAGCTGAGACCAGAAAATGGCTCCTATACTATGAAGTTCCCAGCATTATTGCAGGTTATGCCTGTTGAGGGCTATGGTGTCCACTTCTCTTGTCTGCCATGATGCCCAGAATTAAATTTAGTGTAAGAGCAACCACTATTCCTAGCCTCTATTTCACTTATCTGCCTTGTTCTGCCATTAATTTTATTTTTTAAATATTTATTTTGAGAATTTTATTATATATATATATATATATATATATATATATATATATATATATTAATATAAAATCCACTTCAGGGTTTTTTTTAAATAGGTGGTTGCAAATATAATAAATAAATTGTACCCATCAACACTTTCCCTATGTTTTTTACCAATATTGGGGTCTTTTACTTACTAGTTGTTCTCACTTCTATTCAGTCTCACGTAAGGACATAGCAGTTTTTCTAATATGCTGGATTCCATTAGTTTTGCACTGGTAACTACCAGAATTTGGCTCCCAGGTTTTTTGTTTATCAGATTATTTACAATGGATAGCTCTTTAGATGGGAAATACTCTAACACAGACCCACTGATTAATTACATACTGGACTTCACACTTCCAGTTTATACATTTTCTAGTCATGCCTTCTATGTCTAACAAACAAGAAACAGATAAAGTTCACATATTTATGAATGTGAAAAATGGCTATTTGTAAAAATGAGAAGATATTTGATTAATTTTTTTTTAGGTCCAGTATCCTCAAAATTTCATTTTCTGACAATCTGATTTTGGCTGGAAGTGTAATGCCAGATACCAGAAAAATTAAGTAATAGAAGAACTTGTGAAATATATGACATTTCAATCACCTGAGATTTTCCTACAAGGAGCTCTTGGATGTGAATGCATCTACTTGCTATGTTCAATCTTCCAACTCTTTACATTGTTTTTGTGCTTGGAAGACAGGCAGCCCACACAAAACTTATCAGACTGTTTGCTTTTCTTACATATTGTGCAAACATAAACAATCCAGGGCCAAAAAAGAAGCTTCAGGGTGTTGGAGAACAACGTTTCTTCAGTCTTGTTTCTCTGTCATCTTCAGTTTGCAGATTCTATCTCACGGTACAAGATGGCTGCTCTATTCTGCATAGCAGCTAACAAGAAGGGGATAAGAAGAATGGAGAAGGCACACTTTTTTCCTTTTAATATCACAATAACTTCCATGTTTAATTGTTCACCTGCTTATTCTTCATCGTTTTTAACTGTAGTTTTGAGGATTATGCAATTAACTGTTTTCTACTCTAACTTTCTGGAAGTCTTATTTTGCCAACAATGGCAGTAAGCCCTATCTGGTTTGTTTTAAAGATGTGGAGACTCAATTATCAGAAAGGAAGGTTGTAAAAAATATGACTGAATTGCTGTACTGACCAAGATATCAAGAATATTTGTGAGAACATTAGAATTACTCATTCAACATTTATTGAATACCAGTTTGGGGGGGTGGCCTTATACAAAACCCAGAGTGCACAGATAACAATGATACTTGTACCTTGCTCTTGAGATCCTTACAGCCTGGGCTTACTGGCTTCTGATTTTATTCTGTCAATAAAGGCTGTGGTACAATGAGGATTATTCCCAACCCTTGCATTTTAACAATAAAATATTTTAGTATGTGTGTTTCTGTGCGCAGAGTAAGGGGATAACTCTATAAGTCAGTCTGTCATAGAACTCTAAATGCTTTCCCCGGCCTCCCTAGGTCAGTTCACTTTGAGCAATGGGAAAGTTTCTGTCTGAATAATGATTTGGACTTGATTAAGTTAACCTGTAAAGAGCTGACTACTTACACAATGGAAGATTGTTTGTTGGTTATAGAGTTATAGGTTCTTTTTTGTGTGTTCTTTTTGCTTAGTTTTAATTGTTTATTTTAAAAATAATATTTAGATATTGCCTTTATAATAAAAAAGAGGAAAACTTTTATTCCGAAAAGAGTGAGAAAATAATTTAATTTGCACCCAATTGATTTTAAGAGCCTCAAAAGTTAACAGAAAAATGAAAAGTACAATAGTCATTCTCTTAGTTGTTTTACATGATGGCACAGATGTAGTTTTGGCTTCAAGGAATTTGGAACTTAATTTCTTATGTTGAATACCATTTTTTTCTTCTGGATTAATTGTTGAAAGCTATGTAGTTGTAGTAAAATTCACAACTCTTATGAAACAATATTTCTTTTATTATTCTATTGGCACAACAGTTTTTCTGTTTTACGCGATCACATTCAAGAATCTGGAATCTCTCTTAGCTTTGTTCTCATATCAATAGAGCAATGAGTCAGTGAAATCACAAACAGAATACTCATTTCCTAACATGTTCATGTACATCAGAAAATCTTATACCCTTAACAATTTTATGAGAGATTATCACCATCTTGTATGTGAATACATTTAGGTTAAGCAGTAAGCTAAGATTAATATCTTGTTTTGTTTTTTAACATTCAGTCCATGTTAATGTAAGACTGTGGAATGTCTTGCTAGCAAGGTAGGAGAATTTAACATAATTCTGAAGGTAATAGGAGGTTATTAAATTTTTCTGAATAGGAGAATGATAGTATTGGAGCTAACTTGAGAAACACTGATCTGTGATAACATACTGTTTGTATTAGAAGAGGAATCCTGGGGAAGTAACTCATTTGGAACCTTTCAACAACAGAGGTGTGAAGTCATAAGAACCTAAACTGTGGTGATGAGGTAGTGGTAGTAGAGAGAAAAGAGCAGTTGTGAGAGCTGCTACTAAAGAATTGACCATTCACTGCACAATGGTAAAAATCCTAGAATGTAAACTCCTTGAGAGGAGAGAATTTGTCTTCCTTTTATCATTTTTATATTCCCTATGTATGGAATTATGCCTGGCACATAGTAGACCCTTGATAAAAATGAGTTGAACAAAAGAAATGAAAACAAATAAATGCAATAAAGTGTAATAGGTGATATGACAGAGGTAGAAAGGAAGGCTTGGTAGAAGGGGAGATGCTTGAATTGTGTCTGGTGCATTAGCTAGAGTGCTCCAGGAGAACGAGGGGTGGAGAGGACATCAAAGCAGAGAGAAGAGGCAGGCTTGGAGGCATGGGCACAGGTAATCAGCAGCACTTGGCTGTTTCTCAAGGGTGATGCACCACGCAGGAAGGAGTAGATGTTGGTGTTGGTCTTGCAGAATCTGGGCATCAGGATAAGAAGTTTTGACTTATTGCAGGTCTTAGAACAAATGAGTAACATAAAGAGGTTTTAGCTGTAGAAATATGTCTAGTGGAAAAGAGTGGAAGGTTTGTTGAGACCTTCTTGATGTTTAGAATGAACCATTGTGAGACCAGTGAAGTGAGAAGGCTATTGCAACAATCTATGAAAGAGGTGATACAGGCCTAGATTAAGGAAGCAGTGACAGGGGTAGAGATCATGGTGAGGTTTTGAGAAAATGCAGGACTTAGAAAATTAAAGACAGATGATGAATTAAAGATACAGAAGGGTAAAGCAAATAGTGGCATCAAGGATGGAAAGGATGAATTCCAGGGCTCTGGCTAGTCCAAAGGTGGTACAACAGGCTGAGATATGGAAAACAGGACAAGGAGGAGATAGAAGAAAATGCTTAATTAAATTTTAGGCATACTAACTTTGAAGTGTTAGAGGGACAAGCAGATTGGTTGGTTAGAGAGTGACGTGGATTTTAAACCTGTCATCTTTCTGCCAGATACTTCGATGTCCACCCACACGATAAAGACCTAAGCTATTTGTGAAAGAACTCCAGTCCTTGGCATTCATTCATTCATTCATTCATTCATTCATTACCTAACCTCTACATACACAAGACTCCTCCCTAGTAATACCAAAATGACTGCGCTTCCCTGAACATATTTCTCAGCATACTTTCTGCTGCTGTTCCTGCTTTCCCCCTCTATCTGTAACAGCTTTCTATCATTTCTTTGATTAATTTTAACTCTCACTTGTCTTTTGGGACTTCACCTAAACATCACATCCTTTATCTAGCCTTCTTTGAAACCCTTCCATCATCCCCCAGGGTAGCTAAGGACCACTTCATATACTGTTCAAGTGCCTTATGCATATTACATTCATAGAATCCCCACACTGAAGTGAAGATGTCTATATGTGAGTCTCCACCTGAACTTTGAGCTCTTTGGGGGTCAGAAATGATGCCTTGATCTTCTTGTTCCTTCGTATTTAGTGTATCACCTGGCACATGGTAACTGCTCCAATGCTTGTTCAATTGAACAGAGCAGTAAGGTGGGAGGGTAAGATGCTCAAGAGAGAAGAAGACGACCCATACAACGAGGTTTGAGAAGAGTGGTAGAGGGTGGAATAAAAATGGCTGATAATTTTGAATAGAAGCGATACCTTTAACTATGTGCCTAAGAGGAAGGAAATAAAGATGGAGGCAGATGGAGGTGGTAAGGAATAAAAGGAGTTTTAGGTTGACGAATCTATTTTCTTTGTTAAAGAGGTGGTTGGACAGAGGGAGTGTTCAACCAAAATATGGTGAAAATAGTGGTAGTGAAGAAACATATAGAATATATTTGTTCGGAAAGTAAATGCACATCTTAAATGCAAAGACCCTAGAAACATTTTATTCTGGAATGTGTCATTTCTTAAGGACTCATTCATATACTTGAAATTCTTTTTCGAGGCCAGGTTTTAGACAGATTTGTAGCATTTTCTTTGCATATGTGTGAAAATGGTTGGAGATCTTTGCTTTTCTGCCAGGCTGCAGACTTGCCACCAGAGCTGGGATTGGCCATTGTGATATTGCTGTTAGTGGAGTCCAGTGAAACGTGATTTGTGGGAAGCCTGTCTGCACTGCAAGAAGAGCAACTGTAAATCGTCTTGAGAAAGGCAGATTTTGTGTTAGTCTCTTGCTTGCAACGAATGACAGCATTTGGGGAAGAATGTGCAACATAGGATCCCATAGTTACATGTTAAAATAACGATAATCTCCACAGCTGACAAATATTTGCCAAATGTGGTAGCATCGATGGGGATGAATGTGATCCAAGCTATGAAGTAAATGAGCATGCCAAATGTTATGAATTTGGCTTCATTGTAATTCTCAGGTAATTTCCTGCCTTTGAAGGCAAATATGAAGCAAATGAAGGCCAGGATGGCAATATAGCCCAGCAAAGGCAAGGATGGAGCCCTCCTTACATGGCAGAAAAATGACCCTGGGCAAGAAGACGTTCTTTTCCATAGCAGGGGCTGCAAAGGTTAGACAAAGTGTGCACATGACACCCTGGATACCTGTGCAAGTGAAGATGATGCGGATTGGTTTATAGAGGGACTTCAGGACGTTCTGCAACTTGGGATCGAAACAAAAGGCTAGCAGAATCTTCAGGGACTTCGTCAAAATGCAGGAGATACAGAGAGTGAAGCTGATGCCAAATAGCATCTTCTGGGTTTTATGTGTGAAGTCTTTGTTTCTCCAATGAAGAAACCTGTGCTGGCAAAGTTCAAGAAATGACAGAGGAGGGTCATGGAGCAGAATGTTAATCCCCCAGATGATTTCACAATGGGTGTGTTCATGTTTCTTGTAAATATTATGCCAATGGTCAGAACAAACAGGATCCCCAGTAGGGAGAAGGCCAGGAGCAGGATAGCCCATGCATCCTTCCAGTTGAGATACTCCACTCCCTTTTCAAAGCACACTGTGCTCCTTACAGGGGCCCAGTGTCTTTCATTGTTGCATAAAAAGCAGATCCATAACTAAAAGAAGAGATTAGGTTACACTGCAAACATTTAAACCAGGTAATTGTTCACAATGCTGCAAATAGAACCCTTCTCCATAATAGTACTGACTAGAGAAGAGATATAGGTAATTGTCACATTGGTGCATGCTTATTAAAGATTTTATTGGGGAATTGGGGGATGGGAACAGCACTGGGGAATTGGGGGAAGGGGAACAGACAAGTTGCTGTCCTTTTGTTCTTCAGTCTAGTTGTGGAGGACTTTGCTTCACTGGCCCAAGTTGGCACCATCATTGCGCTCTTCCCGGGCGAGGCAGATCAGTCGCCGGCTTCTGGACGGCCGCTCACGCTGGCTGCTGGCCGCTCACGCTGGCTGCTGGCTACACACGGTAGCCCATGGCAACCCACTGCAGCAGGGGCTGCAGCCTACGCTGTCGCCGGCGACTCACGGCAGCCCAGCTCCAGGTTGAGCTGTTGTTCACCATCTTAGCTGTAGAGGGCAGTGTCACTGGCCCTCATGTGGGATCCGAACCGGGGCCCTGCTGCTCAGAGCTGGCATCCCAAGTCAGCTCTTAACCAACGTGCCACTCAGCCGGCCCAAAGCATTACTATTTTCATTCTTTCATCCAACACATATTTTTTGAGTGCCTATTATATGCCAGGCACTGTTGTAATTGTTGGAGTCACAGCAGGTAATGAAAGACAAAAATCCATGTTTTTATAGACCTTTATTTCTAGTTGACAAGGTTAAATAAACAAGGTAAAAATAAGCAAAATGTACAGAATGCTAGATAGTGATAAGTGTTAAGAGAAAAATAAAGGTAGGAAGAGTGTATAAGAAGTATTAGGTTGACATTGCAATTTTAAATATGGTGACGGGATGGCCCCCCTGAGATGGTGATGTTTTAGGAAAGACAGGCAGGAAGTAAGAAAGTGAACCATGTGGACATCAGAGAAGATTATTACAGGTAAAGGAAACAGCAGGTGAAACGCCTTGAGCTACGAGGCAGGAAGGCATGTGTGAAAGATCAAGAAAGCCTGTGGGGTAGTAAAAAAGGGTGAGGGTAAGGGGGACGTAGTAGGTGATGAGGTCAGGAGGTACTGGTGGGAGGTTGTGTAAGGTTTTTTAGACATTGACCTTTACTCTGAGAGAGATAAAATGTTTAGGGAGAGTTCTGAGCAGAGTATTAACATTTTACAGGATTACTCTGGCTACTGTTTCAAGAACAGACTGAAGGGGGCTGTAAGAGTGGAAGCAGAGAGTGGTTAAAAACCTACCTACCTACCGTCTTATTCTGGCTGAGAGGTGATTGTAGTGGGGAGCGGGGGCAGCAACAGAGTAGAGGACGAAAAGTTGTCAGACCCTGGACCCATTTTGAAAGTAAAACTTAGATTAGATATGAAGCATGACAGGAGAATCGACAAGGATCCCACCAGGTTTTTCCACGAGCAACTAGGGGAAGGGAGTTGCCCTTTATTGAAATGGGAATAAGTTTGGGAGCTCAGTTGGAGACAATTAGTTTAAATGACTATTGGACACCCAGGTAAAGATGTCAATTAGACAGGTGTATATTTATTTGGGTTGAAATTCAGAAGAGAAAAATCTTGGAAACATGTGGCTTCTAGGTAACAGCATTATTTAAATCCAAAAGCCTGGATAAAGTCACTAAGGAAAAGTGTGGACAAAAAAAAAAAAAAAAAAGGAGCTGTTCTGAACTTGGCTCACTAATATTTATAGGCAGTGGAATGAGGAGGACTCAGCAAAGGAGACTGAGGAGCAGTGGCCAGAGACAAAGAAAGAAAATCAAGAGTGTGGAGTCATGGAAGCAAATGAAGATAGCATTTCACGGCGGGGAGACTAATTAACCGGTAAGTAAAGTAAGATGACGTTTGGGTTTATTAACATTGGTGAACTAGACGGAAATCATTTTGATAGATTGAAAAGAGTTCAAAAAAATTATAGAAGGAGAGAAATTTGGGCCAGGGAATATGTTTAACTTTTTCAAGGAGTTTTGCTGTAAAGAGAAATAGAGGAATGAAGGGGGATTAATGGAGTTTCTTTCTTTCTTTTCTTTCTTTTTTTTTAAGATGGGAGAAATAACAGCATATTTATATCATTGTGTAGATAACACAGAAGAGAAAATATTTGAGGATAAAGGAAAGAGTGGAGAATTACCAGAGCAAAATCCTTGAGTAAGTGGAAGGGGTTGGGATCTAGAGGTCAAATAGAGGAGCTGCCCTTGGCTAGGAGCACACACAGTCCATCCACAGGGCCAGGTGGAAGTTAAGGACACAGGCACAGGTATGGGGCAGGGGAACACTAGCATTTTCTTCTGATTGTTTCAGTTTTGTTAGTGAAATAGGAAGCAGGGTCAACTGAAAGTGAAAATGGGAAAAATGTGTTGGAGTCAGAGAAAAGAAAGCGTAAAATAACCATCTAGGTAAGTGGGCAAGTTAATGGACTAGGGTAATAGTCTGATTGCCCAGCAGCATTAGGGCGCACTGAAGGTTAAAGGTCATGAATTTAATGTGAGGGCAGTCAGCAAGGTGTGTTTGTTTTTTTCTTTTTCTTTCTTTCTTCTTTTTTTTTTTTGGTCAAGTTCAGCTACCTGGGGCTACATTGATTAGGCAGAGAGTTTAATTTAATTGGAATTTTGCTTTGGATGAATGAGTATGTCGGGGGGTGGGGGCGCAGGGATTTGTGGGTGTGTACAAGGGAGTGAAACACAAGTTGACCGTGGAATTTAAGGTAGCAAGTTGGGGACAGTGAACAGATAGTAGGATCACTGGAAGTTCTGATGGGGTCAAGGACTTTTGCAGTTGAGGTACCAATTGATTTGAATGTTACAAAGTAGCCTACAACACAATTACCTTAAGATTCCTGAACTCATTTTTTGTTTCCTGGTCTGTGATGAAGAAGATCATATTGTGCCATCTTGGTGATATTCATGTGGCCACTGATTTCCTTCCAGGGCACAATATCATATCCAGTATTCATATCACCATGGGCTTCAAAATGAAATGAGTTCCCTCCATCAGTGAATGTCACATTTTCAGTACATCAAGTAACTATAAAAAAAAATAATAGAAATAAACACTGATAAAAATACTATAAGTATATTCATTTTCTCAATTACAACACTGCCTTCCAAGAAATACCACTTAAAATTTAAAAAGGCCATCTGGATCACTGAGCATGGTATGTAGTTAAATTTCTTAACTATCTGGCAACAGTTTGAGAATTCTAGCCTCAATTCTGCTAAAGTCTTGCTCTGTGAAATTGAGAAAGCAAGTTAATATTTTTGGAGGGTAGCTTCTCTAGCTCATAAAGTTGAAATCTGAGCATCTTCCTTTTTTCTACATTGCAGGATTTCAGAATGGGTTATCTGGGGCCCTGGGCTCGAATTCTGGTTGCATATCTCTTTAATGGTGTGATCTTGACAGTTACAACTTCTTTCTAGGCCTCAGCTGCCCCATCTGTAAAATGAGGTAAATGAAACCTACTTTATAGAGTTATGGGAAGGATCAAATGTAATTAGGGAATAAACAGTTTAGTCTCGTAACTGGCACAGATTAAGGGTTCATAATGCCTGTTAATACCTGTTATTAGCTAATAGGCACAATGTGCAAATAAAAATATTTTGAGTCTATCAACTAATAACGTGAACTGACATTCATATATTACTTGCTAACACTCAAATCTGTGATATCCTTTTGCTCCATAACAACTCAGTGAAGGGACTTATCTCAGGACATATATCTTAACTTTCAATATGGGTTTTTTCTATTACATCAAACAATATAATAATTCAAAAATCCCTTCGCTGTTCTCTCCTTCTCACCCAAAAGTAAACACCAATGTGCTGTCTGGAACTATGGAAGGCAGGACAGTTCATCCTTTCCTTCTAGTGTCAGTCAGCACTGATCCTTGGCCCAGTGTGAGTGGGCATTCCAAGCCAGTGTTCACTATCTCCAAAATGAAGGCTGAGGGGACAGAGCTACAAACCTGGGAGACAGTCCAGTAACAATAGTACTCTGTTCCTGGATGTGTGTTGAGGAACATCCCCACCAGAGAAATTTCATTAGTGGGTGTAAGTAAGGGAACTGCTAGTGCCCTCCCCCTAAGTCCATACTTTGTTACTCATTTAGTGGAAGGTGAGAATCTTATTATCTCCAACAGTTTTCAAATCTGCTTCAGTGACTGAGTGCATATTTAAATGACTTTTAAATTCTGTTTCTAATTAAATAAATAAAATGATTTTTTTAAACTAGAAATACAATGGAAATTACTTGTCTTGTTACCCAATTTATGCAGTGAGAACTTGTGTGCATTATATCTAGGACAGGAAATATTTTGCTCACAAATGAGGTATCCATGTTGAGCTTGTTGTGCAGGGCAAGACTTGGATGGAGGAAAACAGATTGCAATTCTGGCTCCACCACTAACTTGGTACATAGTCATGGCTAAGTAAACACTCTCTCACTCATTATCTAGATCTGTGATGCCATATGGCTTTTGTTAGGTGCAAAATCTATGGAATGAGACAAAAATTATTTTATTTGAATAGAATTATTCTTATTCTATTCCCTCTCAGTTAATCTTTGATGAATATTTCTTTCATTTATTATTATTCTTGTTTTTTTGTCAAGAGAATATAAGAAAATCAAGGTATATTTTAAGGTAAATGTATTAGCTACCATAGTCATGTCAATGACCAAATGTCACATTAGTAAAATCTCTAAGTGTGTTGATTTTATTATAAATCCATACAGATTTCATAGTTTTTTTTTTTTTAAGATTTTTTTTTTATTGGGGAATTGGGGGGATGGGAACAGTGCTGGGGGATTGGGGAAGGGGAACAGACAAGTTGCTGTCGTTTTGTTCTTCAGTCTAGTTGTGGAGGATGTTGCTTCACTGGCCCAAGTTGGCACCATCATTGCGCTCTTCCCGGGTGAGGCACATCAGTTGCCGGCTTCTGGACGGCCACTCACTGCGGCTGCTGGCCGCTCATGCTGGCTGCTGGCTACACACGGTAGCCCATGGCAACCCACTGCCACAGGGACTGCAGCCTACGCCGTCGCCAGCGACTCACGGCAGCCCAGCTCCAGGTTGAGCTGTTGTTCAGCATCTTAGCTGTAGAGGGCAGTGTCACTGGCCCTCATATGTGGGATCCGAACCGGGGCCCTCTGGCATCCCAAGCGAGTTCTTAACCATTGCGCCACTCGGCCGGCCCCAGATTTCATAGTTTAATGATTGTAAATTAAGTAGTATTACACTAAAGAAGCAGGATATTATATCTAACATTGTGGAATTTGCCAAAAAAAAACCCCCAACAATAAAAAACTCATTCTATCAATTGTCTGGAAGAAAAAAATGGAGGTAACAAAAACAAAAGAATAAGTGAGGGCCTACTGTCAATATTACCACCTGTACCTATGTATTGATTTTTCTTCTGTTCTTCCCTTAAGCAATACATACACATAAGCCCCAGTAACTCAGTTCTTTAGAGAGCATATCCTCATCTACTCTTGTGTTTGAACTATAAATCCACCTGTTTTTTTCCTGCATTTAATTAGGTCTTACAGGGTAAATTGATAACACATATATGTTCTGTAAATAATGACAACATTGTATGATGGAAATAAACTAGCACAATTCTATGCTTGTTCTTACAAGAAAGAGGGTGGAGACAGATAAAACAGTGCATTCATTATTTGTTAAATATAACAGAACATTTGTTCTTCATTAGGGTAAATTTTGAACATTAATGCTCCAATCATTAAGCTACTATAATAAATGCTTTTCCCATCAATTATTTATTTAGTTTTCATTGAAACTCTGAAATTCACACCACAAAATTTAGAGAGTAGGATTTGCATTTCCATTATTAGATCATTCACTTCTATATGGTAGTGACCTGTTTTTGAGAACACAAGGCCAAGAGGCCACACCAGCTAAGCTGTTGTGGGCTGTTGCTTTCCATTTCCCTAACTGCTCTGATGTCCACTATGTCTCCATAAGTAAGCTGTGCTCATAAAAAAAGGGATCTATGTGAGTAAATTAGGGAATAGCAGAGGAAGCAGCCTTGCATCTCTGTCTGGTACCCAACCTATGTTTTTTTCTTTTGTGAGGTTTTCTGTGGTGTTACAAAAAGCCTACTAGACTAAAGTTGGGACAGTTTTACTGCTAACTAAGTGGGTGACCATGGGCCAGGCCCCTGTTGAGGTCCCTTCCCTCTCTAAATGGCTGTAGGTTTCAGTCACCAGCAACACTTCCTCTTGTCACTTCTTTAGGATGAAGTATAAAGAATATGAGTCCTGTGGATATACTATAATATTATAAAGATTAGAGATGATGTATGTCAGTGCCTAGTACAGTAGGCCTTAAAAATGTTTAATTAGTATTTTCCTTAACACTCCAAACTCATTCTCTTCTTGGAACACATCTCTTTAGACTTCTGGATAAATACCTGACCATCATCTCTACACTAGGATGTCTCATAAGTTCTTCAAATTCAACATCTTCAAAATTGAATGCTTAATATTTTCTCTTCACACCAGACTGCCACTCTCTCTGCGTTTCCATCTCAAAACATGGCACCAGTTGCCCAAATTTTCGTATCATTTGCAACATCCTTGCTTCTATCTATTATCTTTTACATCCAATCTGTCTCCAAATGCTCTTTATCCTTTTAATTATCCATGTATATGTCTCTCCATCCTCATCGTCACACCTGTTGTACAAGGTATTCTTATCTTATGCTTGGATTATCAGGTTGGTCTTTCTCCCTGTAGTCCTGTGTCCTTCTAGTCAATGCATGCTGCAGTGAGAATGCTATTTTTATAACGGAAAGCAGATTACATACATCACTTTCCTGTCTAAATGTATCTTTAATTGGCTCCTTTTTGCTCTACCAAGTCCAAATCTTTAAACAGAATTTTTTTGCAGAATTTTTTGCAGAAATTTTATTTAAAGGATGGTCCCTTTACCAGCAATTATCAGCATCACCTGAGAGCTTGGTAGGAGTACAGACTTTCATGTTGTCCCTCTCCCCCCAAACAACATACTGAATTAGCATCTGCATGATAATAAGATTCCAAGGCAACTCAAATGCACATCAAAGTTTGAGATGCTCTAATTGATAGGGCCCTAATGATGGATCCTTTATTAAACCCTCTAGTCTTATTTGCTTCTAGTTTCCCCTCTAGCTCTACAGAACTATTTTCTGCTCCCTCAGGATGCTGTGTTTTCTCTCCCTTCTGAAACTTCACTGGAGTATTTCTGCCCTGGCTAACTTCTACTCATCCATCCATCATATTCACTAGAGATGTCATGAATCTTTGGAGAATTTTCTCTGAATTACCAATACTGGATTAGTTGCCTCAATTATGTGCTTCTCTGCCATCTTAAATTTATATGAAATACTGTAATGCATCATTCTGCATTATAATCAGCCCCCTAATAGTTTGATTATATACCTCACTAGACAGATGACTCCTTTAGGGAAAAAACTATCTTAGTTCCTATAATATTTTTAGAATATCACCAGAGGTAAATGAAAAGAAAAAAGAATACCAAAACTACTGATTGTACTGTCCCTGAATACTGCTCATAGTTATCACCAAGTGTGAAGTCAAAGTAAGGACTGTCCTCAAATATTGGGAAAAACCAACTCCTTTAAAGCGTTTTGAATCTCAAATCATTCAGAATCTATTTTTAGTGAATTTCGCCAGAGGACAAGATAACATTTAGGAATGTATCTTTGATTATTGAGTCTAAATGTTGCTGATATTTTAAATTTAATGTCTACAGAGATTCCTTCATAAAAAGATAAAATTGTTTGCATTATTTGTCCTACTGAATGTGGCACAGACCTAGCTCACTCACATCATGATCAAAGCAGTAAGTCACTCCCCTCTTCCTCCTTTCCAATCTGTTTCTGTTTGTTTCTAGATAAACAGGCTCCCAGGGACATAAAGAATGACCCTAAGCTTCTAGTGTTTAAATAAAACATTTAGCAGACTCTGCTTAGATTACACTTTCTTGAGTCTTTTCATCAGAATGTTTAAAATGTATTCCTGATGTAAAATACTTTCCCAGATCTTTAGAAGATAACTAAATCTTGCTATTTGTAGTTCTCTTTCTTTATGAGGCTCATTATATCTCCTCCCCTTTATCCTGTCTGTCTCTCTGATGGTCTATTTTCTCTCCATACTTTTTCTCAATCTCTCATTCCTAAAATTCCATGTTGTGGTTTCTATAGTGGCCTACTTAATTTATATTTTTTACCAACCCCTCATTAAAAGTTTTATACTACAAAGAGTATGCTTTCAAACAGGCACCTTAAAATCACAAGACATATAAATATCTATATATGTTTTAAAAGAGTTTTAATTTAAAAAATCCTAATCTCCAGTTTTACATCTTCATTAGGTTTTGTGTTTTGCATTTACAAAGTGAAAACTAGTTTTAAAATGAGCATAAAAACACCCTATGACCATCACATTATCTACCCAAAAGTAAGCTGATCACTTCCAACCTTAAAGCTTGTGTTTGTGGGTGTTTAAAGTAAAAATTATAAAAGTAGAAATAGCCTGTCTTGTATATACCCACTTGTAAGATCAGAAGAATTGAGCCTTACTCCCTTTCCCCTTTTTTTCTCTTACAAATTTAAAACATATATTTTTGGAACATCATTTTGCCTCAAGACAGATAAGTTTGGCTTTGAATACACATTATCGAGGAATTTGTTTCTGATGAGTAAACTTTATCATATAAAGCAGCAATTTGCTTTTAAATGCCTTGTTCATCAGCATTAAACACACACACACACACACACACACACACACACACAACATAAATTTTTCACTAAATAGGGCCACATTAAGCTTTGAGTTTCTACAAAGTTATCAAGAGGAGAAAGGGAAAGACTTCTTTTACGCACAATCATTGATTCCTTTTAAACATAGATATAACAGGAAATGTCATGATGGACATAACAACAATCATTAGAAGAAGACTGGAGTCCTAGGGAGACAGCCCTAAACAAGAGTCATAACTAGAGGCTTTGGGATTATAAGCCACCAGAGACACCATGAAAAGTAAAGGGCATGGAGTAAGAAGACCCAGACTAGAATCATATTTCTGGCATTTTCTAGCTTTAGCTTTCTCATCCACAATATTTAGTAATTATAGAAAGAATCATTAAACATGCTGCTTTTGTGTTTGTTAAGGGCATTAAAAGAGATAATTCTATGAAGACTAGAAACTCTAAGATCAGATACACATCCATACACTCAAGGAAAATGGCACTATCAACAGACTCTTCTTGGAGAATAAAAGAACACAACTTTGGTGGGTCAGACTAGGAGGTGAAAGTAAAATAACAGCTCTATTATCCTCAAGAACAAAGAGCTAATGATAGAAATGCAGGTTATTCAAACACTGAAGGTGTCTACTTATAAAAAGAATAGTATTAAGAGCAGTTCATACAACTCTTTGCAAATTAAAGCAATGAAGGAAAAGGAGAAAATGATGGTAGGGGAATTTTCTTGGACATGTGAGCTAGTATGTCCCATGGTTGAAAGGCGTTGGGGTTCTGACAGTCTTGAACTTGGCACAAATCCCGAAGGGCATAGCCAGGGGCAAACACTGCAAGCTGAATACTGTGAACAAATCCTGTTTCAATGTAATCCCACAGGAAGTCATTTCTCATGGAGAAGTTCCTTTCCATATCCTTGTTAGCCGTGTAGGCTAAAGTCCCCTGAGAATGATTGGAAATGCATTGACTCAACTCATTGTCCTCAACATGTGCACATGCAGACAAGAGCATGGCGTAGTCATTTAAAGGTTTGTTATATCACTGGGAAACATATCCAGATTTTGAAGAAAGGACTGGAAAGAGGACGAATTCCCTTTTGTAAAGGTAAACCCTATAACTTTGCCAATCCTTTTGACATCAGGAATGGTGGTAATCTTGGTGGCTGTTGACCAATTATCGCTAGCAATACAGACCTTATTTATATTCCTTTCAATGGCTTTGCTGAAGAGATTGAAAACATGGAATTGCCTCAGAAATACTACAATGATTTTAACATGGGCTTCTGCTATGATTTTCTCAAGTGTCTGATTGATCCTGACTTCGATGGTATTATCTGAGAGGGAGCCTTCTTTGAAGGCTATGCACACATTACTTACCACGGTGTGAATGGCAAATGTGTTGAGAGACAATTGTCCATAGTCATCATCTGTGGTTATGATGCCAATCCAATTCCATCCAGATTTCTGAATCAGGTGGGCCATTACTTTAATCTGATAGAATTCACTAGGCAAAGTCCATAAAAATGAAGGAAAGCAAATTTTGTCACTTGGGATTTCTGCAGTTGATTCATAATTCACCTGCAAATTGACAGAATCTTTTAGTTATGGTGTTGAAGGGTTTCAGGTAGCTGTTCATAGTATATGTTCCTCTCTTTGATTTCGGTGAGTTTCATAACCTTTTCCTAAATTCTCTTGTCCTTCCCGTCCTTCCTTTTCAATGAACTCCTACTTTACAAATAGCTTAAATCATGATATTTGGTACCTGGTGACAGTTTAGGGTCATTACTCTCCAATCATTTCATAGTGTGTATAGGACAAGCCTTTTGAGGGTTCAGGGTCTATCATATATCTCCATCTATACTTCCTTATCCATCTATATCTACCTTATATTTCAGGCCAGGGACAATGGGGGATATTCTTTAAATACTTATGGACAATAAATATAGAAAAAACATAGCCAGTCAAACAAGCAAAATGCATTTTGGGACACTTAGTATGCTCAAAACTTTGTCCAATTTACAACTTTGGTGATTTTTATTTTATATAAAATAAATCATCCAGCTAAATAATCATTTAGTGCAGGGGTCAGCAAACTTTTTCTGTAAAGGACCAGCTAGAAAATATTTTAAGCTTTGTTGGTCACATATTGTCTCTGTCATGTATCTTTTTTTTGTTGTTACAAACTAAAAAACTGTAAAAATAATTCTTAGCTCAACAGCTTAAGAGCTTGAGAGCCACATTGTGTCTGCAGGCTACAGTTTTCTGATTGTTGATCTAGTCAAGTAAGCATTAGCATTTGAGGAGACAAGTCCAATGTGTGAAAGCTTTGAATGAGTTGCAGCTTTGGTGATTTTATTCTAAGAATTATTACTTTCAACAGCTGCACTTGCACTGTGTCACTTGCTCAGTGAATTTTTTTTTTTAAATTTAAATGGATATTAGCACTTGGTGGACCTTCACTAAACCTTAGCTCCTTTCCTAGTATTGGTCATTGCCATGCCCACCTCTGTTGGAAGAGCTGGACTTCCGTAAAATCAGTGTTACCCATGCAGGGTCCCCTTTACTTTTGTAATGTCTGTCATGGAAATGAACATTTCTGCTCTACACAATCATTGTGAAAAAGGCTCTACTTTTCTTTCCTCTGACCTAACTAGCATTATACATAGTGCCTTAGCTCAGATATTTGGAGGAATAATTATTTTGTTTTATCATTTTGGGTTTAAACTTTTCATTATCAGCTTCACTAGGCTGTAACATCATGGAACTCTTGAGTCTTTCATGGGCATAAGCATTCATTTTCTTTAGCTCCAGAAAGTTATATATTTTGAATTCTTATGTACATTTATTATATGTTTTTTATATTTGATCATTTCTATCGGATGGTCATTTCTTGATAACCTGACTATAAGCCTTTTTATTTTCTAACTTTTGGCTTCTAATCTTCCTGAGCTTAGGAAGCAGTGACCTATTGAGTTTATAGAGTGACATGATATGAAGGTAAGTAGCTCAAAATGAAAGCCAATGGGACTTGCTTGACTCTGAGTAATATGCAAGAACTTAGTGCAGGGCTCTCTGAAATCTGTTTTGGTCTTTTAGAGATCGTTTTGCTTACTTCCTGGTTATTGGCTTGCATCACAGGGAGATATGTAGTTCCACAGTCTCTGCTCAAATGTTTCTTATCATACTCAGAACAAACGGGAGTCACACCACAGCTTATAAGATGCTACATGACCTGGCCTTTGTCTATATATGCTCACTTACCATGCTCCTTTCTGCTCAACTGATTTAGCCATATTGATCTTTTTGCTATTCTTTGGACATTCCAACTTTGCACTTGTTGCTTTTTTCAGCCTGGATACTGCCCCCCCCACCTCCCCAATCTTCTCTTGGCTGCCCCTTCTCATACAAGTTTTAAGCTAAACATCATCACCTCCTAGAGAAGTCTTCCTTGACCTCCATTTCCCCTCCATTCATCCTACCTTCTATTTTCTTCATAGTACCTGACTTATGTTATTTTTGGAAACAAGGCAGTGGAGGTCCACAGAAGTTTGTGTCTAATCCAAATCATGCTGAAAACTGTCAGAAACTAGAAATGACAGATTGAGGGGTAACTACTCTATTAGTGCTTTGTCCATTATCTGATCCATAATAGGGCACATCCTTTCTTTGACTGAAAGGAAGGAAAGTTAAAGTAAAACCAACTCTCTAACTAGTTTCCCAGGGTACCCTGGTCCTTTCATAATAAAGAATAATTAAAACCAATATATGGAGATAAAAAAAAACCTACCTGTGGTGTGAGCTGTAAATTCAGTATCCTGGAGACAGCCATGCTTATTTCTGAGTAGCCAGCCCCTATCACAGCCTTAACTCTTGGCATGTATCTGGAATAGTCACACTTAAACTCCACAATTTCTTTGGAGCAGTTGAACTTAGAAAGAAACCTCAGAGCAGCTGCCATTGCCACTGTGACTTCTATGCAAGTATCATGGATTTTGTACTCCAGTTTGACTTCAGATAATTATCGATCATCTCGATGCTGTGTATCATAGCAAGAGTTTGAAGAAAAATTGATATTTCAAAGCTGTTGAAGAACAAGTGTTTTTTGAAATCTCTTCAACAGCCATGGTGATCTCTCATTTTATCCACTTCTCTGCCTTATAATAGACAATTTCTGGATCAGTGAAGCTTACCTCTTAAAGGGTCTAAACTTTATTTTAAAATAATTTTTGATGAAAACATTTCTAAAAGGTATATAGAAACCCATGGTTTCTGAAATGGATTTTATGGAACAGGATTTAACCTTTTTTAAAATAAATTTTGGGATAACTTTGAACACTCAATTTAGTATTCTGCAGTATGAAGATGTGTTTGACTTTTATTCCTTTTTGTAATTAAATACCAGCATTTTATTACTGTCCAAGCATGTGCTTTTTATACTCACTAGTCCATCTTTTATTTTGTGATTTTAATCTGTTGTGGTTGAAAACTAGATAAATAAGGCCTTTAAAAATTACATATAAATTCGGCTCTGAATAAAAGCCCAGTAGCTTTCTCCTAGATAAAGTACACTATTTTAGTTCTAAGTCATAGCCATGTTCTCTTTCAGAGGACTTTTCCAATTGACTTTTAGATTTGTGATTACTCCAGAGCACTGAGTTGTTTGATTACTGATTTACTGTTAAGTTTATTTTATCCACTGATGTATATACAAAATGTTATAAACAGAGCCTAAAACATAGTAAGGGTTCAATAATGTGTTTAAATGAATAAAGGGGGATATTATTGTTCCAGGTTTTAATATTATAAAATTTCCTTTTACTTCATTGAGTTATGATAAATTAAATAAAACTATTTGAGTAATACTACTTGTCATTGTGGACTATCTAAATGTGAAGTTTGACAAATTACCATTAAGTTTTTAATTTAAATAAAGACACAAAGAAGAGACAAATGTTAAAATAATGGGTTATCTGCCAATTAAACTGTATACTATCTTCAGAGCCCCCCGCATGTTAGCTCCATGAGAGTCAGAACCTCTTTGGTGTATTCACCTCAGTGTCTTCAGTGTCTAGAACTGGGCCTACGTAATGTAGGCATTTAATACATAGTTGTTTAATGTTGAATGAATATTATTTCTCTCAAGGAATGACAATAAGGTGAAAGGATGTTCATTCAGCTCAGTGATTTTTTTTTCCAGAATAAATTTGCTTATTAGATAAAATGGTTCTTTAGTGTTTTCTTTCCTTAATTGTTGGCCTACAATTCTGGACCTCAAATCTGCCATCATTCTTTAGGTACGAATTTAGCGCTCTAAAAACATTCATTAATTATTTTGGGGTATTTCCTGGTATTCCTGAAAATCAACAATTAAGATGACAGTAGCTCAACATGACCAACTTCTGGGTAGAATGCCAGGAAGGAATCTCAGTGTGATGTGGGATCACATTTTATCTGAAAGCATTCTTAGAGAGGTTGGTAAATAATTTTCTTTTAAATTTAAATATAGTTGGTGTACAATATTGAATACTTTTTGATAGAGAAATAAAAACGGGGGGAGACAAGAGGAGATTAAATTTACACATAAAAACATCAAGCGAGAAATCAGGATCACACTCCCATAGCAACAGAGGCTGATGCCACCTGTGTCCTTAGAAGTTATCGAGGCCCTTCATTTCACAGATGAAGACTTTGGGAACTGGAAATCAAAGAGTTCAAGTGATTTTCCTAAGTGTATAAAATTAGTTTACCCCCACACTGAAACTAGAATTCAAATACCCTGCTCTCTTTAAAGAAAAGCTATTTGTAACTCCTCTAACCAGCTTTACTTTTCCATATTCCACTGTGCCAAATGTCTTTTCTCTAGTAAAGCTTTAACAATGTAAAGTGCTCATCAAAGAAGGAACTCTTTGAGTTGATGTAGGGCATTCATTTATCATAAAAGACTTAGATTCTTTTAAGAAGGAAATGATACACCTGAAACTAATATAAAAAATAAAATAAAAAAGAAACTTATCTGTATATTACACTTATATAAAAATAAATATAAAATAATTTTTTAAAAAGGAGAAAATGAATACAGTGTTGAAAAAAAGATAGTGTAGAGAACATTTTTATTTCATTTTATTTTTTTAGCTGAGCCATCCTGCCACCTGTTGGCAGCTCAGCGGCAGCTCAGTTCGGGCCAAGAGTCAAACCGGTGACCCTGTTGCTCAGAGCTCACACTTTTGAGCGAGCTATTAACCAACTGAGCCACTTGGCTGGTACCAAAATTTTAAATGTAACCCATTTTAAACAAAGAATTAAATAACAGATCCATGTTTAAAACAAAGTGCATGTTGTGTGTGATAGAAATGGAAATGTGCTATGTGTGCTTGTGGTGGACAAGCTACAGTGTCTTCTTACTGGTTTTCTCAATTGACTTCAGGGAATTTTTTTTTTTTAATTTCCCTACAGGCACAAAAACCCATAGGGGCCAAGCCTCATCTGAATGGTCAACCCTCACACAGCAGCTCATACACTGTGGGCATAGCCAATTCTCACAGCCAGTCAGCCTGGGAGTCAATCTCACCCACTGAAAAGACAAAAGCAATTAAAGTTCAACTTCAACTGGAAAATACACACAACACAAAGGACACCTCTGGGACACATGCACAGGAGAATAGGCAGACTGAGTAATTCAAATATAAAGAACACATACCACATAAATCCACCCAGCAAAGACTGAGAGACCTAGGGGATCTACCTAATACATCAAAGCAAACACAGAGTAAGCCAGAATGGGGAAACAAAGAAACACATCCTAAATAAAAGAACAGGAGAAACCTCCAGAATTGGAACTAAATGAAATAGAGGTAACCAACCTATCAGGGACAGAGTTTAGAATACTGATGATAAGAATGTTTAAGGAACTTAGTGAGGACATAAAGAAGGATACAGAAATCACAAAAAAACAACCAGTTAGAAGTAAAGAATACAATAACTGAAATAAAGAACACACTCGAAGGAGTTACCAGCAGATTAGATGAAGCAGAGGATTAAATCAGCAAATTAGAAGACAAGATATCAGAGATCACCCAATCAGTACAACAAAAAGGAAAAATGATAAAACAAACAATGAAAACAGTTTAAGAGACCTGTGGGATAACATCAAACACAACATGCACATCATAGGAATACCAGAAGGAAAAGAGAGGGAGCAAGGGATTGAGAACATATTTGAAGAAATAATGACCGAAACTTCCCTACCCTGTTGAAGAAAGTCGATATACAAGCCCAGGAAGTGCAGAGAGTTCCAACCAAGATGAACCCAAACAGGCCCACACCAAGACACATCATAGTTAAAACAGCAACGTTTTAAGACAAAGACAGAATCCTAAAAGTAGCAAGAGAAAGGCAGCGAATTACTTATAAGACTGCTCCCATCCAGGGATTTTTTTTGGTTTTTTTTGTTAGGCAAAATCCATGTAAATATATTAATGAAAACCATTCATTGCCTCTGCACTTGGAGGTTAGTTATAAACATAGCACTGATATCTCTCTCTCTTTTAAGAAAGCATTGCAAGACTATGTGCAACTTAAAAAATATGAGTTTAAATATTATTGAAACAAGTTAGATGTCAATACAAGTGAACATATGCCTAGTCTCACTATATAATCTTGAAATATACTTGTGTTCTTTAAGGCTTTACTCACCCAACACACTTCTGGATTTCTGGTCGTCTGGGATAGTCTTCTGAGGACAGCATCGTTTCATGAATGGCAAATAAACCTCCAATTATGATATGTCCTGGAAAAGTGGCAGCCACAACGTCATCAGGGGTCTGGCAAGGCTGGGAAGTAGCAAGAAAAATCAGAAAGCAGGTCATCAGTATAATCAGTAATGCCATGTTTCTACCTCATTTGCTCACTTCGTGCAAGTTCTTAGGAATCATTAAGCTCACAGAGTGCCAACAACATGTTCCTGTTTCACCTGGAAACACCATGTAAAGTATTGGAAAGTGTCAAGGGCCAAAACCACTCAGTATTCAGATGGTAGTCAAAAGAGTTCACCAATCAAAACATATCAGACTTTCCAACACTCCTCTGTTGAAGATAGGTTATAGTAGGAACACTAGGGAAACGCTGATAGAATTAGAAACACAGTCTTACTGTGATAGCTCTCTTTTACTCCACTGATGTGTCAAGGGCTTTGACTTATGACTCTTTTGAACTAGAATATAGAATATTTAAGAGGCAGCTGTTTGGGAAACTTTTCCCACTTCAGAAATGGATGTTTCACGTTTCAAGAAGTATAACATTCAAGGCACAAAAGCTTCAGTGTAGTTTATAATTGTTTAGAAAAATTGCATCCTGCTTTTACTTTCCTGGAAAAGCTCTACTTTAAAAAATGAAATTCAGTTAAGTTTAGGTATTTATCATTTCCTGTTTACATGTTTTAGAATTAAGTAGCTTTTGTGGTGATGAGCAAAACTAAAAATGACATGAAATTTGTGTTATAGTATTTTGCTTTGAACCAGAAAGGTCTGTCATATGTCATTGACACTTTCACAATTGTTTGTGAATTTCATTTTTATAAATTTGGAACTCGTTTCAGGCTACGTGTTTTTAAATGCTTAAGAATCGGAACCAACATGATTTTATGGCTATTTTTAAGAATTTGACAGATGATAGATAAATCTCAGTAAATTAGGCACCATTAAGAAAAAGTTTAAAATTTTAAACTTTACTTTTTAAAATCATTCTTTTACAAACATTGGATTAAGAAGGAAAATATTATGGGCAAGCACTTCCAAATCTAATACATCCAGCTTATTTAATGGGTAGAAGACACATTTAAAGGAATTTCAAAAAACAAAAGAGCACAATGGCTATTACAGTATTTTTCATCACCCAAATTAGCTTTAGTGTCTGTCCATTGACACATGGGGTTATGCCAACTGAAGAGAGAAGTCACAGTTCTTTACACAGTGTCAAAAGTTTTCTTAAATATTACCATTTTTACCAATGGCAAGATTTCCTCTTATTACCCAAGCCACTAAACTTCAGCTGCCCAGAAAGTCTAATGAACATACATAAGCTTGAATACTTTTTAAATGTTTCACAATTGCAGTTTGCTTATCTTAATCTTATTATTTATTTGTCTTTCTGTGTGTGCACATGCAATTGAATAAATTCATGTTTTCATGAATTTAGTTATTTTGCTCACATAACCTTCAAGGTCTGCCATAATTACAGTTCAAAGGAGATTTTGATAAAGATATACTAAAAAATAAGAAATTCAGATAATTGTCCAGCAAACATACATAATAAGTGTTAAACAACTCAGAGTGATTCTGAAGATATGTCATGTGACCATATTGCTCAGACCTGACATTTATTTGAAAAATCACTGACAAAAGTTATACCAAATGATTTCTCTTAGGTTGCAATTTTAACAATATCTAAGGTCTTTGGTATCTGACAAAACTTAAAGATTAACCACATTTTCTTATTTTAATAAATGTAATTTAAGTTGGAAAATCAATTTCTTATAAAGGAGACTTCTAAAGGTAGGCAAACAAAAAGATTTTGAAACCCCTTGTCCTGTAAAATGCAGTGTCACGTGGCAGAAAGGGCTCCAAGTTCGGCTCAGACCTGGGTGGCTTTGCCTACCATTTAGCATGTGACCATAAGTGAGTTACCTAACTTTTCTGAACAATAATTTTCTCATTTTAAGATAGGTAATTTACTCTTCCTTGTGGGTGTGTTCTGAGACATGTGCTGCATTGATTTGGAAAGTATTGTAGTAGGAACTAAATACTTAGCTCCTGTCTTAGTTAAGGCTACTATAGCAAAAATATAAACTGATGGCGTCTAAACCACAAACATTTATTTAGCTGAAGGAATACAAACATTTATTTCACTGGGAAATCCAAGATATTTTGCCAGCAGAGTTGATTTCTTGGGAGGGCTTGCTTCCTCATACAGGGCTGTCGTTTTGTTATAAACCTCGCATGGCAGAAGGGACAAGGATGATTTCTCTGACTGCTTTTATCAGGGCACTTATCCCATTCAGGGGGTCTGGGCCGTCATGACTTCCCCACCTCTTAATACCATACCTTTGGGGTTAGGTTTCAACATATGAATTCTGGGATGACACACACATTCTGAACGTAGCAGCTTTCTTCTTTCCTTCCCCAAACTGAAAGATATTACTTCTTAAATTTGGAGTGCTTGCTACAGTTGGTTAAATCATCGTTCAGAGCTCTTTCTCAAACAGCTTACATGCATGCTTGGTAGAAATGATGATGTTTGTAATAGTATCACTGACTGGTCATTGTCTCCCTATAATGTAAATCCATTATTAAGTTAAGCTTGAAGGAAGATATAGAGTACATTAATTACTTCAGAATTCCCTTGAACACATTGTCTTCCTTGTTGGAGTTTTTATTATTATCAAAATTTAATTGTGGACTTGACAGAACTTTTAGCCATAATTTAGAATCCACAATAGTGCATAGTACATATTTTCTGCTATTTAAAAACAGTTAAAAATGACAATGGCTGTTAATATTCCAACAGTAGGTTTTTTTGTTTTGTTTTGTCTTTTTACCTTAAACAACTGTTTCTGGAGGATAAAAACTCTTGAAGAAATTTTGAGAGAGAAATTTCTATGGCACTAGCTTGTTCCTCCTTTTGATCTCAAGGTTCTATATTTCTTTGTAGGTATCTTTATTTGATGGGGTATCTGGTTAATATTAATTAAAGGGAATAGTACAGAAGCAATATCACTTCCCAAGTAATTCTCATAAAGACACTATTGCCCTGCTTGGGACAAGTACAGTATGGAGTCTAACCACTGAGAAAGGGTGCTTTGTTCTGTCATTATTAGTTTGTAGCACTGAGAATGGGATGACTCCCCCTGTGATCAAAGGCTTCAGTGAAGACTGGGTCAGGCCTGTTAGAGGGTCAGTGGCATTTCTAAATGGCCCTCTGGGACTATAGGCACAGAATATAGCATCAGCACTTCTAGGGAACTTCTAAGGAATGAGGTCTGGCACCTATCACCTTTTAGCACTTAGTTTTTACTCCTTTTATCATAATTCCCCATGTACTCTCCCAACCTCCACACACCTCTTTCATTATTCATTAAATTTTATAATGATTCCACAAAGTTGTTTTCGGTACTATTTGAATTTGGAATGAGATTTTAAAAATAAAGCCATCTTCAAAATTAAAGGGATTGATTTAAACAACGGAATTTCAGTTATCTGCAAGAGTGCTGGGGGAGATACAGCATGGCAGGGGTGCATGGGGACCTCTGGACCCCACTACACAGGCAGGTGTCTACTCTGCCTGAACACAGGGCCGGCCTGACAGGCCAGGTCTGGGTGCTGATTCTGAAACTAAAGAAGCCAACCCCCATGGCATGAAGGTAGATGCCAATATCTGCAGCTGAGGGGAAATAAACAGAGCTCAAGGATGTGTTCTGATTCATCAGTCCACATTGTCAATCTCCTTTAGTTTGCTCCCCTCCCCCCCACCCCGGGATGCACAAATAAAAATACATTTAGCTAAAATAAGCAGATATTGAAAGCACAACACCACAATTACATTTTATTTGATTGACATTAAATTTTAGTGCATTTTTCTGTTTGTAGTGTGCTTTTCTTCTATAAGAATCCCTTATCAAGAAGTCCAAACAGGACAGATTGTCGCATTAAGAACACCAACTCCAAGGCATGAATCTTATGATTAGGCCCTTTCAACTGGCATCTATTGTGATAATGTCTTAGATGTTTACTTCACTATGCTCATTGTTTCCTAATTTTTTGTGTGTTTATTGCCTCTTCATCCAGATGGAAGCTTTTTGAAGGCTGAGATAGGGTTTTAAAGTTCTTCATACATCTCAGTGTTTAAAAAATACCATTTTGTGATGTATTTTACTACATTACAAATATATTGCTCAGTTTGATCATCTTAACATGTTATCAATAAGCTTATAGTAGACAGATGAGCCACAGAAAGCTAATGCTAGCTACACTATGCAGTAGATATGACCATCTTTTAGAGTCAATTACTATGACCATTCACGTGCAAAAGTCAAAATATTAATTCATATTGCTATTGCTTAAGCAGCATTGGTTCTAGAAGGATACTATGTACAGTAAATCACAAAGTTCAGCAAAGCTTAAGCAAGAGGTAAAATTACATGGCAAAATCCTAAATCCCCAATGGATCCAAATGGGTGCATGGCTAAGTAATTTATTTCATTTGTTAGTTGGTTTTCAAATATACCAATAAGATCAGGGTTGGTCCTTAACAATGTTATAAAATAGTTGAGTTAGATTTGGGTCCTCTTGCACTCTTTCCCTTATCAGGTGCCCTGTTCCTCTGTATTTACCCATCCTGGCTCAGTATTCTATCACTGTGCTCTTCCATATTGGATTGTCATTTACCCCTGTCATTAACACTGCATCGTATACCATCATCTCTGCTGTACTTCTGTCTGTAATTGAAATTTATGTCTTAGCATTTTCATGTAATATATAGTTTTAATATTAGGTAATTAATTTCCTTTAATGTGCAACATAGGGTATGTTATTCTACTTAGGGCACCCTAGGAGATCTGTAGAAGTCTCTGAATCCCTTAAAGCTGTATACAAGTTTTGAGTGAACATGCATATATGGATTTTTCTGGGGAGAGCATTCAGTGCTTTTATCAGATTACAACAGGGGTCTGTTATGCCCAGGAAAGTTAAGAACTGTCTATTAGAACAGATTTGAGCCTTGGTTCCCAGGAAATACAGGAATGTTTCCTGAGATAATAGTCCTGACTTTGTTGTTACCCATTTGTAATTCAAATCATTGTCACTAATCTTCCACCAACAACTTCATACACATCAGTTTGATACACATCACCGTTTAATACCACTACTCAAAGGTTTATGTGAGCAAAGCATTATTGCCCACAAATCACTTCCCGTCCATGTCAGAGTAGAACACAACTTAGATCACTACCCCAAGAAGACTAGACCAACTGACCTAAAGACTACAAAATGAAGTCGTGTATGGTAAAAGTAAGCACGAGCCGTCTATAGTGCTTTATTGGTTCAGAATAGGCCAAGCGTTCATTGTTCAAAGCTATTTCTATTTTCATTCTTTGTTCACCAATCATACAGAAATGGTAATTGCTATTAAAATAATTATTTTTTGTTACTTGAGGGTGTGTGTATGTGTATTTTCCCCACCCCCGCAACCCTCTCTCTTAAGGGAAGAACTTAAATATTTTAAGATACCATTTAGATCTACCTTTCATGGTCTCATATGGAATGATAATGTAGCATCTTACCATTTCCTTTAGCTCTGATATTAGAGTTCCACTTCTAAAAGTACTCTTTTACCCATCTTATCATTAATGGTAAAATAGGCAAGGAAATCAGAATCCAGAAAGGTCTACCTCAGTATCTAATTATTGCCTCAACCTTCTTTTTATGTATTAACTAAATCTCTCATATTGCAAAGTATATTTTATTTTCAGTGGAGTTATAGAAAAAAACTAAAAGGTCTTAGTCTTGTGTATAACAAGTCACATATATTTGAAAGCCATTTTTTAATATCAAGCTGGGCTGTAAATTCAATTGGAAAACTGTGTGGCAAATCGCTTACTCTAGTGCTGTTGATAACCGTTAATTGATTGAATAAACTTCTCACTTTTTAAATAGTTTTTTGATATGTAGAGACATAGTCCAAGTCAACAGCTTAGTTCTCCTTTCTCCATGGTCAATAAACAATGTATAATTTCTGAAATAATTTTTCTTCAGGAATTTACAAACTGTGTGCCTATGTCGTCACATTCCCTAACAAACACTCTGCATACAACAGATATTTACGTTGGTGATAAACCTATTCCTTCTTACCTAGATTGCTGCGTTGGGCTCAAAGTTGAAAGAGTATAAAGATCACTCTTTTCCCCCCTGCAGATTTCAGTATTAGAGTATCTTCAACCTCCTTGAATTTGATTGTGGCTTAAATGTCACTTCCTCAGAGAGCTTACTCATTTTCTGTACAGCATTTATTAATATCTGGCACTAGTTGTTTGTTCACTGTCCACCTCCTCCATTTTATTTAAAGCTCTATAAGGATAGAGATATTGGGTTGTTGGAAAAGTCATGATGCATGTTTGCAACAGATGGCACTAGTTCATTTTTGGAAGTACTAGAGTCATTCACATCTATGTTATTGCTAAGTCATTTGACAGCTGACAGTTCTAGCTTCATTCTAAAAAAAATTGAGCGATTTGGTTGAGTTTTGGAGATTTTACAACAAGTTGAAGATGGAAGACCAAACTGTGCATTTTTGCCATATTTTACTGTTTCACTTCCATAAAGGGAAGAACGCACGTCAAGCTTGTGAAAAGTTGTATAATGTTTATGGTGACAATGCTCTACAAGAATGTCAGTGCCAATGATGGTTCATGAAATTCCATGCTGGTGATTTTTATCTCAACGACACTCCTCGTTCTGGGAGGCCCACCGAGGTTGATGATGAAACATAAAGGCATTGATTGAGTCCAACCCACGTTACACGACATGAGAGATTGCAGGAACATTGAACATCCATCATTCAAGTGTTCACAACCACCTGAAGAAGCTGGGATAGGTAAGCAAGCTCGATATTTGGGTTCTGCATGAACTCAAAGAAGTTCATTTGATGGTGCGTATAAACATCTGCAATATGCTCATTAAACGTGAGGAAAATGATCCTTTTTTGAAGTGACTGAGAACTGGCGATGAGAAGTGGATTGTTTACAACAATGTGGTGCACAAACGGTCTTGGTCCTGACGTGATGATTCACCTCAAATGACATCGAAAGCAGACATTCATCAGAGGAAGGTTGTGCTCTCAGTGTGGTGGGATTTTAAAGGTGTCGTGTTTTTCAAGGAACCAAACAATCAATTCAAATGTGTACTGTAGGCAATTGGGCAGTTTGAATGAATCTATCATCCAGAAACATCCAGAGCTTGCTCATTGTAAAGTAGTTGTGTTCCATCGCGACAGCACAAGACCACACACAAGTTAGAGCACACGTAAAAAATTATTGGAGCTAAGATGGGATGTGTTGCCACACCCACCACACTTGCCTGACCTTGCGCCATCAGACTTCCACTTGTTTTGCTCTCTTCAAAACTCCTTGTGTGATATAATATTCAGTTCAGATGAGGCTGTAAATCAGCACCTTGTTCAGTTTTTCACAAATAATGACAGGTCCTTCTATGAACGAGGAATTATGAAGCTCACTGAAAGATGGCAAAAGGTTATCGAACAAAACGGGCAATAGATCATTGATTGATCTTTGTTCTTTATATAAATAAATGACCTTTGAAAAACATAGACTAAATACATCATGACTTTTCTGACAACCCAATATATTCATATGTTCACTTGAATATCCAGTATCATATAAGTGCCTAGCACATGGTAGACACTAACTAATTGTTAGACAAATGAATGAATATATTGGAACAGCATAGAAATGGGGGATTACAGCATTTTGCCCTTCTTAGCAAAGTGGCTGTCGCTTTAGGTACCTGCAGCACTTGGAGAGACTCTGAAAGCTGAAAATTGGTGAAGACCACCCACAAGCTAAAAGCAGAAACTCCAAGTTCACAGTGTTTTTCTCCAGAATGAAGCTCTGTTTGGGGCATCAGTAAACCTGCTTCTTTTTTATTCCTTCTCTGCTGTCTGCTCTTAATGAGGGGATATACTAAACACCTGGCTGATTGTAGACCCAACAGACTGTTCCCTACCCACTTATTTGTTTTCAACATACTTCATCAGGCTCACAGTTCATGTGAGGTTCACATGTTTGTATTTTAAAGACAAATAACTTTTTGGATGTGCTGCACATGCAACTCTTAGTTTCATTTCAACAGCAAAGGCCAAAATAAATAAGTAATTAAACAACAAACTCAGAAACTCTGTCATATAAACAGGTCATTGGTGAAAAGACTGAAAGATTGCTCAGTAATAGGAGTATTCACCTTTCTAGATTTCACAGTAATATGGGAAAAATAAGAGGTTGGCGACTTTAAGTGGGAAACAGTACATTGTGTAAGAGACAAGATCAGGTCTTTTTCCTTGAGATTCCAGAAAATCAACAGGCTTAATCCCGCAAACAAAGGCAGGCAAATGTGGTTAGACCAGGTTAGTGAATTATTGCAGATCTGGCTGCTTCAGTGGGCACACAATCATTAAAGGGTTTTTTGTTTTTTTTAAAGTTTACTTGTAGAAAGAGATAATAGAGCTATTAAAAACAAATACGTAGAAACTTCTCTGTTATGATTGAAAGAGACCGTGTAACAGATAACTAATTTAGAAAGATAACAGTTGTACTTACGGCTGCTGTATGGAATCCTAGTGGGTTAGATTCAATTGACCAGTACTTTCATTTAGCTCTTTGAATCCAATTTGTCCTCAAATACTGTAGAAATAAACATATGTAATTCTTTAAATCTGTAAAGTAGAAAATGAGAGTTGGAAATAAATGAGGTTGACTCATAGATATATTTGTGTTGGTAGACTATATCAAATATCTTGAGATACTATGAAAGGTAAACTGATTACGTAGCAATTCAAGGCTTTGGAGGGAGTGTGGAGAGAATTTGCATCATTTATATTTGCAATACTGTTCTGAGGCTTGCTTTATCTAAATTAGCCTTGGGCAATTACCTGACAATTGATCCAAGTCATTTTTCATTTGCCTGTAAATGTTTTATTTTGGGGGGAACGAGGTGTATTGAACCATGCCTATAGTATATTCATATTCAATAAATACTTACTGAGTGTCTACTATGTGTCTGGCACTGTTCTAGATGCCACTTTTGTTAAAAAGTGAACAAAACAGGAAAGAAAACCCTATACCTCGTGAAGTTCATATTCTAATGGGGGAGGCAGGCAATTATACAAAATGTATGTTTTATAATATATTAGAAGTTATTAAGAGGGTTTAAAGAATAAAGCATTGAAGGGGCATGGATAGTTCCAGGGAAGGGTTGGAATTTTGGTCAGGCATGTTGGTCAGTCAAGGCCTTGCTGAGAAGATAACATTTGAGCAAAGACTTAAAGATGAAGGAGAGAACTGGGTGGATGTGGGAGGGAAGAGTGATCCAGGTGGAGGTGTTTGTAAAGGCCTGAACAGGGGAGCACAGCGGACTAGCAAGAGGCCAGTGTAACTGAGTAAAGGGAGCACGGGGGCGGGGAATCACAAGGAAGGCATTAGATCAACAACAGGGTACGATAGCATGAGGACCTTGCAAGCCATTGTAGGGACTTTGGTTTTTACTATGAAATAGTAAGTTGTTGCAAGGGTTTGAGTAATACAGTGAGATACTCTGGTTTATATTTTTAAAGGATCATTTTATCTGTGTTGAGATTAGATTGGAGGTGAGTTGGTCGCTGTTCCAGTTACCCAGGAAAGTTGATGTTGGCTCTGATGAGCCTTTTAGCAGCAAAGAAAGCGAGAAGCAACTAAATTCTGGATATACTGGGGGTGCCAAAAAAACGTATACACATGACTTGTATTCATCTTTTGTTTTCAGTATACATTGAGTATTATAATTTTAATACAGTTTTTTCCTTTCTTAAAATGTGTATAAATTTTTTTTGGCACTCTCTGTATTTAAAAAATAGAGCCAACAGAATTTACTCAGATAATTACTTAGAAAAATTGCCAACTCTAAAATTCATATTTTTTTCCTTCCTCAGTTTCCACCTATAAATACACTAAGGATCCTGGGGCTGATTCAGAAAGTCAAATTACTTGGCTATGGAGATACAGTTTTAAAGTAGACAAAAGTCAAGAAAACTATATAATATTTCTCAGTATTTTTGTACTATTATTATATTTATTCTAGGAATTCAGATAAAAGGTAAAATGCAAACTGTCTTTTCTCTTACTAAGTATATAGTAAATATTACTTTTAATGAGGTGTGCCTAAAACATTTAATTTGAACTTCATGGTTCTGTCTTTGCGTTTAGCTAAAAATAACAGAATATATTCATGTTAGAAAATGCAAAAGATCAAAGGGTTTCCTCCATTCGCCTTCAAAGATAGTAAAGGGAAAACAGGAAAAAGAATAATAGTGAACATTTTCCACTTATGAACTTTGTTACTATCTCTTACTTAGTGTACGTTCACATTTTACTTTCATGGTTAGTTTAAAATCTCCACAGTTTGCTTTAGTAAACAAGAGATGATGAAAGCATTTTCTTGGGATTATGAAGTAAACAAAAAACTCCCTTAAGAAAAGAACGTCCAGGAGATACAAGAAAAACAAGACACTGATGAGTTACAATTTCAATGAATGATAGCTAGCCAGCAAAAGCAGAGTGTGTCTAATGACTTACTATTTTAGGTGCTAGGAACATCTGAGAATTTTATGGAAGCCACTAGAGGAAGAGAGAAAGTAATTTTCAAACTTCCTAAGATGTTAATAAGTATCCTTTGATAAAAGGATTGTTTAAATAAAATGGATAATGCTGGGTTACATTAAGGAGTCAGATTTTTACTGAGCCCCAGGGGTCTCACATCTCAAATTTTATTCGGCCTGGAGAGATACATCCATATGGAGGTATCGTTTATGAAGTGCATGTTCTAAGAGTTTTGCCCATTTAAAAATGGGAATTGTCTCTTTTTCTTATTGATTTGAAGAAGTTCCTTATGAATTTTGCTAGACATATGAAATAAAAATATTTTGTAACACTCTACCTTGTTTTCTCAAACCCCTCTCCATTTTTATTCCTTTAAGTGCAAGAGAAAAACTGTGTCCCATTTAGGTCAGAATGACTAGTCAAAAGAGAATTTTGTGGATGTCAGAAAACACTGTTTTTTTGTTTTTTTCCTTGTTGTTGCTAAACTGGGAGTTTCCATAGATGCCCACAGAACCCTACAATGAAATTGAAGTTGAATTTTCAAAAGGGTGAGTTGAATGCTGTTGTTTAGCACTGGTGGAGACATAATTTGCTAGTTTCACTTAATCTCTAGGCTTTTAGTCAGGATTTACTCCTAGGACAACACATAGGCCATCAGTTAGATATCTTAAAGGGAGGGGGGGCCAACAGCGCACATGTTTAAGTCATTCTCTTTTAAAAATTAGTAAATGAATTCTGATATCTTATCAGGTAATGGAGAAGCAAAAGATGAGAGTCAAGCAGGCCTGAGTTAAAATTCGTCTCTACCACCCAGTAGTTAAATGAGCCTAGCCCAGTAACTTAATTTCTCAGTTTCCCTATCTATTGGGTTGTCAGAAAAGTCATGACAGCATTTTTGCAACGAAAAACATAGAAAAAATACGTCATGACTTTTCCGACAACCTAATATTAAATAGGGCTAATAACAAGCTGCTATGAGGATTAAATAATACCAAGTATGGAAAGTACCCGAATTTAGGCACCTGGAACCAGTAATTGCTTAATAACCGTTATTAATTAAAAGAGAATAAGTAAAGTCAGGCTCTATCCTAGTATTTTCAGCATGTGGGCCAGACACAGGCACTTATTTATCATTAATATTTGAACCTACTCCTAAAGCACTGAGCCCCAAAATGACATGAGACATTGATTCAGAGTCCACTAAGCAGCCCACAGGCATGAGGCTGAAACACTGACCCATAAGCGAGAGGGCCTTTCTCCAGGAAGTCCAGAGGTCAAGTTCTAGGCTGAATGCAATCATTTTTGTCGTTGTTTTGAAAAGTCATTTATAATTTTTTAAAAAAATTTTCCGTTAAAAAGGGACTATGCAATATAATAGGGCAGATGTCTATCCACAGGCCTGCTCTTTCTTTTTTTTAGTCAGAAACAAGGTTTGTGACAACCTAGAAAAATATAGTTCAACATCTCCACCTACTGGTAGCTCTAAATAATATTATTCAATTAGTGAAAGAACTGAAAATTCCCAGCTTTAAATGCACTAGTAATAATGGTAATGATGAATGCGTACTGAGCACTTACTAGGTGTTTAGAGTCCTTTTCAAGGGCTTTATGATATGGTAAATCACAGAATAATAAACTATGCTTTGGATTGAGTCATCATAACCTAAGGAAGAAATAACTTTCAACATTATCACCGGACAAGAGAACAAGCCATTGATTCAATCCAAAGCAGGATCTTGGATCCACATTATCTTAGGCCTGATTGCAACAGCCCCGTAAATGACCTCTCTGTCTCCCGTTTTTCCTCAAAACAGCCCATTCTGCACATTAATTTTCTTACAGCGATTAAAAACAAAGACAGGAAATAAGTTTCTGAACAGACTTTTTAAAAAAAGTTTAAAAAATTTTTTTTTAAAGCAAAGAATAGTCTTAAAGCCAAGACTTTGAGCTGATAGGGTTGGACTTGTGAGAGTAAAGGATGCAAAGAGAAATCCCGGAAGGCAACATAACATGGAGTATTTGCCCTATGAAGTTGATTTAAAAAAATACACAATGATATCAAAACAGATTCCCCACCTGATTAGATAAAGATCTCATAGGTTGGGGGAAGCAGGAGATTGGGAAAGGATATGAGCTAGACAGTGAGATCCTGGATCTTAGCCTGAGCCCAGTGTCATGAAAGAATGACACATTTAAGAATTTGGGGAGGGAGGGAGTGTATTTTAAGAGGGAGAAATTAATGTGATTTGTGGCCAGAGAATGGACGTTAGAGCTTGCCCTGAGAGATGAAGGGTCTATAGCCCCCTCCTTGAGTTTTGGCAGGCTCTGTAACTATTTTGACCTGTACAATATCACAGAAGTGATTCTATGTATATTTCCAGGCCCATGCCTTAGGATCTGAGTAGCATTCACTTCCTGATTCTTAGAACACTAAGAGGACTGACGCTTCATGTAAGACTCCAACTACCCTGAGACCTCCATGGTGGAGAGGCCATGGGTGGGTGCTCCAGTTAACACTCTCAGCCCAACCTTCCAAAGCACTAGCGATATGGTGGAAGCCATCTTAGACTCTCCAGAGCAGCACTTCCACCTGCAAAAGGCCACTAGGTGACCTCTGTTGATGCCACCTGTCACAGAAGTATTGGGCAGCTGACCCTTGCCTGAATTTTTAACTCATGCAATCAACAAATATAATGGTGGTTATTTTATAACACTACTTTATGGGGTAATTGTTAGCCAGCAATGGATAACCAGAACATTCCCCTGCAGCCCACTCTCAATGTACAGTAGTCAGAGGGTACTTTGAAATGTAAATCAGATCTTGTCCCTCTGCCCCAAACTGCGAAGTTCTATAAACTTGGTGACACTATAAAACCCAAAGTTTTTACAGTGATCTTCATGGCTGGCCTTCCATTTTCTGGTCTCCACGACTTCTCTAACTTCATTCCCTGCTGCTGTCCTTTTTGCTCACTCACTTCCTGCCACATTTGCCTTCTGCTCTCCTGGAAAAAAAACCAACAAACCAAACAACACTCAGCAATATCCTACTAATGGCACTAGCAGTTCCCTCTGCCTGGAACACTCTTCTTTCACATATCCACTGAGCTGACTGCCTCACCTCCCTTAAGTATTTGCTCAAATGTCAACTTCTCAATAGGCTTCTCAAAGAGGCCTACCCTGATCACCTTATTTAATACTATCAATTATCCTCACCTCTGCTACTATCACCTTCCCAGCACCTTTTTTTGATCTCATTTATCCTGTACTATTTTGACTTTTTTCCATACTTATGCCCTGTTAAGCTATTATATAATTTATGCTCGATTTTATTAAATTGTCTATCTTCTTGGCTAGAATATAAGTTCCTCAAGGGGAAGACCTTTTTCAGCTTTGCTCACTGATGAATCCCAAGTGCCTGACACATGTTAAGTACTCACTGAATTTTTGTTGAATATTTAAATGAGTGAGCTTACCTTGAATTAATAAGGTTTCAGTATCTACTGCTGAGCAGATATGGGGCCTTGAGTAGTAAGTTTAATTTTAGGGAGAAAAATATTCTAAACTTTAGCTCACCTAAATTCTCTGAATGTGAAGCTACCTTCCCTGCTGTTTTTTCTCTGGTGATTTTTTTTCCTTTGATCCAATTGTAACTTAAGAGTGTGCTATTGAATTTCCAAATATGTGGAAATTCTCTAGATAATCTTGCTGTTGTCAATTTCTAATTTAATTTCATTCAGATAACATGTTCTTTAAGATTTCAACTTTTTCAAATATATTGAGATTTATTTATTAATAGCTCAGTATATTTGGTAAGTGTTCCACATACACTTGAAAGAATGTGTATATAGTTGTTGGGTATAGTGGTTTATAAATATCACTTAAATCAAGTTGCCTAATAGTTGTATTCAATCTTTTATATCCTTACTGAGTTCTTATCTACGTGTTATACCAATTATTAAGGGATAAACGTCAGATCTCTAATTATGAGTGTGGACTTCTTGTTTCTTCCTTTAGTTCTCTCAATTTTTGCTTCCTGAGTTTTTTTGAAGCTTTGTTATCAGATGTATACATATTAAAGTCTTAAAGAATTAACCCTTTTATCAACATTAAACATCTTTCTTCATCTCTGATAATATTCCTTATCCTGAATCTACTTTGTTTTATGCTAATATAACTACTACATTTTGTATAGAACTTTAAAAAGGGTTGTTTACCATTTCAGAAAATGATATTGCCAATGGCAATATCTCTCAATACCAAAACACCCCACACCAATATTATTCTGCATGTATAGTTGTTCCATTCATGGTGAGTCTATGTTTAGATGCAAACATCAGATTTCTTAATAAAGTGTTTTAGAGTAGTGTTTAGTGTTAAAGTGTTTAGTCATGCCTGAGCATGTATCTGTTAAAATGTCTATTATTTATTATTAATTATCTTTCTTTAGTTTTTCTCTTTACAATGGAACCAGTGCATTACATGGATTAAATATATGTGTACGTTATTTGCAAATTTATTTTTGGTGTAGTAGAGATTATCACAAAATATTTGTTATTAAAAGTGGGTCTAGGGATGTGGGTTGATAAGGCTGAGAACCACTGGTCAAAGCATATATTAGACATACCTGACCCCTGTGCTGGTGGGAGGTCTAACAAGCGTGGCACTCTACCGTTTGAGACTGTAAACCTTTAAATCAGGCTAGCTTCCTCATTTATTAACTATGAAACCTTGAGAAAATCACTTAAAGTTTCTGAGTCTCAGTTTCTTCATCTGTAAAAAAGTCATATTCATACCTACCTCATAGAATCAGTGAGGATAAAATGACATAACATTTAAAGTACTTAATATAGTACCAAGCACATAATAAGTGTTTGTTATATGATGTGTTATTATTAAAACCCATTAATTCCTATAATGAATATTCAGTGCCAATTATAAGCAAAGCATTGTATACTATCAATGATACAGATATTGATAAATGTTTCACATTTATTCTTTCATTCCCAAGCCTCTTGCACCTTCATTCTAGTTCATAAGATTCAATGTATGCTATTATCTCACCATGTGTTTTTTCCAATTATGCGAAGTGCTACTCCTTTCTTGGTTATTTCCTCTGGGTCTTGAATTTACACTCAGATATATAAACCACTTAGTTGGTTTTTTTTGTTTGTTTTCCATTTCCTTCACTCTTATTCTCTATATTCTCATCAGCATTTCTTATTTCCCTGCTGGACCTTAGGACTGCACACAGGTGAATGTGAGTTTCTATCTCTCTGGATATCACCAATCTGTTGTGCAGAGATCGTCTGGGTGGGTGAGGCTAGGCTTCTTCAACAAGCTTGGATGTGTCCTCTCACTGCAAGAGATAAAGTGCATCTCTAACGGGAGGAAGCTTCATTTCTTATAGGGTTTTCCGCAAAGCTACCCATACAAAGAGCACTTCTTGTCTACTGCTCACTGAATGAAGCAGTGCAGACGCCATATCCTTCCATTCGCTGTGCCATAAATCTTAATGAACGTTGGAAGGTCATGAATTTTTTAAAAATTCACTTTACAAACTTAACTTTTAAGTTAAACTCAGAATTTCATTGTTTATGACGTATTCATATTTCCACAAATTTTCATGAGCACCAATTTTTCTAACTTAAAAATTTGGATTCATTCTCATCAAAGTAAATGATGCGATAATTAGAAGTCTAACATATAGTTATGGTTGGTACCATGGAATTACTTTTTTTTCCGTAAGCTTGTAATTATCAATATACCGGAACAGGGTCAGAACAGAACTCATCCTTACTGTGACCCTAACTTTACTAAAATCTTTGTTTTTACCTTAATCACTTCCTGTCTTAACTATTGCAATTTCCTTTTATTTATGGTCTTCCTCGATTCTCTTATTTCTAACACTAAGTGAATGCTAAAGGTAGCTGGCAATCCATAGATTATTTAATGGAAACTTGTCGTAGGGGAATTTTCCATTAGTCTAATTTTCCTTAAATGGTCCACCAGCAAATCATATAATGACTTTGATAATTGACCTACTATCTCTGGAGAGACCAATTAACATTTATGTCTCTCATGCCTCCCTTCAAAATTAACTCATAGTTAGAAACAGATAATCAACCACCTTTTTGATATGATTTAAGTTATAAATTAGTAGTTATAATAACTATGCTGTAAGGATAAAGTGGCTATTTATTCAGTTCATAAAATGAAAATTAGTTCATATTTACCGTAAGATTGTGAATAGGCTTAATATGCACTTTGGTTTTACATCTGTTTTTATATTGTCCTATTTGCCTTTGAGTTAAGTTTCTGGAAATGTGAATAACCAAAAATTATAAATCAATCAATCCAAAATGTGTAGTCCTAAGTAATTATTTGCTTTCCATGTTAGTGTAAATGTTACTATAGTTTACTTTTAGTACTGTGTTCCATTTGTGTTTTCAAAATAATATTTGATATATTATTTTCAAAGTTATATATTCTAATTTATTTTGATGCATCCAGTTAATGTTGAAAGATATAGTTGCTAAAATTCAACATAGTTTGACTTATGTATATATGAAAACTCACATTTTTAGTATTACAGAATTTAGAAAAATGATCAGTAAGCATTTTTATTTGAAATATTAATCATTTGATGTTTTTAGGGTTTTTTTTTGGTTTTATAAAAGTTAATTTAAAAGCCACTTTTTGACTTCTCTGTCTCATATTGACTCCTCCTCTCTACCTTTATTTATTTTTTTAACCTGGAATGCATGATTATTTTTCTTTTTTAAGGTGCCAACATGATCTGCAAACAAGTTTCATCTAAGGATAAAAACTGGTTCTATTGCTTTTCTATAATATTTTGCATTTTCTTATTTTATATTTTATATTTATATTATATTTTCTTATTTTCTGTGGAGTAGTGAAAATTCTCTTGAAATTTCACTTCACATCATCATAAATGGCTAACTGAAAAGATAAGTTATGTAAATTGTGCATATTTTCTAGTGCAACAATTATTAAATTATTTATTTCATTCAAATGGAAATAACATAAGTAATAAGAAAAATATTCTACATGTAATGTCATACCTACTTAACAGTATTCACTAATTGACTGTGGAAATGGAGAAACTATCCCATGCCCTTCTTTACAAGGAGCTGGAGAACAACCCCGTAACTTCCCAGTATTAGCCTCCTTGTTCTTCAAAGTAGAGAAAACTAGAGCTCAGACATTGCTAAGAGCATGTAGTGCCAACCACACTAACAGAGAGATAGATATCCCTTGATAGATATCCCTTGGAGTGATAGATATCCCTTGGAGTGTTTTCCCAACAGCGTGTCAGTAAAGGGATGATGACATTAATCCTCTGTATCTTTGGGGGTGTTCAGAGTGTCTGGTCTGCTTATCTCTTCCTGTGAGCAGAATTATGTGTTTACCCCAGTGTGCTGGATTTAAAATTATCATGTTCTCCATGTGCCATCGCATGAAAAAACAGGAAAACACCACTGAGAGATTGTGATCACATCCCTCACTCTTCACCCTGCCCTTCATACTACCCCTCCCTTCTTCCTTTAACTCTCTCCTCTATACTGCTTTTCTGATTGGTCCAATGCTAAATCATAATTCAGCAGAAAGCATCCTTTATTATGCCTCTAAGATTTTAGGCTATGTCTGGGACACATCTTCCTCACATCTTCTCTAAGCCCATTTTCCTTGTCTTGAAGTGAGAAATTTATATATAGAAAATTAATATATGGCACAATGTTGATGTAATCCATTTAAAATAATTCTCTAGTTCTGAAGTGGGTATCTGCACATTATTTCTCATGCATTTCAGGTAATACTGATGCAGATTCTTCAACTTTAAGAAGTACCATTTTAATCCGTGTAGTAGATATAACCACCTTCCTCTTCTTTTGACTTAATATTTACTTACTTATTATGCCATTCTATAGTTATTTATCCTCTACTGGCACCCAAAAGCAATATGTTGTGGGAAAAGTAGCATTTACTCAGCTCCTCCAATTAATAAATTGTTCAGTAGAGATGATTTATTGGGCTCAAAAGCTTTCAAACTGAATGAGAGATGAGAAATAGATGCCTAGTACACACAGCCTTAGAACCACAGCCTGGAGTTAGTAAGCATAGTTATCCATTACACTCAGCGATAACTTACAAACCTAGTGATTTAAGCAAAACTAATCTTGTTTAGCTTGAGGAAATTACATGAGTTCTGAAAAGAGTTATTGATTTCAATATTATATTTTAAAGGCCATGCATTTGTCAAAATTGTTAATCATTATTAGTCAAATTATTATATACAGCAAACTGGCTACAATTAGCATATTCACAAGTCAATTTTATAAAATACAAAAAATTGGAAAGCTGAGAAAACATAAAAGCTACAATCTTCAATATTCATGAAACAGGAATTCTTAGGAAAGGAACCACTTATAGTATATTTCACAACTGAACAATGATATATAGAAATACGCTGAGACGAAAAGAAGGTTTGGAGCCAGCTATTGATTACAAAAAAAAAAAAAGGGCAAATTTATGATAAATCATGCATGCTGCCTTAAATTTTAGGTGATCTAATTTATTCTATATTGTCCATGATAGTTGATAAAACATGACTAAAAATTATACCTACAATATGTCTTTTCATTTCAGTTATTGCCTTGTTATGATGGAAATATCAGGACTAAAAAGCATTCTGGTTTGGCCCATTTCTCCCTAATGAACATTGATATGATGTGAAGCCATTTATTGTCTTCATCTTGTAGACTATACATTATGTTTTAAAATTAAATTCACTACATAATTTATTATCTATACATGTAATAGGCACTTCAACCCAAGGTCACTGGGAAAATAGGTGGTAAATATAATATTGTAAGTTAAAAGTTCAAAAATAAAGAAGAATTTACCCCTTAAACATTAGTGCTTAATTTATTTGGAGGGCTTACGATTCAGACTTTCCTACTCTGTTTATTCCCATAGTGTGTCTCTCTGTGTGGACACTTCATTTTGAAGAATCAACTGCAGAATTCTCTGGGTTTGGAGGTGGAAGGAGAGATATGCATGAGAAAATTACATGCCACCTATAGCCAGAAACTTTCAGGAGCTGTTTTAGAGTAGGCTGAGGCACCCCAAGTTGTTTCTTCCCAAAATAATACATGTGTATCTCTGTATGTGTATACTCACTTGTGTGAATTCCTTTAAAAGTTAAATAGAAAATATAATATGTATAGTCTACATATATATAGCCTTATAAGGTAACAATTATATTTTCAGTTGGTGTTTTTATGTACATTATTGCATTTGATTTGTATATGAACCCTGTAAAGTAAGTTTTATTATTCAAAATCTCCCTCTTTGAGTTCTTAGTCTTCCTCATCTAAAAAAAAAACCTCAAAAAAACCCATCAAAAACAAAAAATAAAAAATTGCTCAATGCTCATTTTCCAAACTGCTTTTCCTATTAGTTACTGCTGCTCTGATGTCTCTAAAAGTTTAACCAACTTTCTGTAACATATAAGGCTATAACCAATCCATTACTGCGTCAGTTAATTTTTGCTGTGTAACAAAGCACCCCAAATTTTAGTAGCTTAAAACCACAATTGTTTATTAGTGCACAGTTCTATGGGTCAGCAATTTTGGCTGAGCTCAGCAATTTGGGCTTCACCAAGACTCACTCATGAAGGTGCACTCAGCTAGCAAGTCAGCTGAAGGCTGGTTATTTTAGTGTGGCTTCGTTTACATCACTCACATGTCTGGTAGCTGGTTCTAACATTGGCTAATTTTGATTGTCAGTTGGAGTGGTGGGGTTGAATGTCTCCAGTAAGCTAGCCTGGGCTTGGACACAGGGTGGTAGTCTCAGGGTTTCCAGCATTAGTAAGAGAGGTGAAGCACTAATGCATAAACAATTTTTTAAGCTTCTGCTTGCATGTTTTCTAATAATCAAGTCCAGAGTCAGCATAGGAGGAAATTACCTAATGGTGTGGATATAAGGGACCTGAATCATTGGGGGCTAATACGGCAAAAGTCTTATCACAATACAGGAAAACCTTGAATTGCGAGTAACTTGGTTTGCGAGTGTTCCGCCAGACAAGCAAACATTTCTAGTACATTTTAATGTGGTAAATGAGTGATGTCTTGCAATATGAGTAGTTTGTTCTGGAACGAATTATGCCCGCAAGCCAAAGTATTGCTATTTGTCTATGTGTGCATCCTCCATATGTTCTTGAATCACTTTTTTCTTTTTGGCCATTGCCTTAGTTCAAGCCTTCATTTTATCACTTGGTCTTCCTAACTTTCCTCCTCCACAATCCACTCATTCTTGATGATACTTTTCTTCCTAAAACCCCTCAATGATTTGTTATTGTTATTTCTAATAAATCATACATTCCTTAGTTTGGACAAGACCCCTCAAAATCTGACCTCATCTCATGTTCATCTATGGCCCATGATGCTCCTTATCCTTGAACTGCACCCAACTACTGACTCCTCCAACCAGCCATGCTCTTTCTTGCCTCTCTTTCTCTGTACATTCTATTTTTTTTCTGTCTTCCACCCTTGAATGCATACCAGTCCTTCAAGACTAGTTAAAATGCTACGTTCTCTGTGAAGCCTCCTGCCTCCCCAACTTGGACCCAGGCTGCCCTTGCCTGTGCTGGTCACTCTTGCCTCTTTTCTCCTAGGGCAGTTGGTGCATACCACCATTTTAGTGCTTATCATGTTGTATTCTAATACATCTGCCTCATCCACTAGACTGAGAGTGTTGAAGGGAGAGAAACCATATCTTATTTATTTATTTATTTTATTTTTTTGATTTTTTTAAAAAAGATTTTTATTGGGGAATTGGGGGAAGGGGAACAGACAAGTTGCTGTCGGTTTGTTCTTCAGTCTAGTTGTGGAGGACGTTGCTTCACTGGCCCAAGTTGGCACCATCATTGCGCTCTTCCCGGGCGAGGCAGATCAGTCGCCGGCTTCTGGACGGCCGCTCACTGCGGCTGCTGTCCGCTCATGCTGGCTGCTGGCTACACACAGTAGCCCATGGCAACCCACTGACACAGGGGCTGCAGCCTACGCCGTCGCCGGCGACTCACGGCAACCCAGCTCCAGGTTGAGCTGTTGTTCAGCATCTTAGCTGTGGAGGGCAGTGTCACTGGCCCTCATATGTGGGATCCAAACCGGGGCCCTCTGGCATCCCAAGCCAGCTCTTAACCATCGCACCACTCAGCCGGCCCTCTTATTTATTTTTTGAATGCCCAGGTCATGATAATTTATTTTTGACTGAACAAGGAGAGGATGGATGACTGCCAACACTTCCTATTCATTTTTGTAACACATATTTAGTAGATATCTACTATATACCAGCTGCAGTTTAACATAGAGGTCTAATATTTAATTTGATTTGCAAGCTATAGTTTTGCTATTCACTACATGTATTTATTGCAGCTCTATATAAGAAGCAGTTCTCAAATACACACAAAGCAATACGTTATTTACTTTTGTACATGGATTAACCTAATCTATTTTCTTTCTTCACTATTGCAAACAATTAGTTTTATATCAATTCAAAAAAGACCATTAGATTATCTTTTACTGGAAATGGAAAGAGAGGTAAATGGTAATTTATATATGAAGGACAAAGGTTACTGGAGACACTGGATACAAAGGTTGAACAAAGTAACTTTCAATAAAAAGTAGAGTGAGTTTAACTAGCTAAGTGAATATTAAAATATTTTAAATGTACTCTATTTTTAACAGTAACATTGTAATAAAATATATATTTCCCTTGTTTAAATGTATCTTATGTATACATTTGCATCACTAGAAGAATTATGTAAATATCTTTTATTTACAAATAACTATAGGTTAACTTTTATTAAAGATGAAAAACTTATTCTGCTTTCAAAATTTTATTTTGGAACAATTTTAATCTAGAGAAAAATAAAGAGAGTAATGTAATGAGCACCTCTGTATTCTCTCTTATGGCATTTTTACTTTTCTAAACAACAAATAAACATATTAGCATAAGTCGCTCATTAGGGTTCGCAGTATGGAAAGTTACGAGGAAAGAAGAGTATCTCATCACAGCCCTAAGAAAATCTAATGAAATGTCTAGACACTTGAACAGGAAGATACACTTCCGGTTCAGGACTGAGTTGTTAGCTCTGGGCTCCAACTCAAGCTAAAGTCTCTTCTCTAAGCTTAAGATGCGTGTCTGTCTTTGTAATGGTGATAAAAAAAAGGTAGCTATTACTCATGAAATTGTCTAGCAACAAGTATAGTGAGTTCTGGCCTGTGGTCAGAGCTACTAGCTGAGTAGTTATTTTAGAAAAAAGTACTTATTTTCCTTGACAGTTCCTAAAGACTGTGATCTGGGAAATAACTTTTCCATTCCATGCAGGACCTGTCCATTTGTCAGCAGGCAATGCTGATTTTTCCTTTAAGTTACATTAGTACCTGCCACTCACCCCATTTCCAACTGCACGCTTTCTTTCCTGGCCCTGGTCACTGCCCAAATGGAATCTGGCTATCACTTGCTATAAAACCCCTTTCCTGGAATTTTTCCAAATTAATTTACCTTTTACATTGATTTACAGTTATGGAAAGTGGGTTTTCTGCCCACATGGAGCCATCAACTCTGTCTCCTAAGTTCCAACGAACTGGATATATTTTATCTTTCTTTCTTTTTTTATAATTAACTGTCTCAATCCCCGCAGCCATTTCTTGACCTTTCCTTTTCTTTATTTCTCCTCTTCATTCTGTTTTCCTTTACTTTTTTCTCATCCTACATGCAATAAGTCAAAAAGAAAAAAAAAGAAAAAAGAGAAAGAAAGAAAGAAAGAAAGAAAGAAAGAAAGAAAGAAAGAAAGAAAGAAAGAAAGAAAATTAACATGGCACAACTAAGGTTGAAGGAGGAAGAAATTAGACTTGAAGAAGTAATGGAATGGAAACATAGTTAGTTGAAACTTACAGGACAATAGCAAAGCCGATAGCTTATATTTTAAGAATAAGCCTGTGAGATGTGTCCAAACTTTATAAATTACCTTCAAAACGGAGTCTTGGAATAAGTAGTAATTCTTAGCTGGCAAAAATGTAGCTGATTTTTAAGTTGTTTGTTTATAATTTGACCTTGCTCATTAAACATTTTTTTCTTTATTGAGATACAATTTACCATTTTAACAATTTCGAAGTGTATAATTCAGTGATTTTTTTTAAAGCATATTCACAATGTTGTGCAACCATCACCACTAATTCCAGAACATTTTCATTACCCAAAAAAGAAGCTGAGTGTCGATTAAAGAGTCACTCTCCGTTACTCACTACCTCTAGCCTCTGGCAGTCATTCATCTACTCTCTGTCTCTATGGCTTTGCTTATTCTGGATGCTTCATATAAATGAAATCATACAATATGAGGCTTTATATTTGGCTTTATTCACTTAGAACAATGTTTTCAAGATTCACTCATATTGAAGCATGTACCAGTGCTTTATTATTTTTTATGGTTAAATCATGTTCCTTTTTATGGATATACCACATCGTATTTATCTACTCAATAGTTGGTGGACATATGGGTTGTATCTACTTTGTTATACATAATGCTGCTATAAGTATTTTTTACAGTTTTTTATTTTAAATTTTTTAAAAGATTTTATTGGGGAATTGGGAGAGGGAACAGCATTGGGGAATTGGGGAAGGGGAACAGACAAGTTGCTGTTTTTTTGTTCTTCAGTCTAGTTGTGGAGGACGTCGCTTCACTGGCCCATGTTGGTATTATCATTGTGCTCTTCCCGGGTGAGGCAGTAGCTCACTGGCCATTGCATGGCCACTCACGGCGGCTCACAGCAGCCACAAAAGCTCACGCCAGCCTCCGGCCAACCCCACTGCAGCCTACGACATCACCGGCAACTCACGGCAGCCTAGCTCCAGGTTGAGCTGTTGTTCACCACCTTAGCTGTAGAGGGCGCAGTGTCACTGGCCCTCATGTGGGATCTGAACCGGGCCCCTGCTGCTCAGACCTGGCATCCCAAGCCAACTCCTAACCAACGCGCCACTCTGCTGGCCCTGTTTACAGTTTTTTAAATGTGAACATATGTTTTTAATTGTCTTGGGCATATACCTAAGAATGGAATTACTGGGTCATATGATAATTCTCTATTTAACTTTTGAGGAACTGCCAAGCCGCACCATTTTACATTCTCACCAGCCATGTAAGAAGCTTCTGATTTCTCCACATTGTCACCAATGCTTTTTTTTTAATTTTAAATTATAAATTCTAGTGGGAATGAAGTGCTATCTCATTGTAGTTTGGATTTGCATTTTCCTAATGCAAATGATGTTGAGCATCTTTCCATGTGCTTATGGGTCATGTTAATTTTGTTTGGAGAAATGTCTATTCAAATTTTTGTGCATACTTAAATTGGGCTGTTCTCTTTTTATTGTTAAATTATAAGAATTCTTTACATATTCTGGGTAATAGATCCATATCAGATAGCTAATTTTCAAATATTCTGCCATTCTATGGGTTGTCTTTTCACTTTCTTGATAGTGTCCTTTGATACACACATTTTAATGGAGTTTAATTTATCTATGTTTTTTGTTTGTTGCTTGTGGTTTTGGTATAATATTTAAGAAATATTTGCTTAATCCAAGGTTATGAGAAAATTTACACCCAGGTTTCTTCTAAGCATTGTACAATTTTAGCTGGTATATTTAATCTTTAATCCATTTTTTAGTTAATGTTTTATATATATTATGAAGGAAGATTTCAAATTCATGTGGAAAAGAGTTTCTTTTGCATGTGGATTTCCAATTGTCTCAGCAACATTTGTTGAAAAGGCTATTCTTTCACCACTGAATGGTCTTGGTAACTGTCAAAATCAGTATTTGCTTCATGTACTTTGGGGCTCTGATGTTAGGTTCATGAGTGACCTTTTATTTGAAAGCAGTGGTAAACAAAAATTTAACTTCCATGGCTGAAAGTGTTTTTTAAAGACTAGCCAAAATAAGATTAGTCTTGGGGCAATAAGTCCAAACCACCAGAGTTTGTTAGCATTTTTACACAGCAAGTAGAGGGGGGAAGGGGAAAGGAAGATGTAAGCCAAGCCGCCTGAAAGAATTTACAGTAGCTATAGGCAAAGGGGGTGGGAGAGGGTGAAGTTGGGTCTGCTCTGTGATAGGGGCAGAGCCAAAAGGAAGAAGTGTCAGCTCCTTTGCATTGGTGGGCAATAGTCTGGAAAGTTTATGTGTAAACAAGAAGGTGAGGCTCCTGGGGTTCGAAGGCATCTAGCAATTCTCCCTTTTGGATAATCACAGGAAATAGCCATTTGGAAGTTAATTTGAAATTCCAACAGAAATATATGAATATGAGCAGTCTTTTGTTAGCTGGTCCACAGCTGTTAACAGGCTAACTGGTCTCTTTCTCTTACTCTCTGGCCACTGTAATTTAATTTAGAAAATCTTAGAATTTTTCTCCTTGTTAGCAACAACAACATGAGATATATTACCTGAAGGCAGAATAAAAACTACTTTCTATATTTAAAAAGTAATCCTAGTGGACAGAAAAAAAATTAGAGAAGACACAAACTTTCACAAAAGAACGTTTCATAGAATATGATTACTCCAGATCATACAATGCCCAGAAACAGTCTAGGCAAGGAGAAAGATGTTTCTCAGAATCTTTCTAATGAAAGAGGGAAAATTTCTTTCCTTGTCTATGAGCATTGAAAGGGATGTAAACTTTCAGAATAAAAACATCAGATAACTTTTATTGAGAGCTTACTGTTCTAGGCACTGCATTAGGTTTTTCTTTACTTCATTTAATTTTTACATAAACCCTATGGTGTGATGTCTTATGTCAGCACAACTTGAGTCAAGTAATCATCTTCAAAAGTGATTTTTAAAGGAAGTGTTTCTTGGAGAAGCTGATGGATAGAGAAGGGGAAAAAGCCAAAACAAGATGGGATATCAGGAATTGTTCAACAGAGGATTCTTCAACCTGACCCCACTGTGGAGTTCTGGACTGTACATTGCAACTCTAATTTATCCACCATGAGGTTAGTGAGCTAGGCTTTTATTCTCCCTAATCATCAGTCATTGGCTAAGGGCTACCCAGGGGGTATATAAACACTGAGGCACTTGGGCTCTCTCTGCCTATGGGCAATGGTGGTCTGGCAGCCAGGGCAGTTCCTCCAAAGAGTCTCAGGTGCTCTCAGGTAGTGCTGGTGAAGCTGGTTCCTGGAAACAAAAGGTGGCAGAAGTTGGGGGAAGGGCCGTCAGAAAATGTGAGGGATCCAAGGGGTTCTGGGCAGAGTGGCCATAAAGTCTGGTACAGATAGGCACTATTTTTTTCCAATTTAGAGAGAAGGGAACAGAAAAGTTAAGTGGCCAGAGTTACAAGAATGAGTGAAAATATATCTGACTCCAAATCTCTTTTCCTCCCCTCATTAATGTGGTAGTTACTGTTATTTGGGGAGTTCCCAGAATCTCTTTTCTCAAATATTGTGCTTTTTTTTTCTCTTGAAATAGAATAAGCTTTTAAAGATATTCTTTACTTAGGATTTCTCAAATTGCATGTAGAATTTTGTATCTATATATGTGAGTGTATTCATGAGCTTTTTCCCCCTAGGGGGAAGGGTCTATGACTTACGTAAATTTCTTAAACAGAATATAAAAAACAAAATGTTAAGAACCGCTATTTTAAGAGGTCTTCTTCACCTTTACTTGTTTTCCTGCCTAAGATCTTATGACTTGTTTATCATTACATGTCTCTAAAACATTGGTCTCATGAACTCAAATTAATTATAATAATCACAAAGGGCAATTTAAGATGATGACAGTTCTTCCCCATCTCACTTTCTGAGCACTGCTTTCATTGCTTCTTACAAGTTTGAAAAGGATTGGCATTAATTCTTCTTTAAACATTTGGTATAATTACCAGCAAAGCCTCTCATCATTGGGTTTTTTTACGTTGGAAGTTTTTTGAGTACTGATTCAACCTCTTTACTTATTACAGGTCTACTCAATTTCTATTTCTGACTAGAAGGACAAATAAAATATATTTTATTTTCTTAGGCAAACGGTTTACTTAAAATTAAGGCAACAAGTTCATTGAGGGCCTTAGATGATCTTGGTTTGTGTTTCTATTGATCAATTCAACTGGATAATTGCCAGATATTCACTTAGTATCTGTATGACTTACACACACACACACACAATCAACCTAGATACCAAGTTGTCATTATTTTTAAAAATTCAGAAAGAAATCCTAGTAATTTTCCTCACGTTTCTCTTCTGATTAAGTAATCTAAGTGAGCAGTCTTTTTGTGTATACACAGTTAATCACCAGAGCTTCCTTTAGAGAGTGAGTCTGAAGAGATCTCTGTAAAGGGGGAAGAACATTCTAAACTTGAGCATAATAGAGCTAAGCCCCATGGACTGAGAAAGTTCTGAGGCTTTTGGTAGCCTGGGTAGAGGAGATTGATATACAAAGTTGTCCCGGGAGGTTGGGGGCGGGTAGGGGGGGAGAGAAAGATGCATCAGATCTTTGGACGCCTGGGTGAGTCGCTCCAACCTGAGCCCAGCTGTTTTCTCAGTACGGGGAAAACCTTTGACAGAAAGGTGATGTTTTTCCTAACAAGTGGTGCTAAAAAAAATGGGAAAGGTTTAAATACACTGAAAATCTTGGCTTCTTAGCAGACAAGGTAATGTTTTTTGACTGCATTACTTCTTTCCATAATTCACCCTTCAGTTCGTGTCTTATTTTTTTTCTATGTAAAATTTTGATGTAATGTAGATTCATATTAAACTCAAGTTCAGGGGCGACTTCTCTTTCTAATACTCAAAGAGAGGCTGACAGGATGTGGGTTTTGGTAAGGCAATGTGAACCAAAACAGGATCCTTGCTCTTTCTGGGTAGCACAGGGCATATTTGTCAAAAGAACAGACGATGAAAGGAAGGAAAGATTATGTGGCAGTCAGGCAACATCCATCAGAAATCTCTACCGATTTTTTCCTCTTAAAGCGAGCACAAGTTGCCATTTTGACCGCATGTGACTCTCTTGTGATTTTGGAATGGAAATGAGACATTGTGACTTCATTTTCATTTCAACGGAAGTCCATTGCACTACCCGGAGGTATAAGATGAGGGATCCTAGGGATACGTTTAAATCACAAAATACTGTAAACGGGAGCGAATGCATCTTTTCCTCCAAGGTCAGGGCCAGATCCTCAAGGTAAGCACAGCCTGGGATTCTGAGCCCTTGTGCGCCAGCGAGGGGGGCAATCTGGACACGTGTGATGGGATGGCGTCTGTCCCCAAGTCACCGAGAAGAGCCCTCACAACCCCTAGGATTGCCCCGGGGAATACATAACGCCGGCCCAAGTAGTGCATAACAGAGCGGTGCTCTGGGGTCCTCCTCTCCCTGCGCGGGCGCGCAGTCCAGGCTGCAGGTAGGCGCATCGTTTGTCTCCTGAGAGTAGGGGGGATGGGGACAGCTGCTCTTCCCGGGAAGAAGGCAGTGGAGCTTTCCCTGGTCTTTCTGGGAGTTTTAGTCTGAAAAGTGTCCTCGAGGCCAGCGCAAGCTGAGAGAAAGGGAGGAAAGAGAGGCTGGAGATGTGGGGAATGGGACTCCATTGCTCTGGCGACACCCGCGCAGGTGAGGAAGCGAGTTCCGAGTTCTGCATCTGTCAGGACCAGAGACAGGTGGAGAAAGGCAGTCACGCCTAGGCGCACTCGGTTCCCAGGGCGATCTGAGCTGTACCTGTGGACTGCCTTCCTTCTCTGCGACCCCGCCGGGATCCCAAGCCTGCGCCCCCGCCCCTGTGGCCGGGTCCCCCGCCCCGCCCCGGGCTCCAGGCTCCGCGGGGAGCCGGCCGAGCGGCGGTGCCCAGGTCTCCTGCAGCCAGGAGGATGGCCAAGGTCCCGGAGCTGGAAGACGCCTTCCTACAGGCGCAGCCTTCGCCCCAACTTTCCCCCGACGTCCAGGACGAGTGCTGTGTGCAGCTCCTGAGCAAGGGCTTGCTGGCTTACCCCGAGGAGGGGGTGTACCTGGTGGCTGAAGCGCAGCCCGGCGCCGCGCTGGGCAGCAGGGAGAAAGAAGACCACCCAGAACTGCGGATGGGAGTTAAATCAGGTGAGTGCCACGCTTCCTCCGAAGAAGCGATTGGAACGTGGATGATGTCGTCTAAAAAGGGCAATCGATAATACAAATAAACACATCGCAAACATGCAAATATGTAGAATGTACTGTTCGGATCTTTGTATTTCCCCCCAGGAAAATATTTGTTAACTAGAAATTAACTCTAAGGAATTTTGCATAGGTCTCCTCCCAGGCCCCACAGGCCACACCGTTTAAACCAAAGGTGCATTTAGAGGCCACTTAAATTGATTTTATATTCTAATTTTCTTTATCGTCCTTTCAACTTGCAATCAGAAATGCATTTAAGCAACGGTAACTTCTCCTCTGAAGAAGAGGATTCGGATAGTCACGACAGCAAAACCAAAGCAGCCAACCCGCACCTTTCTCAGAAGAAAACCATCACACAGATTATGAAGGATAAAAAGAAGCAGACGCAGCTCACTCTGCAGTGGTAAGACCCTCTCAAAAGGGAACACTTCAGCACCTGTTGAGTTTTAAGTCAGTATCTTCAGAATCTTTGCTTTTCTCATTTTGCTTCTCTCAAACTTTTTTTGCGGGAGTGTAAAACACCAATTAGAAATTTATCCCCCCAACATTTTTTCGTTGAATATTTGACATAGAGACATACTCTGGTACTGATGAAAAATGATCTGCAATACAAATAATAACATCAATTTGTTCATTATTCACTATTAATAATTTATTCAAATATAAGCAATCATGAACGTTTTTATGATTTATTTGCTTGACGTGCAATCAATTCAGTCCTTATATATTTATTTAGTAGTTTTGTGTTTATAAAACATGACTCTTAAAAACAATTTAAAAGGAGGAAGGATCTTACATTGCCTTTAAAATTAAAAATTGTGTATTGGCCATAAGATGAAATGTGTTTGAATCTGAAGACAGAAAAATCAGTTAAGATATCACTATTAACTTAAATAAATGTTCAACTATTTTTATAACACCTGTCATATGTGATTTATTATAGTGAAAAACACAAATTGGATTTTGTGGAAAATCTTTTAAAACCAACAATTTATCAGTATGCTCTCTCTATAGAAAACTTTTATAATATTGAGCTAAAAAGAAGAGGGACCTGATGTAAAATAATATTAAAATTTTCCACCTAGTGTGAAGAAATAGGAATACAAATTTCTTCCCAAATTCCAGATAGTAAGCAAATAAGTAAAAAGGCCTATTCACTGATTAGTTACATTATCTGTTTTATATGTAAAGTGTGATCTAAATCTTAGAAAAATGCAATAGAAAAAACAGCATTTAAAATCCAGTAAATGTTTATTTTTATTTATTGTAACATTGAGTTACAATTTGCATATACTAAATTTTTGTAATTCTATACCGGAACCCTTTCAAGTATTTGCAATATAAACCAATGGTGTACCAAATTTATGACTTTACTAGTGAAGTTGATGCACACTTACTTGTTAAGAATACACTAAAGCAGTGTATTGAACTAATAATCTGGAATACTTAGGATACAACTATTTTCATTAAGATAATTGGGGCAAAAGTTTTTTCATTTTAGATATATTATGGAGGTTTTTTGAATGACACTTCCATTTTTTTTTCCAGTTCAAACTGAGTGAATGGTACAAACTTGAGTTTATATTTTATAAAGATGAATGCATTACGATTAGGGAAAAAGAAAGTTATATCCTAACATTGTACTTAAGTCTAGCATTACTCAGTAATTTGAAGACAAAGCCAATGGCTACAATACATCAAAATAGCCAGGTGAAAAGTGGACATTATATGCATGTCATTAAAATATAAGTTTTAAATAGTTTAATGTTTCTCAGTGATTTTCATATTTTTTAAACTATAAAATACTGTCCTTTTTTGTTTGTTTGTTTAAAATTTCCACACTTTCTCACAGAAAGTGTTATAAATTAAAATAAAAACCTAAGTGAGTTATTTATATTTTGAGACTTTTTCCCTTAAGGTTATAGATTATATTTGGAATGGTAAAATTAGAACTGAAAATTAAAGTGGGAAATCTGGCTAACTCTATTTTTCATGTCAACTAGGTGTTTGGTTTTATGTAGGCAAGTCTTACTTGGTTTTGGTTCTTTTTTTTTTTTTTCCCCCTTCTTTTTGGTAAAATGGATGTCTGATGCTTACCTGCTGCTTAGAGAATGTATCCTTTAGCTTTTATCTCATGTACCTTGGAGTTCCACCCAATTTTAATCTGAATTCATACTCTATATTGCATTGTTCCCATAGTAATAATTACAATTTTACTATATATAAAATGAGTATAAATAAATTTTAGCCAAAATCACCTACTGAATTGTTAGGAAAATTGGAAATAGAATCTAGAAGTTCTGATATCTTGTTTGCTGTTCAGATATTTGTAACCCTTAAATATATATCATTACATTTTTATAAATTGTGTTTAATTGCAATCATAAGCATTCAAACAAAATAGAATTATCTTTAAATTTTCAAAGTTTATATCATTATGTTTATAGTATAGAGCTAAATTTATATATGTCACATATGTAGGCATCTATAGAAAATTACATTATGTTTTGAGTGTCCTGGATGTTTTAGGTAATTACAGTGTACTGATCATAGCCAAAAGGTTAAGGATAGTGATAGATCAGTGCCATTTCAGGCATAAAGTGAGTTTATTTTTATGTATTCTGCGAATACATGCATTCCCACACTTCCCTAACACTTCAGGATTCAGAACTCATTTGTGAGCGAAAGGAAGCGACTGCGTAGGTATTTGCCATCCTGAAGCCTGGCAGCCCTTTAGCATTGAGAATGTTCCTTTGAACATTGTCTTCAATTTCATTGTTCATATTTGTGTATCACAGAGGAAACTGTGATGAACAGTGAGGATTTACGTGGACGTAAGACCTAGTCTTTGGGGTGTGGACCAGGCAGGAGTGGTTTTATGTTAGTCATGGCATTTCAACTGCACCAGCAGGTGTTCCTTGGGGTTTTTGCTCTTCTGACATTAATCCTTGTGATCTGCTTTTGAATAAAATCCAGAAGAAAGGAAGTCTGCTCATGTCTACTCATGAACGCTTATGTTGAAGTCTGTGTTCTGGGCATTAAATCAACATGAAAGAATGAAAAGGAGAAAGAAAGAAAATGTTTGACCTAAATTTTTGCCTTTTTTCTTAGGCTTGAAGAGAATTACATTGTATGTGAAGGTGTTTGCTTACCACGGTGCATCCTTTATGCACACTATTTAGATTTCTGCAGGAAAGAGAAATTGGAGCCCGCCTGCGCGGCCACCTTTGGAAAGGTAAGTGACACATATTGGCTATACTACCTTACAGCTCAAGTCATGTCAGGCAGACAGCACAGAATACATTCATCTGAGCAAGTTTTCTTACCTAACAGTAAGAAATTTGTTTTTAAAGCATAAAAAAAATCTTTTGAGGGCTGTATTTGGAACTACTATATGTTTTACCTTAAAATATTATATGTTTTGAATATTAAATCCTTGGCTTTCAGAAAAGTTAATGTGACCTTAGTGGAAACTCCATTTGAGCAATTACATTTCCTTTCAAAGAGGGACACTTTAAAAAGTATGCTATGGACTGTATTGAGAAGCTAAATTAAGTGGAGGTGACAAATAGCCTGTTAATGCAATTGGTGACTATTATTTAGCTAGTCCAAGTATGTGAGTTTTTAATAGATTTTTATTCTGTTACAAATAACTCTGCTAATTCTCCATTTCACTCTGAGTATGTTTACACTCCAAGCTCCAACATGTTGTGATGGGATTGGTTACGTTTTTCTTATTTATAAACATTCCTATCTACCCAACTTGTATAGTTAGGATAAAAATCTATAAAACTGACATTAGTATACTTATATATGTTGATCTCATTTTGAGAATCAGGAAACACTATCAATCTCTTGGGAAAGCCTTGTTCTTTGAGAATCTTGTCATGTTCTATTAGGTTTAAGAACCTAGGATATCCCAGAAAAAACTTTAGGAAATTTAGGTCTCAAACACTGTATCTCATATAAACGAAATCCAAATTCTAGCCTGTAGAGGGACTCATTGTCCAGAAAATAATGACTACCATGGTCTGACTTACCAGTTTGTAAAATAAAGTAATTTATTAACTTACTTAAAAACTCTATCTGTTTATGAGAGCTAACTTGATGTGATGCATGGTAATCCAGTGATTTAGGTTCTAGCCTACACTGACTAATTTGTTGTGAGACCTTCTGAAAAGTTCTTCACCTCTCCAAAACTCATTTTATTCATTCTGTAAAATGAAGAGGTTGGGTAAGACAACTTTTAATGCCCGTTTTAGCATTAGCATTTTATGAGCCCATCTTATGGCAGGAATTTTTAACTGTTTGGTGAGTCATACAATGCCTTGAGAATCTGATAAAAACTAGAAAACCAGTTCCCCCAAAATTAACACATACATAAAGATCATGTATGAATGTCCTATGATCCAGGTTAAAAACCCTGTTTTACATAGAAGAAGTTTTTGTTCTTTAATCAGATGTTATTATTATTATGATTTGTTTATTTTTTTTTAGCAAGTTGGGAGAAAGGAACACAGAAAAAAATTGGAAACTGTTGGGGGGATCTGGTATAGCAGAGAATGTTTCATGTGCCCTTTTCAGGGTTGGAGGTGGATATTTAATTGTGGGTAGACCTCTGGATAGAATTATTATAAAGATACCCAAATCTTCCCACTCAGTAGAAAAAGTAGTAATTTCTCTGGCAGTAACATCTGGCAAAAGCAGATATTAGTATAATTTGCTTTCGAGATTGGAAAAAGGGCAGTAGAACAGTCTCATCAAAGAAGTACCTCCCTGCCTCTGCTGATATATTATTGCTTATCAATATGTATATGATATTACTTTTTCCAGACTAAACATTTACTCAAAGTTCAACATTTCCTTTCTAGAATTAATTAATTATGAGTGGCTTGCAATAGAACCACACTTTCTAAAAACTAAAGTTATTGACTTTCTTTTTAGACAATTCGCCAGAAATTTCCCCTCTTAACGACACGGCGGCTTGGAACAAGAGGCCATTCAAAGTAAGACACATCAATAAGCACATATCAGACATGTAAATACGATACTCTGTGCATGAGGATTGACACAGTGTAAAATAAGCATTGTCTTTATCAGTGAATAGAACCAGGTATTTCCTTCTTGATGAAGCAGACTTTTACCCACTGTAAGAACTAAAAAAGAAAAGTAAGTGGATTTTAGGATAATGTTTAAAAAGCAAATTTTATACAGAGAAATCATAATATTTTTTTCTGATGAAATAATTTAAGTGAATCATTTTCATAATTGTAAAGCCACTCCTGAAGGCACTAGCATCATGAAAGGGAAATGTATATGGCTAAATAAGTGACCAAGTGGAATTCACAACACTCTGAAAGAGCAAGGCCGAAAAGCCAGATGTTGAAGCGTAGTTCAGGCTCTTCCTCTGGTTTTCTTTCCCTGCTAACAATTTCTTAGTATCCCTATCTTTTCCCTTCAAGACAAATAACATGCACAAATGACCTCTTTGGTCATCTCTTAGGGTAAATATAAACATAAAGTACTCTGTCACATATTCCCTCTCTTGGTAACTAGCTTTTCTATTCTCTCGTGGCAATCTCTGTAGAACCCTCAGGTACAGGTTCTAGTTCACAAATTATTCACCCTTTCCAGTTTTTCCTTTTCTTCTGCCTACAAACATATCCAGATTTCTTTTATGTAGATAAAAATAAAATCATGTCAAACTTGCTATACTACTCTTCCTAATTGCTGTGTTATTTTTTTCCTTCTTTGCTATTTCTTGAAAGAGTAGCTACCTGCTCGCTTTCCTTCCTGTTTATCACATGCCTCTGTCCTAGTCCATTTCCCTACCTGGGAAAACCCCCAGTGGCTCATTTTTATGGTAACTCATCTTCCTTGGCACCTGTTTAGCATTTAAACCTGCTTGTAATGTCCTCTTAAAATAAATAAATACATAAAACTTCAACGATGGCTTCTGTGTCACAGCGTGCCAGGTGTATTCCCTCCTCAGCCTCTCATTTTCTAGCTTGTCCTAACATCTAGTTCAGTGCTGTCCAATGAAGCGTAATGCAGCCTCATAATTAATTTAAAAATTTCTAGTAGATACATTGAAAAAGTAAAAAGAAGAGATAAAATTGATTTTAATGTTTCATTTAATCCAGCATATCCAGAACTTATAATTTACCATGTAATCAAAATAAAAATTATTAATGAGATATTTTACGTTCTTTTTTTTTTCCTACTAATTTTTGAGATCCAGTGTGTATTTTACACTCATAGCACATCACTACTTAGACTAATCACATTTCAAGAGGTCAACACCCACCTGTGACTAGTGGCTAACCTATTGTCTAGCATAATCTTAGTCACTTGCCAAAAAAGAGGTCCTTTTTTTGGCCTTCTCTCGAATCTGTCTTTCTTCATTCTAACTTTCATAACCTGGCCTTGACTCCATCTTTCCAGTTCATTCAATACATTTTTTTCCCCTAAATTGACCTTTTAAAGTTCAGATTCAATCATGTCTCTCTTATGCTCAGAAACTTTCACCGGCTCATAATTTCTACTATTTAAAGACAAACTTTTCTCACCTTGACATTAAAGGTCCCTTATGATTTAGTCCCAACCCATTTTCCTGTCTTGTAATCTACTTCTCACTTTTCAGCATGCAGCCCATGCTTTCCCCAAATTATCATCCCAGTATCCATTGCTTCATCCTCAGCAGTCACTCTTTTGTTTATGTTGTCTTCCTTCATTGAAAATGGCTTATTCCCTATAGGTACGTTGAAATCTTATCCCTTTAAAAGAGTGTCCCATGAACTTCTTCAGAATCTTTTCTTAGCCTCTTGATTTATTGTAGGTTCTTTCTTTGTACTTTTATAGCAATTTGTTGGTACTTATCTTAATGTGAAATTAACTTATTTCTTCCCCTCAATAGATATGGAGTATTCTGAGGGTAGAGACTTTGTCTCATACTCATACCATATCTGCTGTTTGATACATAATACATTATCAATTAGTATTTATTTACTTGATTCCAATTAATGTCAACAGTATTGTGGCCTGAGAAAGAAAAATGAAATGCCAGATTGAAAGATAATATTGGCTTTTTCCTTCTAACTAAGTCAGCTGTTTTTCAAAGTTGACTTAATTTATCTGGCTGATTTCTACTAAATTTGATTTCTGCTGAATTCAGGAAAGATCAGATGGTGTTTAAAGTAGATAGATAGTAGAAAAAGAGGCAAAGCAATGCAGAGAAATCCTCTTCACAGAATCTACAAGAGGGCAGTCAGGCAGGCTGCAGAGAAAGTCAATTAATCCTGGAAGGAGCCTTTAGGATTAGGGATGAATCATTAACCCTGTCCTTTGTAACACAGTGAGGCTCTAGTGTTTAGGTTTATGTAACAATAAACGGTGGTGACTTCAGGCAATTTGTTTGATATCTAAGAGCAGACGTGCCTAACAGCAAAGCATTAACAATTTGAATTTTTTTCTACCTTCCTAATGGGTCATTGCTTTTTATAACTTGCCTATTATAGTTTTGGTATTTTGATATCATGGGGAAAAGAAATTTTTCATATGTAAACTTAGGATGCTGAAAGATATGGCAGATGTAGAGTTTGTGAACCTTGGAATTGGTAATATTTTGATGTAATTATTCTTAGTCAGATAGTTTTCTTGTTTTTTATTTATTTCCAAGAAATATCCTTAGATTTTTGCCTTGAGAGACAGTATATATCAAAAGGCAGCATAGCCTAGTAGTTAAGAGCATGAGATTTAAAGTTGGACAAATCTAAGCTTTAATTCCATACTTCCGTACAGAGCTGTGTGACACTAGATGAATCGTTCAGCTTTTTATCAGTGAAGCAGGTATAAAATATCTATCTCATAGGTTTATTGTGAAAAGCAAAATAAAGTATAGGAATGAATGGAGAAATGAATTTGCTTTCAAACTCACTACCCTTAATAATATAAATAAATAACTCAATTCATCCAACTATCAGCAGTGCAGTTAAAAGTTATTACTTATTGAGCACTATTTACACACACACACACACACACACACAAACACACTGTAATCCAACAATATTGAAATTCCTGTGTTTTACAAATGAGGAAACTTGCAGTTCAAAGATTATTGACTTGCCCAAGGCCACACAGATACTATAAAATAACAATATTGGCATTTAAATCAAGGTTTATTTGGTTCTAAAGTTTGTGCTTTGTCAACTAGTAAAGCCTACTTCTTATATCAGTCATATCAACAAAACAATTGTTTAATTAAACTTTTGATTTTTTGAGGTATAAATTTTATTTTTTTCTAAGTTTTAAAAATTTATTAATATATTTGATTCTTCTTTACAGAGCTAACAATATTTTCTCAAGCCTCAATCATAAGGCATTTAAAATTATTTTATATTTATTTAGATATATTTATATTTTATATAAAAGCAAATTTGTAGCACAAATACAATTTTTCTTTCTGTTTTTAATTTTTGTCCTAAACATTTCTATATGTTGGTACAGTCACAATCATCATTTTTAACAACTGTTTAGTATTTCAAAAATTTACATTTTATGAAAGATATTTTTATATCTATAGATATATTAACAATTAGTGAGCCAGAAATATAAATGAAGAAGTAACTTTAATTAAAAAAAAACAAAACAGAAGTAAGCATATTTTGGAAAAAATAGGAATTTATAATTTCTCCCAATTTTACAAGTAATTTTGCAAAATGTATTTTATTGTATCTAGTATAGTGCCCTAAACATACTATCACTGAATGTTTTTTTGAATTATTTCAAAAATATAAATAAGTTTGGTGTTAATTTATTTTAACTTCTGTTTATCATATATTAAGATATATTGATAAATGTAGTTGACAATGGTCATCTAAAAATATAAGTTCTCAGTTTTTGCCAAATCCTCATAGGATAGCTAGGGTATAGCCAATCATTTCATTTGGGTCTTTCAGACGGAATTTATTTTAGATCATGATTAACTCAGAAGATTCTGTATTGTGGTCACAAGATGAACCACTGTTTCTAAAACTGTCTTTAAATGCTTTTAGGGCCCATGGAACAATGTCACACTCCAGATTTTACTGGTCCATGTATGAAATCCAAAAGTTTGGGAAACACTGATCTATGGTAATAAAGAAATGGTTAGTAGAGTCTAAAAAATAGGACTAAATTCTGTCTATTTTCAAGTTCTATTTCTCTAAGTTCTGACATAACTGGGTATTAAAATAGTCCTCACAACTCACTCACTTTTGTGTGGGTGTTACCTCTTTCATTCATCAAAAAGTGAAAGATGAAAACAGTTTAACTAAATAAAATGAGCCCAAAATTTATTCAACCAAAAGGAAGAGAGAAAATATTTAAAACAAATTTGGTACATTAAAAACAATAAGAATGAAACAAAATGGACAGAATCACTGTGTTGGGACCAGATACCACTCATTGTCAAAATTAGAAACAAAAATTGAATAATTTGTTTCCAGTGGCAAGTCTGATGTCCCTCATAAGAAGCCATTACTGCCAATAGTTATGGAAAAAGGTCTCTAAAGATTAACCTTTGGGGCCAGAAATCTTCACCCGAGGGCATCTAACCTAAGAGTGCTTTTGGGACAAGGCCAGCCAAGTTGTAGGCAGCATTAGCAGTTCAGCCACCATCCTTTTCTTCACTGTTACCATCTTCTCCCTGGCAAGAAAACCAACTACTTCAATGGTGCCTCTGCCCATTCTCAACCCCAAGATAAAAACTGACTTTGCTTTTGTTTTTTTATCGTTTTGATTTACAACCAATGCCCAAAATATACACCTGTTTGTTTGTTTTTCTGCACAACATTTTTAAATTTAGATTTTGAATAAATAAAAATGAAATAACATTCTATAGGTACAAAAGAGTAATGGAAAGTAATTCTTGCTTATTTTGTTATAAATATATCAAGAATGATTGATCCACTCATATTTATATTGACATATAAAGCATAGTGCAAAAGAGTTTTTGAGATAGAAAGAATAGTAAGATAGAGTAAATGGTGTCAAAAAACTTTCACTATTAATATTCATTTATTTAATAAGCATTTTACTGAGTGCCCTGAAGCTGAGTAGGCCCTAGGGATACAGTGATGAGCAAAAAGAGCCTAAATCGCAAGCTTACTCAGAATAGCTCAGCAGAGTAAGGGAGGACACAGTTAAGTAAATTCCATGTACATGGTAGACTGTTTGATTTGAAGTTACATTTTAATTTTTTGTAGACTTTGATCAGTCGAATCTTGGTTTTCAGACATGATGGACAAAAGCTATTATCTCATTTATTAGTAGTGATTTAGTGGGTTAATAAAACTGATATGGCAGCTGCTCTTATCGTAGTAAGTTATTGCAAGTCCCTGAACAGCTTAATCCCATCATTTCCTTATCAGTTATCATTTGTGTAGTGTAAACGAACATTAGGGCTACTAGCTCAGTGGGAACATATGTTTCAGGAATTCTATATCAAGACTGAAATGGAAAAGAGGAAACATAAGCATAGGTATAAATAAATCAGCGAATGAAGAAAAGTATTAGACACAATGTAAATGTTTAGTAGTAAAGAAGAGCAACAATTATTTCATTTGTCCTATTAAAAATCTCTTATATTTTACAACATGTTAACTTTAAAACGTGGACACAAAAATTAATGAATAATTATTCTTTATTCCTAAAATGTAAATTATATCTGTCACTTGATATAAGGCTAAGGACAACTGATGCTAATGAGTGAGTACAATTTTGGTATCGCCTTACAAAGATCACTTGCATTATAAAAACATTTTCTTAGAGAAATCAGCTAATCATACCCAGGACTTTTAAGCATTAATCATATCTTTTCTTTAATAGAAATGAATAAAAATCATATAGGGAGAATGAACTGTGAAATGTTTGGGAATCTTTATTCAGAGTAATCTATAGGATAGGCATCAGGTAGCAGTATATAAATTAAAGCAACTAGTTATCAAACAGTGAAAACCCCACTTTTTTACTGAACATGCACAAGCATATGTTCTTGTTATACTAGAGTATTTCTGGCAAATATTTCCTAGCAAATTTATTTTAGGGAAATACATTAACAACAAAATAATGCTATTAAATGTTGCAAGTGAGATGAAAAATCCATGTATACATTGCATGAAATTACTCCCCCCAGTTTTATGAGGTTTATCTTTAGCTGTTAGAAGGACAGACAGCTGCTCATGTACTATCTCTTCTCTCTTCTCAAAGACACTGAATCATCACTCAGATGATAACATGTACCTAGTTAGACTAAAAGCAAGATTAAAAGAAAAAAATAATATTTTCGACTCCAGAAAAAACTGAATATGAAATGTGCTAAAACATTATCATGGTTATTGCAAAATAAGAGATTTATATTCCTGGCACCATTCTTTCTACCTAAATATACTGATTTCATGCCCTTTATACATATTAGTTAGGTACACAGCTTTTATTCAACCCCATAATTTACTGGTAATTTGGAATTACACAGTACTGGGAGGAGGTTATTGAGAAGTATTGGCTTTAAGAGAATTTGTGTTTTATCAGTTCCCAAATTTCTAGCAGGATACATGGACTTACCCAATAAATGAGAATTTTTCTTTACAGTAATGTCTAAGGGGGAATACAATGAAGTAAAAGTTACAATTCCTTCCTCCAAATCTTATAGTTCAGTGGGGGAGGTAAGCCATGTATACACATACCAGTGGTGTAAGGTATAAAGCTGCATGGAATAAATGACCAGGAGAGCTCAAAGGACAGACAAATTAGTTTTACCTGAGAGACCAGGCAAAGCTTCATGCTTTAAGTCTACGCCTGGAGCTATGGGTGAGAAATGAAGACCTGAGGGGAGGAGGGCATTCCCAACACAGAGCTCAGTGAAGTAAAGTCGCCAAGGCAGGAAAGCATAGCTATTTATGGAGAACAAGTATTTCTGATAGTCGTAGAGGAGTTTACACAGTACTAATGGTAGGGTTAAAGGAGTTAGTAGATTTACTTACATCATGTTAGACAAGAGATTCTTTAATCTCTACCAAATATAAAATTGTGCTGATATTTTTAAGTATATGATACTACATGCATGCCTTTTATTGACAAATTCCTGTTTATAAAGTTTCCTTTATGACACATTGTTATTTTTAACTTTATTATGTTATTAAATTATTTATTCAACAACTGTTTATTGGTGTCTGCTTATCGGGAGCTTACCTGCCAGAGGGAGTCCTTGTTTACATATGGAATTTCAAATATAAAACATCCATATCAATGATTCATGTTAGTTATCAGTGCTTAATATGATTTATGCTGAACTAGAAGAGGGAGTGTGTATGCTGAGTGCAAACATATTCAAACTATATTTCACTTAAGGATTCCTAGTTATAATTAGGAATATAATAATATAAAAGGATTCCTAATAAGTTGAGATATAAATCTATCTATATCTATCATCTATCTATCATCTATCTATCTAATTATATTCTATCTATTTATCAATTGCATCTTGAGTATGGAAGCAACATGGTCTACTGAAACCCATAACCTTTTTACGCAGTCTTTTCAAACAAATCACAACCTTTTGAATCTCTGCTTTGAAATGGAAAAAATACTTTACTTGTAGGCTGCTGTGGAGATTTGAGATGAAGTATAATAAAGCTCTCTGCATGTTATAGGTGCTCAATCAATGGTAGTTATTTCTATTATTACCTACTCTAGCACCTGCTCTAATATTAGCTCATATTAAGTTGGTATTGCAGTTCTTTCTTTGAGTGCTTTTCTCCCCAACAAGACTGTCAAGTCTCCCAGGGCAGAGACCCTTTCTCCCCCTCTTGAATCCTCAGCACCCAGCACATCGTAAGCACTGAATACATGTTTGAAGAAAAGAGAGTTCAGTCTTTCACTTGTTTCCTATTAGCTGGCACGTTTATTAGATTGTATTGCTAGAACACGCTCAGCTACACCAATATATCTAAATGATGAGGTATTGCTAATGAGAAAAGGACATGCTGTTTCTCATTTGTAGGGTGGATGGAGTCTAAGCTGACCAAGTTATGTGTCTGGTTACAGTGTCATTTACATTTGACCCATGAATAAAATACATGACTTAAAAAGGACTTTTAATTTTGGTAGATATAAAATCTTGACTCTGAATGTAGAAAGAGGTATTAAAGTACATGTATTTTCAAAGATATTTTGCCCTAATGAATTGAAGAGACAAAATAATACAGTCATTAAAAGAAGGAACAAATGAATTGTGTGATGAAAATATCCTTTTCTTAAAAGTCATAAGTAAGAAAAATTTACTAATCCATATTATTCAGTATTTATTGGGCCCTAAAGGGTGTTACAATTTTTACTAAAAGTGATTATCAGGTGACTTTTAAAAATGAAAGAAAAATGTGCCTCAGGCTTGGCCAGTGTGGTCACTGTTTCGTGACCGGCAGTCGGTCTGGTTCAGGAAGCCATGGACGAGGGTGGATGTCAGAAGGATACTCGTACATGTTCCTGAGCTGAGTTTTCATGTCAGTTTTTTCATCATTGTATTGATAACTAGCACAGGGCTCAGGACACAGTATACCTTCTAATATTTGTTAAACTCATGATCATCCCTTGACTTGTCTTAATATTTTTGTCCACCACCTGTGAAGGCAACATAGTTTTATCTCAATCTGTATAAGAAACCACTTTACCATAGTATAATATTATTTACATGTTGAAAAAAATGTAGATGAGAAGGAGGATAAAGTTATAATAAAAGAAGATTATCAAGTTTTAAGGCAATGCTTAACATATACGGCTTCAGCAAGTGGCTAAATGTAGTTGTTTAAACTACAGCATCTATATAACAGACTGCAAGCTTTGCAAAATAATATGAGATTACAGTATACTATATTTTCACTGTAATAGATTCCTTTGCTTTCAAACATTTCTTGCTTTATTTCTTCTAATATACAGACATTTCCTTTGGTATCTTCATTCTAAAATTTAGTAAAGAAAATATTAATACTTATTTCAGGCTCTTGGTTCATTAAGTCTAATATATTTGGCTGAATATCATCAAAATCTGCTTCTTTGTTCATCTTTTTAAGCTATTTCCCTTATCTCTTCCTATTAATATAGCTGCTTTTGGTAAGATCTTAATGCTTTAAGTTCGTTTCCTTCTTTTAGTTTCTAATTTGAGATAAATCAGTACAATATTTTGGAGTTTCCATATTTTCATATTTTCTCCATTTCTCCCTTTGTTCCAATATACCTTAGAGGTTCTTTTATGCCATCTACCAGAGGATTATTGTCTGTACTGTAAAAATTGAGCAGATATGCTTATCCCCTGTTCCGCGTAATAGGCTACAATTGCCATTCTACCAAAATTGGTAGACTTGAAAGCTTGTTCCTAGTCTGCCACAATAATAAAATATCTTCATTTATCTTGATCATCCTCTGGTACTATTTCTCAAGTATAATAGCTTTTTCTGAAAATGTTTCTTATTATAATATATATTTTTTTTCATATTTAAAAACTCTTTTCTCTCTGTCTCAAATGGCCCGGGGTCATTAGAGGCAGCTTCTGTATCACAGCTCTCAGAACCTAACAGGAGAGAGCACGTCCCCGGGCCTCACACTTTAGGACTCTATTATGGCCCTCCTCTAGCTTTCTAGGAGACAAGGAGTCCATAGCTTGAGTGAATGTGTCCACACATAGACCACGTCCCTCTTCTAGCCCACATTCCAGGTCCTTGGGGCCCAAGAATATCCTGTTGAAACAGCGTCTGGCCTGCCTCCTGGGCCTGTGTGTGGCTCTTCCCCATCAGACGGTCTTCCCCTCCACCAGTGTACATAGACCTGAAGAATGGGCAGGGGACAGCTGTTTGGGGTGTGTGTGTGGATGGATCTTGGACATGAAGGCTGTGGTAATCATAAGAGGCTCCTCACAGTGAACAATGGAGCAGGGGCTGAGAGGAGGAAGGGGTTGAGGGGGCTCTTCTCCACCACCATGTTCCCACATGGACTTCCAGGAGTCTAGGAATTCTAGGTTCAAACCTACCTACCAAAACATTACGGAAGTAAATTACTAAGACAGGAGGACAGGGATATTTTATTTAGCAATGTGTTAGTTTGATTTATCTATTTTAAATAATTATATATATGGCATGTAGGCCTCCATTTGAACTTTCATCCTGGGCCTTGAAAACATTTAGGAGTGGACTTGCTCTGCCAAGTGTCTTCTTTATTGCTGAGATCAGAAAAGGGGCCTTGAAACGTAGATCCTTTATTGTCCTGTCCACTTTAAACTCAGATGGTGATACTAAGAAATGAAGCTTTAATTATGATTGCACTGGATTCCCTTATTCTCTTTTATTGCATTCTTTCCCTGATCTTAGATGAATGCAAATTGAAATGGTAAGTAACCAAATAGGTCGTGGTGCTACATGGGGGAGGCAAAGGGGAGGGAGAATAAAAGCAGAAGTTAGCAGCCTTTGTCCACCTTCATTAAATACCCACTATTTGACTAGCTTTTGTATAGCATTTGTAGCATTTGTGCTTGGGTTTGTAATACGTCAGGAGTCGCAATTTAGGAGAATATGCTACCACTTGAGACTAGATGAGACGTTATATACTAGATGCTATACGTGCCTGTGGCTCAGGATCCATAGACACGTTTATAACAAATTACCCCTAACGCAGTTACAGTCCATGTTTCCTATTTCCATTGATTCATGACATCATAGATATCCCCCCATTGTTGCACAAAAGTTTGAAGTGAAAATGACAGCGAGTTGGGCTTCTCACTCTTCATGAGGAAAATAACTTTTAAAAACGTCACATGCTTCATACGTATTCCTATTTATGACATCAATGTCTTCTTCACACATAACGTCATGCTCTTTTCTCCATCCAATAGGTACGCTGCAAAGGAAACCTATTCTTATTCAATTGACTGAATTTAAATTGAACAGAGCCTTTTTCAAATAGACACACTTAATATACTTAGAGCCATTGCCTACATTTACAAATTTAAGTGCCTACAGTTAAATGCCTACAATTACAATTTCGGGGTTTTCTTTTTTTTTGGTTTTTGAAACCTAATTTTTAGCGGTTTGAAAGGGATTGATAGTAAGTGATTCTCCCATCTTTTTTAAGCCTAGAGCCAGAAATAAGACGATAGGTTAGATGAGTTACCATCAACGAGGGATTTAGCACATTAAGATGTTACTTGAAAATAACCAGGAAAGGAAGGTGGTCAGTGGGTTGCAGTTCTTTCTTGTGGTTTACTTCAGTTATACTTTAGTATCTTTTTCCCCTTCAAAAACCTTCTACATTAACACAGAGCTGGTTCCTGTCCTTGCTCTAGGTATCATTATTATGGGATTGGCATCAAAGAAAGCAGTGCATATTACCACTCCGTTTATTCTGGAAAGGGCCTGACAAGGTAGAGTTCCACCATCGTCAAGACAGTACTCTGCATTTCTTTAAATATTCATAATATCTATTAAATAAAATTACTTACTAATTTCGCTTATTGAAATGTTTGCTGTTAAGGATCAGACCTTAATTTCAACTTTGTATGGACATATGCAGTGGTCTGGATTACTGGGTGGGATATTTACACAATTTGAGAAATTAATGGTGAACCAGGTACATCAGAGAGATGAAAAGGAAAAATCAGGAAAGCAGAATTGTTTTAAAATTAGTATTTACTCATAGACTGAATCTGTTTTCTGGCTGTATTCAAGAAAAATAAAAGCAGAATATGTAATTTTTTTTCCTAAGAGATAACCTCTTTTAAAGATCTATGTCTTTGTCTAGTACTTTACAAAGATAAAATTTTTATTATAATCACCTCTAATCACATATATGTTAAATACCAGCTTACCTTAGTAAGATAAAGCTACTGGCCTGTTTGAGCCTCTGTGAGAGAAAAATCACAAATGAATATAAAGAACACACTACTACTCTAATCTCCCATTGACTATCAGGAAGAGGCTATACACAAGTGAAGTGACATCCAATGAAACCAGTGATAATACACAATTATTATTTTTTAAATTCTGGAGCTCTGAATAATTAAATATGCATGAGATGGCCTTATGGAATAATTTATCAAGAACTGCTCTTAACTCTCAGAAGAATGAATTACTTTTAAAAGTAAAGTATCCTCTGGAAAAAAAAAAAGAATTTTAGTTACCTGAGTCATACTAACATGAACTCAGATATTACTAAGAAGATAATGGCAGCTTACTAGCCACTACCCACACTGTGAAGTGTAAATACAGGCCGGAACACACACGAATATTTAATATCAAGTGTTCTTTGTTTGCCTCAAATCTTACAAGACTTCCCTAAATATTCTTTATTTTACTTTCCTTAGTAGACTTATTTATTTTTTAGTCAGTTGAGAAAGATGCTTGGGTCCTTTTGAGAATCAAACAAATTTCTCCAGATTTATTTCATTAATCATGGTATGAATTTACTATTTAGTAGGTTCTCTGTATTTCCTTGAGTGCTGTGCTGTTATGTATATAACTAATGAAAAATGTACTGATTTTTAAGGTTTTCTGGAAGCAAGCTAAAGAATGAGGTAAGGATTCTTTTCATTTCTATTTTACATCTGCTATAATATGTATTACAAGCTGAACAATAAATGTTAATCACCCTCATTGGCAAATATAGAAATAAATGTTATTTATTAGGGACCCCTTGAATGATTGAGGACTTCAGACAGAGCCAAGTTAGACTCGGGGCAGCTGATGATTCTTTACATGGACCTACTGAACAACTTCCAATTAACCTAGCAGGGGTGATTTTTCAATTTTTCATACCTAATATCAGATACTTCAGTGAGTGCAAAAAAAGCCCATTACTGATCCAAGAAATTTTCATTTAATTATAAGCAGAGAGCCTAAAGTTGAGGATATGGAAAGGACTGGTATTTGGAATATACCCATTTAGACAAAACCTTTCATAGTTATCAAGAAGTCCAAATGCTATGGTTTGTTTTAAACAGTCTGTGCGCGCGCGCGC